>NC_045436.1:29169674-29355087 GCF_002776525.5 Piliocolobus tephrosceles | reverse complement strand
GAATGAATTTCCATTCACAATTGCTTCAAAGAGAATAAAACACCTAGGAATCCAACTTACAAGGGATGTAAAGGACTTCTTCAAGGAGAACTACAAACCACTGCTCAGTGAAATAATAGAGGACACAAACAAATGGAAGAACATACCATGCTCATGGATAGGAAGAATCAATATCATGAAAATGGCCATACTGCCCAAGGTAATTTGTAGATTCAATGCCATCCCCATCAAGTTACCAATGACTTTCTTCACAGAATTGGAAAAAACTGCTTTAAAGTTCATATGGAACTAAAAAAGACCCCACATTGACAAGACAATCCTAAGTCAAAAGAACAAAACTGGAAGCATCATGCTACCTGACTTCAAACTATACTACAAGGCTGCAGTAACCAAAACAGCATGGTACTGGTACCAAAACAGAGATATAGACTAATGGAATAGAACAGAGTCCTCAGAAATAATACCACACATCTACAGCCATCTGATCTTTGACAAACCTGAGAGAAATAAGAAATGGGGAAAGGATTCCCTATTTAATAAATGGTGCTGGGAAAATTGGCTAGCCATAAGTAGAAAGCTGAAACTGGATCTTTTCCTTACACCTTATACAAAAATTAATTCAAGATGGATTAGAGACTTAAATGCTTGACCTAATACCATAAAAACCCTAGAAGAAAACCTAGGTAATACCATTCAGGACATAGGCATGGGCAAGGACTTCATGTCTAAAACACCAAAAGCAATGGAAACAAAAGCCAAAATTGACAAATGGGATCTAATTCAACTAAAGAGCTTCTGCACGGCAAAAAAAACTACCATCAGAGTGAACAGGCAACCTACAGAATGGGAGAACATTTTTGCAATCTACTCATCTGACAAAGGGCTAATATCCAGAACCTATGAAGAACTCAAACAAATTTACAAGAAAAAAACCACCCCATCAAAAAGTGAGCAAAGGATATGAACAGACATTTGTCAAAACAAGACATGCATACAGCCAACAGACACATGAAAAACTGCTCGTCATCACTGGCCATCAGAGAAATGCAAATCAAAACCACAATGAGATACCATCTCACATCAGTTAGAATGGCAATCATTAAAAAGTCAGGAAACAACAGGTGCTGGAGAGGATGTGGAGAAATAGGAACACTTTTACACTGCTGGTGGGATTGTAAACTAGTTCAACCATTATGGAAAACAGTATGGCAATTCCTCAAGAATCTAGAACTAGAAGTACCATAAGACTCAGCCATCCCATTACTGGGTATATACCCAAAGGATTATAAATCATGCTGCTATAAAGACACATGCATACGTATGTTCATTCTAGCACTATTCACATAGCAAAGACTTGGAATCAACCCAAATGTCCATCAGTGACAGAGTGGATTAAGAAAATGTGGCATATATACACCATGGAATACTATGCAGCCATAAAAAAGGATGGATTTATGTCCTTTGTAGGGACATGGATGCAGCTGGAAACCATCATTCTCAGCAAACTATCGCAAGAACAGAAAACCAAACATCGCATGTTCTCACTCATAGGTGGGAACTGAACAATGAGATCACTTGGACACAGGAAGGGGAACATCACACACTGGGGCCTCTTATGGGGAGTGGGGGCGAGGGATTGCATTGGGAGTTATACCTGATATAAATGACGAGTTGATGGGTGCTGACGAGTTTACGGGTGCAGCACACCAACATGGTACAAGTATACATATGTAATAAACCTGCACGTTATGCATATGTACCCTAGAACTTAAAGTATAATAATAAAAAAAAAATAAGCAAAAGCAACTAAATGGCATATTGAAAAAAACACAGACTAATGCAGAGCAAT
Source organism: Piliocolobus tephrosceles (assembly GCF_002776525.5). Classification (NCBI taxonomy): domain Eukaryota; kingdom Metazoa; phylum Chordata; class Mammalia; order Primates; family Cercopithecidae; genus Piliocolobus; species Piliocolobus tephrosceles. The sequence continues at coordinate 29,353,238 of NC_045436.1, read as the reverse complement.
TTCAGTTAATAATTATAGAAGAAACAATAAAATTTTTAATTCACCATTTTGCCACATATGTAATAATGAATGAAGGCAATTATCATCAATGACAATGAAATAATTAGGTAAAGATTAATGGGAGAATTATGATAAATAGATCAGGCTAAAAACTTGAGCAATATTAACACTATTGAAAATAAGTCAATCAAATACTTTGTTTGATGTAACAATAGGAAGTATGTTGAACCATGTATTTTGACCCCCCAAAATGAAGCTGAATCTAGTCAACCTTCTGTATATATTCATCAGATTATTTGAAATATGAGGCAAATAAATACCATGATTTATATTCTACAGATAAAAGGCCAGGATTCTCCTAAATAATTAGAATACAAGAGTGTATTTTCTTGATCTATGTCAGATTATTTTACTAATCGTATGCAAGTTAAAACTGTTACATCTTTCATGCAAAGATACATTTTTGTATATTGTGACTCTATATATTCTAAGTGATTTTGTCATTGCTGGAGGGGTTTTCCATTTGGTTCTTAATCAGTAACAACTCATGTTACTACAGGTGCAATTTTTTTAATGAATATTATTCTTCTGTTCTGTCTTTCTTGTATTCTTTTGTTTTGTTTTGTTTTTGATGGAGTACTCTGCTGCCCAGGCTGCAGTGCAGTGACGTGATCCTGGCTCACTGCAACCTCATCTCCTGGGTTAAAGCTATTCTCCTGTCTCAGCCTCCTGAGTAGCTGGGATTACAGGTGTGCACCACCATGCCTGGCTAATTTTTGTATTTTTAGTAAAGACGGGATTTCATCATGTTGGCCAGACGGTCTTGCTCTCCTGACCTCGTGATCTGCACACCTTGGCCTCCCAAAGTGCTGGGATTACAGGTGTGAGCCACCATACCCAGCCAAAGTCTGCAGGATACTTCAGAAAGGTCAGGTATACTAGTGTAAGTGAAGGACTTGAAGCCAACAGAATTCTGTGAAAAATTCTGTATTACATATTCAAAAACTAAGATAAATGAATATTCTCCTCAGAAAGACTAAGGACTAAATACAAAATCTAAGATATTTCTAAAACTATAAAATAAATCAATAATTTAATTTTTTTCTACAACAAAAGCATCTGCCCCAGATAATTGAACTAACTGGTCTTACCAACATTCAGAGAAAGAAAAGTCTTAAACTCATTCAAATTCTTCCACAGAATAATAAAGAAAAAGTATTCATCAATTTTTTAAATAAATGACTAAATTATGAAACCAAAATTCTATGAAAATGTGTATATGACACACTATAACTAAAGTTAATTAGAGATGGATTAAAAATATGCATGTGAAACCCTAAAATGTTAGAATTTGGAAGAGCATATGGGAAACTAGCCCTTAGATCTCTGGTTATCCAGGTATTTCTTAAACAAGGCATAACATACTCAAAAAAAAAAAAAATGCAAAATTTACGACATAGATGATGTTTAAAAATTATCAAAATATAAAACAAAAAGTAAAAACAACGAACCCCAGACTTACAGAGATATTTGCTGTATATGTGAACAACAGAGTTATTGTAAAGACTACATAAATATATTGTACAAATCAATAAGAAAAAGAAATAACCTAAATTTTAAAAATAAGTAAAAAGTATGAAAAAGTAATTCACAGAAGAGGAAATACTTGTGACCAATAAATAAATAAAAAGATGCTTACTAGTAATTCATGAAAATCACAGTATTAATTCAATCACCATTTCACAAGTTGCCCAACATGTAACAGTCAAAACTGCAAAACTTTTTCTAAGATGTGAAGAATGAGAACATTTATATATTGTTTCTAGATTTATAAAGTGATATGAGTTTACAGTCTAGCAAAATTTATGAAATTGGAGTTATGTCCTAGGACCTAGTAGCTCCATTCCTACATGTATACAGGAAGAGGCATATACTAGAATGCTAATTGAGGCATTGTTTTTATATAAAATACAACCTAAATATTTATCAATAAGGTAATGAAAAAATAAGTAGTAGTACTTTTCTGCAATGGAAATATAGAGGCAGCAGAAAATATGATATGAAGCAATTAGTGCTATATCTGTCAACGTGAATTGTTTTTACAAATATAATACCATTAGGTGCACAGTGGTAGGTCCACAGGATTCAATTGCTAAAGAAAACTTATGATGTCCCAAATGACAATGCCTGGAAATCTAGAGTCTACTGCAGGAAAGGATACAATATTGAAACAACAATTAAATTAAGGGTTTATATCACAGCATAAAGCTGTCTCACAGCAAGGGATCTGAAGATGCCAGGCTCCAGCTCATATCCTATTTTCTGCCCTCAGTAAGGCATATATATATATATACACATATATAAAATCTTGGATTAGAAACTACTGAAGTGTGAACAAAATACCAACATGGAACCTCGGTCAGGGTTTGTTGCACCATACTAGGCATGTAGGCATACCTTTGATGTAGACTAGCTTAATGGTAAAGTCTTCTGGATGGCATTATCAATCTTACTATTTCAGTCTGTTTTCACACTGCTGTAAAGAACTGCCAGAGACTGCATAATTTATAAAGGAGATGTTTAATTGACTCACAGTTCCACCTGACTGAGGGAGGTCTCAGAAAACTTAAATTTAAGCATAAAGCAAAGGGGAAGCAAGAATCTTTTCCACATGGTGCCAGGAGAGAGAAGAGCAAGCAGGGGAAATACCAGATGCTTATAAAACTATCAGATCTCATGAGATCTCACTCACTATCACAAGAACAGCATAGGGCTCACTGCCCTCGTGATCCAATTACCTCCCTCTCTTGACACTTGGAGATAACAATTCGAGATGAGATCTGAGTGGAAACACAGGGCCAAACCATATTACTTGCTGTGCAATAAATAATGCTGACAAGCTGAAATTACTTGTATCCATGATTCCAAAGAAATACTATACAGCAGTATGTTCCATGACTTTACCAGTGTTAGTGACATACAACTTTGGAAATCAGTTCCGGGTAAGTCCGGGACTGCTGGAATTAACCTTCACAGAACACTGGGGTGTGAGTGTGTGTGTGTGTGTGTTAGGAGGGAGGATAAGAAAAAAAAATGCAAAAAAATATTCAATCACATAAAGTCTGAAATCCTCCTAAACGATGGAGACAAAGGATTGCATAGTGTATGTGTACTGAACTGTTTTTTTTTTTTGAGACTGAGTCTCGCTCTGTCGCCCAGGCTGGAGTGCAGTGGCCGGATCTCAGCTCACTGCAAGCTCCGCCCCCCGGGTTTACGCCATTCTCCTGCCTCAGCCTCCCAAGTAGCTGGGACTACAGGCGCCCGCCACCTTGCCCGGCTAGTTTTTTTTTTTTTTTTTTTTTGAGATGGAGTCTAGCTCTGTCGCCCAGGCTGGAGTGCAGTGGCGCGATCTCGGCTCACTGCAAGCTCCGCCTCCTGGGTTTATGCCATTCTCCTGCCTCAGCCTCCGGAGTAGCTGGGACTACAGGCGCCCGCCATCTCGTCCGGCTAGTTTTTTGTATTTTTTAGTAGAGACGGGGTTTCACCGTATTAGCCAGGATGGTCTCAATCTCCTGACCTGGTGATCCGCCTGTGTCGGCCTCCCAAAGTGCTGGGATTACAGGCTTGAGCCACCGCGCCCGGCCCTGAACTGGTTTTAACATATGTTGTTTAAATATAATATGTACAAGTTAACATTTTCTTAACATATCAATACATAAATATTATAATCATTAAGAATATGATGGTGACAACCTTGCATAGAGGAAAGGGCATATGAGCAGGAGTTGTTTAAACTGTATTAATATTCTATTTTTATAATGTGTGAGAGTATATCTATTCACTATCCTCTGTAACTTTTATCTCAAATATTTTATAATTAAAAGACAATTATGATATAGAAAAGATATATAATGAAAGAACTAAGGGTAAAAATAGAATCAGTTTAAATATAGAATAAAGCATAAACAAGTGTGGGACTTAATAGAACTAAAAGAAATCTTGGATATTTATGTGAGGGTATCATGATTGTCACAAGAGTGATTGACAGATAGATATATACAAGATACACAGTAATCTTAATGTGAATTTAGGGTATAAGAAAATAAGAACACATACATGATTAGGCAAATTGGATTTACATAACTACCGAACTAAGTGGATATATGGCTACCATGGCATCATCCGGTTTTTATTCAAATATGCACAAATGGTGATGATGCCACAGACTGGGGTAAGAACTGAACCCTTCTTTAAGTTTCCCTGTAAACTCTGACTGTTGTCTGATACACTCTGCAGTTCTTTTCTGCCCAGTTGGCTTGATGCAGTCCTCTGTAAACCAGACTGCATCTGTATCCCCGCGTAAGCATCATATTCTGGATATTTACACAACAGTCCCTTTTATTCACCTGGGAGCTGTTATCAGTTATTTGCCGAGCTAACTGGTCTCACTTGAAATCCATGACACTAAATAGAAAATGGACTCTAAAATCTGCCTGGCAATGATTCTACATTTCCCTAATCTCTTCACTTTCCTACTCTCCCCTACTCTCTTAGAATGCTCAGTATCTCCTTATCTTTCTTCAATCTACCTGAATATTCTCCCTTTTCCTAGCTTTCAGTTCATGAATTGGTGCCCCAAATTTTTTTTGTTGTTTGATATTTTTTTCTGAGACAGAATCTGGCTCTGTCACTGAGACTGGAGTGCAGTGGTGCAGTCATGGTTCACTGCAATCTCCGCCTCCCAGGCTCAAGCGATCCTCCCACCTCAGCCTCCCCAGCAGCTAGGGCTACAGGCATGTGCCCCTACACAGTTTAATTTTTGTATTGTTTGTTAGAGACAGGGTTTTGCCATGTTGCACAGGCCGGTCTTGAACTCCTGGGCTCAAGTGATCCACCCACCTCAGCCTCCTAAAGTGCTAAGATGACAGATATGAGCCACCATGCGCAGCCATTGGTGCCCTATTTAATTAATATTGAAGAAATCACAAAATACATCTTACACGCACTCAACCTTGTTTCTCTGATGCATGGATATACTCATCTTTCTTCTGATACTATGATTTTGTGCCTATACTCATTCTGCCTGTGGTCTAATTTTCAAATTCTGTGATTGATCTTATCCTTTCTCATCTACCCAATGACAGAGTGACATTAATTTTATTATCTTAAGCATTATCAAGTTCTACTTTGTCATTCTTAACAGAAAAAGAGAAATTCTATCATTTCTTCCATTCTTATAAACTCTGTTGACCCCACTTCTCCCACCAAAGAAGTCCCTGTCTGTGTTGCCCTTATAGTAAACATCTGGAAAGAATTGCTCATATTTGATATTCCCCATGATCTCTCCTTATCTCATAAACATGGCAGAATCAGTTCTTTTTTCTACTACAGCTACTTGGGACACTTGACTATCGTGAATTCCAGATACTGGACTATCCTAATTTTTCTCCTATTTCTCAGGTAACGTCTCGTTATCATTTGATTGCTAGTTCTTGCCCTTCTCCCTAAACACATTGGAGTTACTCAGGGCTCCATCCTTAAATGTGCATTTTAGATTACAGGCCCCTCTCAGAAACATTCCTCATTTTAAATCCTTTAATTTTCTTTATAACATGTTTTGCTATCTGACAAAATGTGTTACTTGCCTGAATTTTATTGCAAATTTTCCTCTACTGTATTATAAGCTTCATAAGAACAGTACTTTTTTCCTTTAGTACTCTATTTCTATTACCTGTAGAAGTATCTGGAAAAGGGTAAGTGCTCAACAAAAATCTATTAATTTAGAGAGTGCTGAAAGTGCCTCTCCAACTAAGTATAGTGTTTCAAATTTTCTCAAAGCAGTGACCATTAAGTAGAGGTTAGGGGGTTGGGACAAGCACAGGAACCCATTGTTAAAACAAGAACCCTAAAGCTTAAAGGCTATGTATTGATAAATATACTTGTCTACAGTTATGCTTACATAAATTGGCCTTACTCTTCACCTACCCACATACATATAATTGAGGTGAAGTAGTGCCAAATACTCCTAAGTCCTGATGGCTTGTAAATTTTACTTTTTATATCATCATCTTATTCCTTGGCCCTCAAACACACACTAAAAATGTGCATTGCAGCTGGGAGTGGTGGCTCATGCCTGTAATTCCAGCAGTTTGGGAGTCCGAGGCAGGTAGATCACAAGGTTGGGAGTTTGAGACCAGCCTGGCCAATATGGTGAAACCCCGTCTCTACTAAAACTACAAAAATTAGTTGGGTGTGGTGGCACGTGCCTGTAGTCCCAGCTGCTGGGAAGGCTGAGGCAGGAGAATCGCTTGAACCTAGGAGGCAGAGGTTGCAGTGAGCTATGATTATGCCACTGCACTCCAGTCTGGGCAACAGAGCAAGACTCCATCTCAAAAAAAAAAAAAAAAAAAAAAAAAGAAGAGAAAAAAAGTACGTTGCAAAATACTTTACATGCCTGAGACGGAGAATCCCCCTCAATGCCCAAGTAAGCTAAGACAGTAAACAAAAATGAACAGAGCTTATACTCAAAAGGCAGAGCAAATAAAGGTAAAGGAACATCCTTTTAAATTTCACAACCAACAGCTTCTAGAAGGCTAAACAATGGGCTTAGTCCACCAGTGTGACATCCTTGCTATTCCTGCGAAGGAGATATGATTTCACATTTAAAATCTTAGTAATTATTTTTCTTTTTATTGCTGTCTAATAGATGAGTTGAGAATGCAAAACTTTAATTTTAGTTATAAATCATCAGATTATATGGAATCACTAGATGAATAAAGTAGAAACCCATCAAAATAGATAGTTAAATATATTACAATTACATTGCAATTTAATTGTAATTATATTCCAAGTTAAATATGCTGTAATTGTTAAATGTATTATAAAATAATCTCAACAAATGCAGAGGGATTAGAATTTCCCAATAAAGGTTTCATTATTGTTAAATAAAAACCGAATCTGTTGTTTGCCAATGACAGGGCTACAATATAAAAAGCAACATATGAATTTAAGTAGAAATAAGAAGTCATAGCAGACAAATTCTTGGCAAAATAAGACAGTTGTTTCAATAGTTACATCATACAAGACTTTAAGACAAAAATAAATTCAAAGATAAAAAGTTAATACATAATTATTAAAAAATCGTTTTATCTGGGATTGAATAGAAGTTCATGTTATATCTGCTTTCCCCGCAAAGCCTGACATTTTGGATATGGGATTTTAGACACGGAAAATAAGTAATAGTATAATATCAGATGATTTAATGAACTAGAATTATTTCAAATATGGTCAGGAGCAACTGTGACCTGGACCAGGAAAATATATCCAAAGAGTATAAAAATTATTTCGGAAATACTTTGCCAGTCATGGCCTAGTCTGTAAAACAGAAACCATCATAAATATTTAAAGCAGGTTCCCACAACAGCATTGAAAAGGCTAGAAGAGTGAAAAACAACAACAACAACAACAAAACACCTTGGCTTTCATATTAACTGCCACAGCTATGAGCTGGAGACTAGCCATGACCAGAGTTTCCCAGGAAATTGCAGCTACCTACATGTGCAGGAGAGAAGAGGATGGCTGGCAGGACAGACAGCTAAAAAACACCTCCACATCTGTCAAAATCCACATCATGTATCCTTGTCTTCTAATTATTTTATATGTATGTATCACTGACAGATTGTAAGTTACATTTAGAACATTAGATACAAGAAAGTGAGAATAACATAATCCTAAGATTTCTGACCCCTACAATATAGGGAAGAAAATTAATGTAAAGAAAAAAAATTCAGAAAAATTAACAAAAATCTTCCAAGTGCATTGTTCTCATTGTTCACTGTGTGGTGACATTCACATTTCACCCATTTACTTTTAAATTGTGCTTATCCTAATGTTACTTAAATTCTATATATCTACCTATACCTAGGAAATTTTTAAAAAATAACATAAATAAAAATTGAATTTCCAAAATGTTCAATATGAAGTGTCTAAGAATGCTTTAAAAATAGCAATTAATTAATACCTATAAAATTCACACAAAAGGGATATTATATGTGGGAAATTGACAGTTTAAGTACCTCACATAATGTTATCATACACAGATGTGATAAATGCGAGATTTAGACCTCAATAACATAATACACTGCTTATGCTAAGTGTTCGTTAAAACTCAAGAATTTTTCCTGTAAAAAATATGGTTTATATATAAGAGAAGTAGCTAGTATAACTTTTATGAAATGTTTACCTAAATAAGTAAAATGTTAAAAATTAATTAATGCATAAAACACTAATAAAGAGTTTGGAAGTATTGCTAGTGCACTTCTCTTACAACAACTAAAGTGATTCATTTTTAATTGTGTATTTTAAATTTTTTTTTATATTTTATATTGTGAAACATTTAAATTAATATTACCAATATAGAAACTTTGTTTTAAATTTTTTTGATGTAAAGTAATTTGCATACATGGGAGAGTCTTCAAATAGAAATTTATAGAATTAAAATCCCATCCATGTTTCTACTATCTAAATACTAACAATTTCCTTATATTTCCTTTCAAGAAAGGGCTGTCAATTTTATATACACAAATAAGACAATATAATACTTATTTTTATACATTTTATTTTTTTATAAAGTACAGTTTTTCTCTATCAGCCCATATAGAACTGATTTCTATTTTGTTTTGATTCTCATGTTTGAATAAGTACATAATTTAAGTATGAAATCACACAAAAAAGAATATATGTTTAAGTTGCCCTATATATTAACATTTTAAAACTTTTCATATAACTCAACCTTTTTATTTCACTGTTCACGTTAACACCAGCCATGTGTAAAAGTTCAGTTATTCCACTTCCTCGCTAACTGGTATTCTCAAGGTTTTTCATTCAAGCAATTCTGGTGATTCTCTAAAAGTGTATCATTTGTAACTTTTATTTGCATTTCCCTAGTGGCTAATGAGTTTGAATATACTTTCTTGGCTTTGGCAATATGGACAGTGTCTTATAAAATTGTTGTTCAAATATTTATTAACTTTTTCATATTGTTCTGTAGATGGTATTACTATTCTAGATAAAAACCCTTTATTCCAATGTGTTGCAATTGTGTTCTCATAGTCTGTGGTTTTCCTGTTCTCACCTTGCATGCATCTTCTGATGAACATTCATCCTTAATATTAGCATTGTCTAACTTATTAATGTTTTCCTTCAAGATAAGTACTTTCGGGACTTCAAGATCATGAAGATTAATTAGAGTAATCTTCTATAATTGTTATTATTTTACTTTTATATTTAAATCTACAATGTGAATTGTAATTGCTCATTACAATCTAAAATTGTGAACCATATGAATTCGAAGTCAACCTCCTTTTTCTGCCTAAATATCTAATACATTTAGTATCCATAAAAGACCTTTATTTTTCCAAAAGTTATGCTATTCCATCTTTGTCACTCCCTTGATAACTAATAATTGTAAATTAATTAAAAAACTGTTGTGTCCTGGTTTTTAATTTTTTCTCTGCAGGAGGAGGATACAAACAGATCATCTTGTGTGGTCTGTATGGGTGCATTATAACTTACTTTTTACTTCCTTATTGACGGATTATTATGTTGTTTTTACTATAATTAAAATGATTACTATTGTATATAAATGTATTTTTTGCATTTTTGCATATTTACATATTTTGCATATTTTTGGTAGTTATGATCATTTGAAGTGCTAGGTTCTACTCACTTATAAATTTTGCTGTACATATTGTGATGGCCAAATTTTATGTGTTTATTTGTTAATTGTGTCAATTTTATGTTTCAATATGGTGCCCAGTTTTTTTTCAAACACTGGCCTAGTTATGGCTGTGATGGCATTTTGTACATTTGATTAACATCTGAAACAAGAAGAAGAAATTCTACCTCAATGTTGTAATTGAAATACTACCTGAATTTTTATCCAGCTTTCCCAACAAATTTTACATCAAGTCTAGAATATCTCTTGCCTAAGTTTCCAGCTTACTAGCTTGCCCTGTGAATTTTGGATTTGACAACACCCATGATCATCTGGTTCAACTTTCAGTTTCTTAAAACACATTTCTTTACACATACACACTATTGATTCTGTTTATTCCTACAGAATCCTAATATCCTTGTCTTAGACAAATGATATTAAATGACATTCATAATTCTGTGGAAGGCAGGCAAAGTCCTGGGTAAGGACAGAATTAAAGGGAGAAGATGTATAATATCACAGAAAGTAAAAACAAAAACAAAGAGGTAGGAGGAGAGTAGAATTTTTAAGTTGATTTTATGTGAGTGCTATATGTCTTCTGTTATCCCTTAATATATGCCAAAGATTCAACAGTATACTTTGATGAGCAAGCTATTTAAATATCAGAAAGATTAGATCCTACAGGAGATTATCATTAAAGCAACTAGGTGGGGCAGCAGAAAGAGCTCAGGAAAAAGACAAAAGCCATTATGTAAATATATGGCCATTTAAAGTAAATTAAAGTTACTTTTAGAAATTGCAGGCAGACACTGAGCAAAGAGAATCACCAACTAGAATTTTTGTGCGTTTATGTTTTTAAATTTTGTTTTAATATTAGACTTCAGAAATTTAATTGCATATATTCTAATTATGTAACTTATCTCTTACATACATGAAATCAATCGGCATTCTAAACATTTGTGATCTCTATCGTATCCATCAATTTTATCTTTAAGGGATTACATAAGAAGGAAAATGCCATCAGTTTAAAAAGAAATGGGATATTACTGTATTTAAAAATAAGGAAATAATATGACTTATATATGATTTAGGCATTATGCCAAGACACAAGGGATTAACCATTAAAATATGAAACCATCAGCAAATATTTCAGGATCTCCCGTTGAGAACGAGGGTAATTCTTCTGAAGTTTTTCACCTCTTGGCTCTACATTTGTTAAGAGGGTCTAACTCTCTGGATGCAAGCTTAAGAAATAGAGGATAATTATTGGAGGGTCAAGGCAGGAAAGCAATAATGTCTATGTGGTGAGACAATTTTAAAAAGCAACAGTGGCTGGGCGTGGTGGCTTACACCAGCAATCTCAGCACTCTGGCAAGCTGAGGCAGGAGAAGACCAGCTGGGGCAACATAAGGAGACCCTCTCTCTACAAAACACAAGAGAAATTAGCTGGTCAGAGTGATACGTGCCTGTAGTCCCATACTTGGGAAATTGAGGCAGGAGGATTTCTTGATCCCAGGTGGTTGAGGCTGCAGTGAGCTGATTTGGTTCCACTGCACGCCAGCCTGAGTGACAGAGCAAGACCCCATCTCAAAAATAAAATAATAAAATAATAAATAAACAAATAAGCAACAGGACTGCAAACACATGGATAATGTAAATATATACTTTCCTGAGTAATCTTCCCCAAACAAATTCCCACCAAGTGAGAGAAAAAGATCACTAAATGAGAAACAGAAAATGTACAGAATAAAAATATTAGCAGTGAAAAACAACAACAAAAAAGGAAATATATGAGTTTATGGAGAGGTAAGCAATAATCTGTAAATGCTCATTATATGTATTTCCTCCCCAGTGCCCAAGTTAACCACAGAAAGGAAACCCAGTTCAGGTTATATTTATAAATCATTCACACAGTTTAATTTAATTAACTATTCAACATTAGGAAATTCATAACTGCTTATCAAATGTTTTGGATAAAGAAGAAAGTGCTACAAATATTCATTTTCCCTGGATTTGCACATCCACTAAAAAGGAATGATGTATTAATGACCATGGGTAACTCTTCTTGGTCTTTAACTTTACTGACATGAATTTATGTCAAGACCGCTCTACATGGAAAATTGAAGTAGCAAGGTAAGTCATATAGTTCTTTTGCAGTGTAGCGCCACAACTCTGCTTTCAATAACTTTTATTTCATATCAGTCTGGCTCTCCAACAAATCTTTATTTTTCATGTCTGTCACAATAAATGAAAATTTATCATTGATTCTGATTGATTTCTATAGCCACTCAGAGCAACCAAGTTCTAATTATGAATAACTCAACCATTGTATCTTACTGGTAAGATAAATTTTAACCTATGTTGACATGTAAAAGATTTATGTTGTAAGTTAATACAGGTTGGTTAAAGAATATATTTCTCATTCATGTATACCATACACAAAATCAAATTATGGTCAGTATATTTATATTTGTTCTTCATATCCATGCTTCATTAATATTTATTAAGGTATAATATCAAGCTACACAATTTAATAGATTTTAAAAGTAATAAAAGTTACATCATATTTAAAACTCCGGAAATATATGAACAATCATGAAAACTGGAAGGAAGATTAAAAAATGATAAATATTCCTTATATTACTTATTAAAAATGAGAAGATATCCTTTCTTTGTTGTTGATAATTATAAAAATAGGGTGACATACTTACATTTGAAAATTTTAAACAAGTGGAATTTAAAATGTAATTCTTAATTTGAAAATAATACAAGATAAAAGTGGACAAATACAATTCATATATCAAGGTGTAAGAAAAATTTAGAGTAAACAAAAACAGCTCTTTCAGCCTGAGCAATGTGGCAAAACCCCATCTCTACCAAAAATACAAAAATTAGCAGGCTTGATGTTGCACACTTGTAGTCCCAGCTACTTGGGAGGCTGAGGTGGGAGGATCTTCAGAGCCCTGGAAGTCTAGGTTTCAGTGAGAAAATATCACACCACTACACTCCAGCCTGGGTGACAGTGATGCAGAATTTCTGCTTCTTATCTCAGCTAGGTCCAGGTTTGCCTCAAGACCAGGAAGAATTAGGGATCCGGACACCAGAGGGTGAGTGGAATAGAATTTATTAAGCAAAAGGAAAGTTCTCAGCAAAGAGAGGGGTCCTGAAAGCAAGTTGCCATTGCCGGCTTCACAGTTGTATACCAGGACTTAAGGTGCAAATTCCTGGTGGCTCCACCCCGTCCTTCCAGTGTGCTTGCAGGCCCTTAGACTGAGCCACTCCATATTGATTTATTTCCCTTACTGCACATGTGTTAAGGAACAGAATTTTCCACTGCTGGCATATTTAGGCAAGACCCCTGTGCAAGTTCCCTTATCTGCACAAAGTATCTAGTGCATGCACTTATGGGATGGGTTGCAGGTTTTTCAGGGACCCATGTTTTACTGTCTGCCTAAAGCAAGCTGGCTAACTCCTTTCAACAGAGTGAGAGCATGTCTCAAAAAACAAACAAACAAAACAACAACAACCAAAAAAACAGCTGTATATCAGTCACAATAATAAATGTAAATAACCACAGAATCATTTACAACATTGTGTAATTAAATATATGATTCTCATATAAAAACATTTTTAAATAACTGACAAGAAAGATAATGATTGTAACTGGATAAACATAACCAGGCAAACATGAAAATAAATAAGATCAGTAAAATCAGAAACACACAAAAGCAGAATTCGAAGTGAAGTTTCTAACATGTAATAAAACAGATAATTTTATATCACAGTTAATAAACAATGAAGGCACTGAGATCATCAGTCATAATGTGCCAAAAGAAATTCAGCAAATAATTATAAATAAAAAACCTTAAGATAAAAATGAGAATTGGCCAGGCACGGTGGTTCACACCTGTTATCCCAGCACTTTGGGAGGCTGAGGTGGGTGGATAACCTGAGGTCAGGATTTTGAGACCAGCCTGACGAATATGACAAAATCCCGTCTCTACTAAAGATACAAAATATGGTGGCAGGTGCCTGTAATCCCAGCTACTTGGGAGACTGAGGCAGGAGAATCACTTGAACTTGAGAGGCAGAGGTTGCGGTGAGTCAAGATTATGCCATTGCACTCCAGCCTGGTGACAGAGTGAGACTCTGTCTCAAGAAAAAGAAAAAAAAAAAAGAGAAAATTGACAGAATTAAATATATATTTTCAATTTATAATTGCTACCATTAGTATATGTCATATCTTATATCCAAAAATAAAATACGTAGATAATCTGAGAAAAAAACAGTATGTTTCAGAAAGTTATGAATGGATAGCACAGTTTGTATCTTAAAAATAGCAAAAAGCCCATGTAATACGAGGAGAGTAAGACTTAAATTTATATGAATAAAGTAATCAAAAATGGAAGTGAAGCCAAATGCTGATTCCCAACCTGGTGTCCTGTTTATATGAAATCTGCATAATCAAGAACTTAACACTTTCCCCACTCACTGACGGAGGATGAAATGTAAGTTAAGATATGTGTCTTAAATACTAGCTGAAAGTATAATTATTGAAATTTGTTTGCAAGGAAACACATTAACTCATTCATTCCAGAAATGCTTACTTAACATCTAATATGTGTTAGACAATGTGGTAGCAGCTGGGAGCACAATAAAGATGTTACTCTTAGAGGAACTTATGTTCTAGTTGGGGAAGATAAATGATAAACAAATAAAACGTATACTCTGACATCTGGTAATACATTAAATGGAAAAGAGGAATGCCGAGAACAGAGACTAAGCAGAGCAAAGAATGGGATTTTCCTTCCATATAGAATAGTAAAAGAAGGACTGAAAGCATAATGTCAGCATCTAACTGAAGGAAAAAAGTTACAAATTATGTAGTGGCCATGAAAATTCATGAGAGAAAGGCAACTGCAAAGGCAGAAGTTAAATGGACTCAACCCCGTTGAAGAACAGCAACGAGGCCTGCGTGACTGCAGCACAGAGAGCAACTTTGAGGGAAGTCATGTCTAAGTCAGGGTGGAATCAGGGGCCAGACTTTGTAGGATTGTATAGGCAAAATTAAAGATTTTGAATTTTACTTTAAGTGACATAAAAATCTATTAGAATGTTTTGTGCTACAGACTGTAATGATTTCACTTAAAACATTCTTTCTGACTTTTGTGTCGAAAAGGGATGTAGGAAGACGGGGGTAAAAGTAGGGAGACCTCTTGGGAGGTTATAATGACAATGCAGGGAGAAAAAAAAGACATGGCAGCCTGAAGCAGGTTGTTATTGGTGAAGGCAGTGCCAAGAGGACATATTTTGTATGTTTTTGAGTGTAGAGTAAATCTTAGATGATGGTTTGAGTATAAAGCATAAAAAGAAAATGTGGATACTAAAATAAATTTAAGATCTATTTTGCCTAAATGGAAAGATGAACTTCACATTTCCTCAGCTACAGAAAACTGTGGGACAATTTTTAGGTGGAAATCAAGAGTAGACCTTTATACTTGTAATATTTAATGCATTTAAGAGAAGATGTCAAGTAAAAACTTTAATATATGAATCCAGAACTATGGATATATATTCCAACTAGAAGTATTTGTCAATCACCCACAAATAGATGGCATTTAAAGCTTGTCAAATTGCATACAGCTGACAGAGTAAGTAAAATATGAACAGAAGACCACCCATTGAATTTAGCAAAATGGATAAAAGTGAAGATTTTATTGTTGGGTAAGAAAAGTGAAAATTAATGAGTTCAAGAAAGACTAAAATAAGAAGACAATAAGGTTGTGAACAGTTTTACTGTAAAGTGGTACAGCAGGTGGGGCAGTTATATTGTAAACAAAAAATAAATATTTGATGGGAAAAGAGAAAGGAATAAAATAATGAGAGAGGGAATGATTCCTGAAATTATGTCCCCAAATACAAAGAATGAATGATATCTAGTGAACAGGTGGAACAATCCACATGTATTAGCAAACATAAGCACAGAATATACAAGAAGAAGGATGGGTGAGTGGGAAATGGGATACTGAGTACGTCCAAAATTTCTTTTATGTTACTATTTCTATTTTCTCAGGGAAGTGGAAGAAAGCTAAGATCGGGATAGAAGTGGTAGTGGTGTCACATTCTAAGGAATGAAAAAAAGTATAAAATATCTCCTTGAAGAGAGTGGGAGAGTTAATCTGCTGGGAAATTGTAAGAGGATTGCCAGGCCACGTTAAGGGCTCACTTGAGGTGAGGAATTGTGACTTAAAATAAGTCTAGTCAAGCAGGTTGGGTATTTTACTTCAATACCCCTCCATCCACAGGGTGGGTGGAGGATTCCCAGACTGGGAATTCCCTAGGCAATTCTATGGGTAAAATAGATTACATAGGCTAGTGAGGATGTTTCAAGGGAGTGGCAATAATGATCTGCCATGAATTCTAATCTGGATGTGGAGAAAACTGAGAACAGTATAGATATGAGGACTGGGTAATAGGTGCAGGATCAATGTATTGTCAGTTCCTTTGGGGCCAAATATTAATAGAGTCAAGGTACTGCAAGTGATGATTAAGATCTGAAGAGCTGTCACCAGGGTAAGCCCAGGAAAGGGAATGAGGCCCATTTTAAGAAAATGACCAAGAGACAACTGAGGAAATAAAAAGAATATTTACAGAATAAAAAAAAATTTGCTGCCTAAGAAAGTAACTTATTAGCATTAAAAATCCACAATTTGGATTTTACAACAAAACAGAATATGCTTCTTGTTGAACTTTTCATACTTCAAGTAAGATATGTGTGTATCTTATGTATATTATAGGTATTATGTATATATATATCTTGTGTATATCATACCTCGAGTAAGATATGTGTGTATCTTGTGTATATTATATGATTATCTTATGTGTGTGTGTGTGTGTGTGTGTATAGGACTCTGAGGATATAGAAATAGCTTCAAACTACTTATTCCATTTTAGGTATATACCAACTGCCATAGCCTAAGAAGTAAAAGACAACATTTTTTATTTACAATTTAAAGGGAAAAACAAAAGTGGTTTCTGAAAGAATGGGGGAGTTAGTTTTGAATATATAATAATAAGTACAATAAAAATATAAAGAACCTGGTAACTCCAAAGAAAAATGAAGTATTTAAACTCATATTGTATAGCAATAGGAATGAGGATATATGGAGCAAATCACTAGCTCAAATGAGAACCATACTGAAAGCTTAGTGTATTCTGGGAAGAGCATCACTGTCTTCTTTGTGCTGTCTGTTTCTTCTTACCAGGGGATGAGCCAAGGAAGAAAAGCTTACAGAGCTTAGGTAAGATATATTATAAACATCCAGGACCAAAATTCCAAGTTACATGTACATTTGACAAATGTAGGAGACCATTCCTAAAGAATCCTTTAAAACTGAGCTCTGCTCAGGACAATACAATGGCAGTAGCTCATTATGCACCACAGAAGACCAGAATATGACAGATTTCAGCTACGTTTTCTGACAAAAGACTGTTATCAAGATTTTTCATGGTAAATGCTTTTAATGAAGCCCCTGTAGGCAAGTTGTCAAGGTTTACACATGTCATTTTGCATGTGCCTCTTTAAAAAATACGATGAAAACTGCTAAGAACATCTTGGCTAGCACACTTCCACAGAACAGGGATCTGCTGCTGACTTTAATGACCATATCCGTAATACCTTTATAATGATACCATTTCCTGCTGAATGTCTTGTTGTTGCCCCACAGGGAACACACTTACACTGCTGTGTCAGAACTGTTTAGTGACAAATGCCTATTGTTACAGTCTCCATTTTCTACCTTCTGAGTTTTAGACACATTTTTATTATGTAAGGATTTGTAAAGTACTACAAAGAAACTGCTTTTTATTCCTCAGCTGGAGCAAAGGTGGTTGGCATGAGAATTTAACCAAATAATCAATTCATTACAGCTCTGTGATAAGTTTTATTATTGAAAAAACATATTTAATCTAAAGAAAATGTTTTAAAAAACACAAGTGCTATGTTTTTGTTTTAAAAAAATATACACAACATATTCCACCTGTGTGACGAGTAATAACAGAGTTTTCTAGTTTATTCTGAGAATATAAAACAAAAGGATAGAAAAACTTTCTTCATTTTCGTTGTTCTTTCTCTATAATTTTTGAAATGTTATATTTAGCTCTATTGAAATAATGTCTGTATGCAACATATAAATATTAATATGTCATTTATTGACAATATAGAAAAAGACACCAGAATCTTTTCTGTATGCAAGCAGGATTAATATACTTCAACATAATTGGTATATTTCAGATTTTTATAAGAAGATAGCACATCTGCAGTGCTGAGGAACAATTCTAGAACTTATCAAATATTTGAAGAGGTTTACTCTGAGCTGAATGTGAATGACCATGACCCATGACACAGCCTCAAAAGGCCTATAGCCCATGTACAGGTGGTTGGGTTACAACTTGGTTTCATACATTTTAGGGAGACAGAAGTTACAGGCAAAGACGTAAATCAATACAGGCACAGTATACGGTGGTTCAGCCCAGAACAGCAGAACATCTTGAACTGGGGGCCTTACAGGTGATGATAGGTGAATGCAAAGTATTTTTCTGATTGGTAATTGTTTGAAAACATTGAGCTTTGTCTAAAAGATTGAAGTCAGCAGAAAGAAATGCCTGAGTTAAGATAAGGGGGTTATGGAAGCCAAGGTTCTTGTTAGGTAGATGAAACCACTAGGTAGGAGGCTTCAGAGAGTTGGTAAATGTCTTTTATTGGACTTTAAAAGATGTCAGTGTCATCGTTAAATCTCTCTGGGATCAAGAAAAAACCTGGAAAGGGAAGAAGACACTCCACAGAATGCATATTACCTGTCCAAGAGATAGATTTGCAGGGCCAATCCAAAATATGTCAAAGTAATATATTTTGGTGTAAAATACTTTGATTTCCTATTGTAAAATACTTTGATAAGACCAACTGTCTGTTATGTGATGCCATAGCAGGGTCAGGTTGGAGTTGGGGACCTCATTGCTACAAACAGGTGTCCCTCCCCATACAATGCCTGAAGTCAACCAGGTGTCTCTCCTGATAGAATGCCTATGGTCAGCCAGGTGTCTCTCCCCATATGATGCCCGAGGTTAACCAGGTGTCTCTACCGTTTTATCAGTCTTAATATTTCTATTTTAATGTTAATGCTGGTCAGTTGTGCTTAAACTCTGGCAGGGAGAAGATACAATGAATGAGACGTGTCCTTCCACCCGTCTCACAGTCTGAACTAGTTTTTCAGGTTTTCACGGGGATCCCTTTGGTCAAGGTAGGGGGTCCATTCAGTTAGTTGAGGGGCTTAGAATTTAATTATTGGTTTATAGCAGTTAGGTTGATACTACTAGAGTCAGAAATAATAATGTCAGAGGTATTTGAAACAGAGCAACTCTGTCTAAAATAGGGCCTTGGTAAAATAAAGCTGAGACCTACTGGGCTGCATTCCCAGGAAGTTAAGCATTCTAAGTCACAGGATGAAATAGAAGGTTGGCACAAGGCATAGGTGATAAAAACCTTGCTGATAAAACAATGCAGTAGAGAAGCCAGTGAAAACCACCAAAACCAAGATGGGGATGAAAGTGACCTCTAGTCATCTTCACTGCTTATTACACGCTAATTATAATGCATCAGCACGTTAAGAGACACTCTCACCAGTGTCATGACAGTTTACAAATGCCATGGCAACATCATCAGTAAATTATTCTATATGGTCTAAAACAGGGAAGAACCTTCAGCTCTGGAAATTGCTTCCCTCTTTCCTGGAAAGCAATTTTTCCCTTGTTTAGCATATAATGAAGAAGTAACCACAAAAATAGCAACCAGCAGCCCCAGGAGCAGCTCTGCCTATGGAGTAGCCATTCTTTCTTTACTTTCTTAATAAACTTGCTTTCACTTTACTCTATAGACTCGCCCTGAATTCTTTCTTGCATGAGATCCAAGAACCCTCTCTGGGGTCTGGACAGGGACCCTTTTCTGGTAACATCTTCCTGGGAAACTACAAAGGGATGACACTGAGGAGACCCCCGAACCAAAGGAAATAGACTACAGCACCAATTGTCCCATGTTGGGTAACTGGTGGGGTACTGAGGTAAAGAATGGCATTGGGTTAAAGGCCAACTTAGGGTAGTTCGAGTCTCTCCTAAGACAGAGAGGGTTAAATATCCCTCTCAATCAATGGCAAGGACACTTGGCCAAACTTGTGTTCAAGTCCCAACTTAGGGGGGTTAGAGTTCTTTTTAAGATTTAGGAGGTTAGAGTCCCCTCTCAGTAAAGTCCCTCTTGACTAAGAACAGATTTGGAATTATGGGATGTTAACCATTTATTCTCTTTGGATTAATCTGCCTTGCACTCTTTGCTGATGGCTGTGGGTGATAGGATTAGGCATATACAGGACCATGGGAAATGAGGAGCTTTTTCTTCCCCAAGTGGGGGAAACTTGAGAACTTACAGGACTGCCAGAAAAGATCCCTTCATGGCTGACAAGCAGCTGCCTGAACTTTTCAGTGTCACTGCAATGGGTGGGACTTTCTGTGGCCTCTCTGAGTTTCTTGCCTTTCCTCACCCTGCTGCATACAATATTTTTTTCTCTTTCTCTCCTATCTCTTTTCTGTATTTTCTGTTACTCAAGGCAAAGATCTTGCCCAGAGACCACATACTGAAGTTCTCAGTTGGAGGCTGAAATAAAGATGACAGGGCCAAACCAGGGGCACATTTGACCCTTGCCAGTTTGATATTGGATGCTAAATGAAGTGGCTAATGTCTATGTTTTGTCATATGTATTCTGCTGTGGCCAGAATGAAAAATGTTTATTTGGTTACCACATGCAACCCCTTGTGTGGCATCTTGGTGATGTGTCTTGGCCCCCAGGAATGTGGTGTGTTGCACAGGGTCACTAAGACTGCTCAGGGAAAAAGAACCCAGAAATCCTGATATGCCAGTAAAACTCTCTGTGCAAACTGGTTGAATGAATGGTAAAAATCACTGTTTATCTCCTCTGTAAAGTTTCGATTAATGGGATTAAAGGATTTGTGAAGCTTATCTTAAGCTGAAACAAATCTGTTGTACTTTGTGCTATAAATTTGTCTCTCTGTATCATTCTTCCATAAAGAGGAATACCTTAGGATAGAATATGGGCTTAGGAGCCCATAAGTCTGCTGTTCAAGATGGCCCAGCAAGCTGGTCAGTTGCAAAGTTTGCTGCAGTTTCCTAAAAAAACTAGACAAAGTTTCCTTCTAATCTTGTTTTACATCCTTCAGAGCTTGACCTTCTACCAGCTGGCAGTACTTTCTCTTAGTCTTTGCTATCTGGAGGACAGAAATTTTGAAATTCATGTCATAGTTAGCCCTAAACATTGTCTTGAGCAGTTAAAAGCCTTTTCAAGCTCAAAATTGGCTGCTCTAGGCTCCTTCTGGGAAAGGTAATGGTAAATGTCCAATGCTGTAGCTTAGTAGCTAAGGCTTATTGGTATTTCATGGGAGGTTACTTTTGGTAAAGTTTAAAAGTCAGAAGTAGGCCGGGCGCGGTGGCTCAAGCCTGTAATCCCAGCACTTTGGGAGGCCGAGACGGGCGGATCACGAAGTCAGGAGATCGAGACCATCCTGGCTAACACGGTGAAACCCCGTCTCTACTAAAAATACAAAAAAACTAGCTGGGCGAGGTGGCGGGCGCCTGTAGTCCCAGCTACTCGGGAGGCTGAGGCAGGAGAATGGCGTAAACCCAGGAGGCGGAGCTTGCAGTGAGCTGAGATCGGGTCACTGCACTCCAGTCCGGGCGACAGAGCGAGACTCCGCCTCAAAAAAAAAAAAAAAAAAAGTCAGAAGTATTACACATTTTGTCTGGCTAGAGTTGGGTAATAAGAGATTTAAAAGTGTTTTTCAAAAGAGTGTTACGGTTAAAAATCAACTTCATTAAAAGCAGATGTTCAAGCTCCTTGTGAAAAACAGGCAAGGCACCACAGACCCAGTTTTGGGAAAAGCCTCTGCTTTCCTCATGAAACCCCAGGAATTGAAGGTAGATAGATCTCTCTCAAAAACTAAGTCTCTGTTCATTTTTGCATTGCATTATCTGAAGCTTTCAAATTCTGGGGTCATCAGAAATTACTTTGCATTATGATTGCACTTTGGTGCATGATAACTAAGTAGGAAATACACCTTTGGGGAGAGCTAGTGGCAGTTATGGGGCAATATGCATCTCTTTGCATGTTTGGATCAGAGAAGCATGCTCTTAGCCACCTAGAAGCTATGGAAATGTCCCCAGCCTGCACTGAGAGATAAGACTCCTAGAGGAGATGGGCTGATTCCTTCTGTTTGGGATTCAGGAACTGGTATAAAAATGAGACCCTGAATTTTGGGGAATCTGTTTTGCCTTCCAGCTGTGCCTGCTTATTAGGCCATAGAAACTACATCCTTTAAAGAGAAACATAAAAACTGGAAAATGAAAAATCTTGCAAGTACTGGATCTTTTTCTGTCTGTGTGCTTATATGTGTTATATGTGTGATATTTATATATGAAAGAGCTTTGACTCATTGGTTCAAAAATAAAAAGGGCTTAAATCAAATATTTTGTTGGAAAAGCAAAAAGAATATAATGCCTTTCAGTTCACATGACTTTAGTAATCTTTGGGGAATAAAACAGTTTTACATGCAAGGTGTGTAAGGAAAATGAAATGTGTTTTCAGTAAAAGATTATAAGAAGGCATGGGAATGTGGATTTTAAAGGGTTAAAGGATTGTTTTAAGTTACATGAAAGATGACGGTTTGAACAAGTTATGGAAGATTTGTGAAAAATTAATCTTTTAAAAGAAATATGTGTGTGAACATATTGGCTAAAGACACAGTATTTGATTTTTCTGTAGATTGAACAAAGGAATAAAAGAAAAACATAGTTATTTTTAGGGCACTGATCTGCTCTTTAACATAAAATGTTAAAGGGTTATTCAAAAAGTGTGTATGAGACACTTATGGTCAGACATTACAATTGAATAGATTTGTCTACAAGATTTTATTAAGAATTGTTGTTGGCTGGGTGTGGTTGCTCATGCCTGTAATCCCAGCACTTTGGGAGGGTGAGGTGGGTGGATCGCGAGGTCAAGGGATTGTGACCATCCTGGCTAATAATGGTGAAACCCCATTTCTACTAAAACTCCTAAAAATTAGCCAGGGGTGGTGGCATGCACCTGTAGTCCCAGCTACTCAGGAGACTGAGGCAGAAGAATCAGTTGAATCTGAGAGGCAGAGGTTTCAGTGAGCCAAGATCACACCACTGCACTCCAGTCTGGGTGACAAAATGAGACTTCATCTCAAAAAAAAAAAAAAAAAATGGGGTTTACATGAATAGTAGACTAATGTAAAGGCAAGTTTCAAATGTCTCTTGAACAAGATATTCATGTAATATTTTGAAAAATGAAATATATTTGATTGCCTTTTGAATAAACTCTAGGGAAAAATAAGGAAAAAAGAGACAAATTGTTTGGAAAGTTAAGTCTTCCCTCTATTAATGAGTAAAGATTTTTGCCTTAAAGTTTTTGCATTATAATTCTGGCTAAATGAATACAATAGTGTTTGGCTTTCTTTGGGGTGTGTTTGTATAAAAATGTTATTGGTATGTGTTCCAAAATTAGGAAACTTCTGTAATTCTGATATGACTTACTGTACAGAAAGTTATTAATAATTATAATTGTTATGTAAAATTGCTGTATCCCATAGAAGTAACCAAATTTCTAGTCAAGTGTGACTTTAATAGTGACTGTCCTAACAAAAACTTTTTGTTATCCACAGACAATTTTTGTCTTGTTTCAATCCTCTTCATAAAGTGACTTATAATCAGCTATAGGACTTTGGCAGGTGCTCTTGTATGCAGATTTCTGATAACTTTGGAGATTGTGACATCAGAATAGAAGAAAAAACTTCCAGTACTCATGAAGAGCTGAAATGTTCATGCATATCAAGGAGAACCAGAGATAACTGCAGGGACTGAACTAATAGAAGACTGAAACAATCTTTTTTGACTTTCTGCTTAAAATGTTGCTGATCCTTTGTTTTGTTTTTCATTGCCAAGAAAACTGTTCTTTTGATCTATTTACAGATTTTAACAATTGAGTAAAGTATACTCCTGTGAACAAAATTTGGAGCATATTTCTCCCTACCTGATTTCTCCAGGATTTGGACACTCTTTGTGAGTGTTCTTAACTTACAGCAATAAGAATCTGTTTTCTTTTATAATGGGACACAATTGGAGAAACTGTTTATTTTACCACAGATTTGATCGGAATGGTGTGCTTTCAGCAAGTAATGAAGCCTGACTTATAAAGCCAATAAAAGCCCCCTGGGAAAAATGGCCTCATACCTTATCTATACATTGCCTGTACAGGGTTCCTGACCTGTTTATGAAATGCTCAGTAAAGAACGTCACTTTATGACAGACCCAGGAGCCCCAAGCTATCTTGGGACCTCAAGAGGAGAGGACCTTACTCAACCCATAGGTATTGGAGAGTACAAACTCATGGCTGGACTCAGCTTAAAAAAAAAAGTCTTTTCTGATAATCCTTATGGAACATATTTCCATTAAACCAATTTTAAAAGCCTATGTTAAAAATATTATTCTTACTGCACTTTATACAAAAAATCAGGTTAAGTATGACAAATTCATCTTACCATGATTTGTCTTTAGTAAAAATGGAAGACTAGAGAGAGAAAAAAAGTTATGTTTCAAAAACTATGGTACACCAGTTATTAAATTATAGTTTTGCCAGTTTTTGAGGCTTTTCTTCTGTAATTTAGACTGACTGCTTATTCCTGGGTACCAGCCTGTGATATCTGGCCACTGTTCAAAAGAAATAAGTGGGATGGGTAATGTAAAAATCAAGATTGGCATTCTAATTATGGGCATGTATTATACTCAGCTAGTGTCTCCATAGTAGCTTGGTTCCAACAATTGCCTAGTTCATGAAGAGCTTTCTTATTTAGTTTATTTGGGATAATTTTGCTTATTTTACCTTAAAGTTGTGGAATACATTGTTGTTATACCTTTTGTGTTGAAGTGCAGGATAAACTTACTGAGTGTTTTCTTAAATTGAACACTTATTAATCTTCCAGATATCACCTTTTGTCAGAGTTGTGAATGGCCCTTACCATACTGGATGCTTTCTAACTGAGTTCCTCTCTATCCTGATTACAAGAGACCCTAATAGTTAGGCAGAATTATCTTCACCCCTAATGAATCTTTGTCCATCTACAACCCTGAGGATTAAGGGTTTCCTTGTAAAAGGGATGGGGAAATATGTCAGAGACATTTGAACCAGAACAACTCCATCTTGAATAGGGCCTGGACAAAATAAAGCTGAGACCTACTGGGCTTTATTCCCAGGAGGTTAGGCATTCTAAGTCATAGGATGAGATAGGAGCTTGGCACAAGGCACAGGTCACAAAGACCTTGCTGATAAAAGGATGCAGTAGAGAAGTCAGCCAAACCCACCAAAACCAAGATGGTGATTAAAGTGACCTCTGGTAATCATCACTGCTCATTATATGCTAATTGTAATGCATTAGCAGCTAAAAGACACTCCCACCAGCGCTATGACAGTTTCCAAATGGCATGCAACATCAGGAAGTTACCCTATATGGTCTAAAAATGGGAGGAACCCTTAGTTCTGGAAATTGCCCACTCCTTTCCTAGAAAACTCATGAATAATCCAACCCTTGTTTAGTATATAATCAAGCAATAACCATAAAAATAGCCAGCCTGCAACCCTCAGGGCTGCTCTGCCTAAGAATTAGCCCTTCTTCGTTTCTTTACTTTCTTAATAAACTTGCTTTCCCTTTACTCTACGGACCCACCTTGAACTCTTTCTTGCACAAGATCCAAGAATCTTCTCTTGGGGTCTGGATCAGGACTCCTTTCTGGTAACATTAATAGTTAAAGTAGACTGGGTAACAGGTCCGGGTGTACAGTGCTCAAAACCAGAATACTGCTTTTTCGGCTCACAAGCCACAGGGAGTAGAGCACAGGGAGTAGAGCACAAGGAGGTATGATACGGTTCAGAAAGTGCAATATCTTTAACACATTCCACAGAAGGTTTCTCTGAGTGTAGAATCCATTCCAATCATGGGGAAGTGGAAAAAGCTAGTGAGAGGCACATGGAGGCTTCCAAGGGCCAGAAGTAAAGGTGGCAGCTACCCTTTCCACTCACATGGAGTCTGGCTCTAGGCCCACAGAAAAGAGAAAAATCAATTTTGTTACTAACCAGGAGTCTCTTCTTAGGTATCATCCTTTAAATCCTTATCAATATGCAGTCTTTATATATGCTACAAGCATACCAGTGGTGAATAGCACAATCCACATGGATTAGTACATATTAAATAGATTTAAAACATCTACCAATATCACGTAAGTGTGATAACAGTTAGCCTCTGTTTTTAAACATCCATTCATCCTCAGTAGAACACTCAAGGAAATATTACTCACATGGCTGTGTAATATCTCTCCTATTGCATCTTCTGTCATTTTCCTAGTTTGGAGTGGTGTATTGTTCAATTTTTGAATTCTATGTCATATTTCCTAGAATAATCAGCTTTTCTGATGTTAATTAAACAGGCAATTTCCCTGTCAGGGGTGATATACAAATGCAAACAGTTGATATTTCTATCATGTATAGTCTAAATCCTAGTCTTTATTTAAGAGAAATGGCATTTCTTTCTAGGAGTATAGCTGTAATATTAAAATATGTGAAATTTTAGAGGTATAACTTTTAAATTATAATATTCCATTAATTCAATAGAAAAGCCTTTATTAAACATATACTATGTGTCATGCACATTACAAGGCCCTGGGTTTGCAGCAGATAAATGTTTTAAGGAATTTGCAGGATAATATGAAGACAACATTATAGACTGATTAGAGAATAATATAAACACAAAATATTTAAAATATATCTGTACATCTTTTTATTTTGGGATACTGAGATGGGAGTGTTTTACTTATACATTTTGACAAAATAAAATAAGCAGCCTCTGCTCTAAGGATTATTTAAAAGAGTCTCCACTGCAATTACTTAAAAGTACATTATTTCCTGGAAGTAACAATATTTTTTCTACTTCAGTAAGTGTGGTTTTAGAAGTACTGTATTAAAATTTGTGGGCAGTATGCCGGAGTCAAGCTAGACTTCTACGTTTTCCTCTGAGATAAACAAACAGAAGAATGAAAAAGATAAACAAATCAGGCAGGAAAACACAAGAGCAGTAAGATTAAAAAGTGTGAAGTCTTATCATGTACTTATCTTGCTGAAAGCAATATTTGGTGAAAGAGGAATTTTACATTTTTAAAAATCTCACACTTTGAATCCATGTAGATTCCAGATCTCATTACCTGTATCCTATACTTAAAGAGTGTAAAAAAACTTACAGGAAGGTAAAAGAAATTCTGACAAAAAAAGGTTACTACATACCCCTGCCAACACACACACATACACACTTGCAGAGAGACATCAGGAAGAAAAGTAGAGAAGTAGAAAGAGCAGACATTCTCTCCTTATCACGTTTGCGTCCCATCTGAGACAGGAAATAAATTCTGGATCTCATCTATTTGGTGGCTCTTGGCTAAAAATATGTTTAATGGATCATTTAGAGGTAATTGTCTTCAGCAGTACTTAAAAGAGAGAATGAAAATAATCCTTTTAGAAAGCAGGACAGGGTGCAAACACAGGTAAAATGAGATCTTCCGAGTGAATGATATGCAGGTTCACAGAAGAAAGATATCCAAAATCTATAGTAACAAGAAACATCAGTTGCCATGAACTAATAAGCTAAGGCAGAGGGGAAGAGGTTTTTCCTTTAAAGAAGAATTAGAAAATAGATGACGTGGAGGAAGGGAATATTTTGAGTATTGTGATTTTAATACAATTATCTATATTTGTCCAAATATATGGAACTGAACACTTAAAGTGGCTTAATATTATGGTGTGTACCTTATACCTCTCTAAATTTGTCTAGAAATGCAGTAACCAAAAAGAAGTATGGTAATCCACATATTCGGAAGGACCTCCTCCTGAAAACAAAGGTGGGGAGCAGCAGATTGTGAGCTGAGAGCTGAACTGAAACTGAGAGAGAGAAGCTCCTGTAAAATGGCGGGACAGGGGAGTACCCTGAGGGCAATCCAGAATATCTTTACCACCGTTAGAAACCAGAGACCCTTAAATTGTAACAGAATCCTCTGAAGGGGAAGAAAATGGCTTCATACTATTGGTAGGTAGACAGAGATAAAACAAAGTATGAGAGAATTTAGGAGACATGAAGAATAGAATGAGAAAGTCTATCATACATGGCTAATGAAATAGTCCAAAACGAAAAGCGAAAGGCATGGTGAAGACATGATAGAAGTATTTTTTGAAGACATGATTGAAACATTTTCTGAATATATTGAAGATATAAATCCGCAGGTACACAAAGCACCGTTCAAAATTATCGAGTAAACAAAAAGGTGCACATCTAAAGACATGTAAGAATACTGAGAAACGCCAGTCTCATGGAAGATATTTTAAAAGTAGCTAGAGAGGTACGTATAAAATCCCCTACCTAAGGGCAATTAGACCGATGAGAGATTTCTCAGCAATGAAAGTCTGAAGACAGGGTTCTATATTTTGGGGGTAGAATTATGAGAGAACATCATTCATTGTCAATCAAGATTTGTGTTTCCAGCAAAAGTATCTTTTGAACACAAAAGTAAAATAAAGAAAATTCTCAAATATTAAAAAATTGCGTTTCAATTATCAATTCTATACTACAGAACATCTAAAGGAAGTTTGAACATTAGTAAAGGGGGAAAATTGAGTAAGAAAACAAAACAAGAACAATACAAAATTTAAATATTTTTCAGGGCAATAGAAGAGAAAAATATGCAGAATACATAAATAAACAAACAAATACATACAGGATAAATTCATAACATAAGAAATTAAAACTATCAGTTTATTTGCTTGTAATCATGGCAAATGTAAATAGATTAAGCCACCATTTAAGAAGAGGTGGCATATAGGATTTCAAATATTTAGCCATCTGTTTTGGAATAGAAGACAAAATAAAAACAAAAATACTTTGAAATATGTAAGGGATGGAAAATATTATGTAATTATGAATCAAAATAAATTTTATATGGCTTTAATTATATCAGACAAAATAATACCTTAAGACACACATACACACACACACACACACACACACACACACATTATTAGGGATAGAAGGTTGTTTTATAAGGATAAAAGTTTTAATTCATCAGAGAGTTACAAAAATTCTGTGTTTTATGTACTATATAAAATAACAGGGAGAAACTGAGAAATCTCCCCTAAAATGAGAAACTTAAAACACTTCTTGAAATTTTAGGAACCCTATATAGAAGAAACATTTATAAATGTGTAGTTAATTTGAAATATGCAGTTAACAAACTTAATTTACACAGATTTATCTATAAATCAATCTTTCTATGTAAAATTACAAACTAGATATTCTTCTCAAGCTCATGTGAAATGTTCAAACGTTGATATGTTAGGATATAACAGAACTTTTCAAAAGTGGTGACATGTACATACTCTACTATGACCACAATGAAATACATTTGAAGTAAAAGAGGTAGATTCTTAATAAGAGCACTCAAATATTTAGAATTCTAAAATCATACTTTTAAAACAAAGAAATTAATCAAAGAAGAAAACTTACTGAATAACAAAAAGATTTACAAATGAATACTAAAGCAGAAGTTAAAAGTAAAATTATTATATTTAAACGTCTATTTTAGAAAAGACTAAAAGCAATAAGCATATTATAAATTTAAAATTTGCAAAAGAAATAAAAGAAAAATAGATATAAAACAATTAGAAGCATGATAAACACAGAAGAAAAATTGATAAGAGGGAACAAAAACACAACGAAGGGTATTTGCAAAGCTAAAAGTTGGCTCTTTGAAAAGGCTTTTAAAATAGGGAAATGTTTGTCAATATCGACTAAGAACAAAAGTTAGCAAACGAAAAAATATGTATTACAATAAAAAATGGAATTAATATCACCAATAATTCAGACACTATAAAAATCTACATGTCAAAAACATTTACAACGTAGTCGAAATGAACACACTTCAAGATAAATTAACTTACCAAAACTGAATCTAAAAAGTACTTTTAAAAATTTGAGAAGCCCTGTAATCATTAAGGAATTGAAATTACTAGTCTAAATTTTCCGACCAAAGAAATGCTAGGAGCAATTTAAATATTTCCTTGAAATTTCTGCAAATATAATCATCACAGATTACACCACTATTTTATAAATTCACTGAGAAAGAGGGAAAACAATAAAGAGGGAATGCTGTCTTAATTTGCTTTCCCCTGAAAGCAGATTTGGAGAGAAATATTTGAGCTCAAGCAGATTAGTTGGGAGGTCTGTTGGCCATTGACACATGCCACACAGAAATCCTTCAAGAGAATCTTTGACAGGAAAGAGAGGTAACTAACAGGCATATGGATCCACGATTTCATTGTGTTGAGACCTTACTTTCTCTGCTCTGCTCCCAGCCAATGACTGAATAGGATAGGATACAAGTGCTAGGGCATTCTTGACCAATCAGGAAATATTCCAATGGGCAACGTGTGCTCAGGAATCCCCATTGGCCTAGACTTTTCTTTTCTTTTGTTTTTTTCTTTTTTTCCTTTTTTCCCCCAGAACTGCATTGTGTTCTGTGGCTCTTTTTTTCTATCATCCTTCTCCTCTTTTCTGTGTGTCAAACCTGCACCGTGGTCTTAATGCTCTCCCTATCTTCCTTGTTTCTTCCTTTTATGCTTTACACACATATCTCTTAATTAATTTTGTGCGTATCTAATCCAGTCTTGGTGTCTACTTCTCAGAGGAACTTAACATACTTATTTGATACTCAGAGTGACTGAACAATCAGTATTAAAATGGGGTTTGGTGACTGGCCACCAACCTACACTTGGCAAGGAGCGTGTCATCTTGAACAGAATGCATGAAATGTACAATCTCTGACATAATTTGGTGGCTCAGTTGCTGAAAACAGAAATGGCAGTGACGTGGGAAAATTCACAGTTGCAAATCTCCTTGCTGTTTTGGTGATCCAGGCATTTAAAATAAATTAATTCAGGCATTTAAAAGAAATGAGACCGGGTGTGGTGGCTCACACCAGGAATCCCAGCACTTTGGGAGGCCAAGGCAGGCGGATCACCTGAGATCGGGAATTTGAGACCAGCCTGACCAACATGAAGAAAACCCTTCTCTACTAAAAATGCAAAATTAGCCGGGCGTGTTGGTGCATGCCTGTAGTAATCCCAGCTACTCAGGAGGCTGAGGCAGGAAACTGGCTTGACAATCTCCAAAGGAATAATAAGAAACTGGGAAGATTAACTCCAATTAAAGGTAAACATGAGAGCCAGGAGACCTCTTCGGTATCTTACTAAAGACCCACATCTCCTTGCAGCAAAAACACTCAACTGAAGAAAGCCATAGGATTTGGTGGTTTGGGTCAGACAGCTTCAGTGATGTTGAAACACCCACCCTGGGCTAAGGCCGAGATTCTAGTTGAGGAAAACCACAGATCCTGAAATGTGCTATTGAAAAATCTGGTTGAATGTCTCCAAGGATTTGGGCCCTTCAAATCCTCCTATATCCTCCAACTTGTAAGAAGGGCTTACCCATTCCCGAGTAATATCTAGGCTTTCCTTGTGCAGGAAGAATATACAAGAATCTCTCTACAAAAGGAAGTATTACCCTTGGGAGCTTCCTGCACCTCCACTCTTGCCTGCCAGGCTGAAAACAAGACTTAAATCCCAGAATAACCCAACTGTAAATATGACAAAGCAGCTCTAGGAGGTAACTAGATGCATTACTGGGAACCAGGAGAAAACTCCTGGGAATGGATTTTGTGAGTGGTTGGTTGAGGGGACCAGAACCTAAGACTAAATAAGCAAGAATTCATTGACTTTGGGTCACTTTTCTGGAATATGGGATTTAACCCCCTTTATGGAACCCAGACAATTGGGCAAACTTGCAGCTAGAGTGGCCCAAAAAGCATAGAAAAAGATTTGGCTTATGCTAAGCAAAGTAGAAAACATGTGAGTTCCTCTAATGGATGGTAGAAGAAGAAATAAGAAGACTCAAGGAGGTGGGCATGCTGAGATGTGTATATGATTTAAGACTAGAATACTGACAGATTGTATTTTGTAGGAGATTCAGAGGACACAGCATCACTAAAAACTCTCAGAAAAGTTCTGGTGAGAAGAAAAACAGCATCACTAGGATATTCAGGGATGGATCTCTTCTGATGATAGCAGAGATGTCATCCTTTTTAATAGAAATAGAGCTGGCATCTTTATTAGAAATAGGGCTAATGGGACTTAAGTAATAGAAGCCGGGGAGTAATAGGTCCAAAGGTCCACAATTGCAGTCTATGGTGATTGCCACTCTTCCTGAGTGTATAATTGGGAATGATGTATTTGAGAATTGAAATAACTCTCCATAGGATTCTTAGCATATGAGGTAACACCTATTGTAATGGGGAAGGTTGAATGAGAGCCTCTGAGACTGCCCTTTTCCTGCCTCCTTCCCTTGTAACCAAAGGAGTAAATGAAAAATCATATCCATAGAAATATGATAGAGATTAGTGATACCATTAAAGTTGTAAAGTATGTAGGAGAAGTAGTTTCTATTATATGTCATCCTGACCCTGGTAGAAACTAAGTGAATCCCTGAGAATGACTGTAGATTCAGCCAAATAAATACCAGTACCGTAGCTGTGTTTAAGTGTTTTCATTGCCAGAAAGCATGGCCAGAATAGATTAGTAAAGCCTTAGGTATATAGTATGTTAGCCATTAATTGGTGAACATGTATTTTTTTCTATTCCCATCAATGTAGAGGAGTAGCAAGAGTTCAAATTCATGTGAAATGGGCAATAATATTAATTTGTAGGTTTTCTGCAAGGCTCTGTTAACTGTCCTCCCCTTGTTAATAATGTGGTTCATAAAGATCTAGATCATATAGGTGCCCCTCAGAACATTATATGTGCGTATTTTATCAATGGCATCATGCTGTCTGGACAGAAGCAAAAAGTGGCTAGTTTGCCAGAGGTCTTGGTACCACATGTGTTTCAGAGATAGGAAGACAAACTACAAAGTTTCAGGGACATGCCACTCACAAGACTTTAGAGCCTGATGGTCAGAGGTGTGTGAGAATATTCTCTCCACATAAAAGAAAAGAAATGTTTCACATTGCATCTCTATACCTCAGAGAAGAAAGCACCTGGTGGTTTTATTTTGCTTCTGGGAACAGTACATTTTACCCATAGGTATACTCTTCAGATTCCTATATTGGGAGACATGGAGGCTGATAAATTTGGGTAAAGCTCAGGGAAGTAAAGTGCTCATCAGCAGGCCCAGCCTGCCATGCCAACAGCCTTGAAGCTTGAGCCATATGATCTGAGTGATTCTATTATTTCAGCTGTTAGTGATGAGAAAATATGTGCTTCAGAGTTAATGGCAAATTCTAGTGGAAGAATCACAAAGCAGGTCCCTAGGATATTGAAAAGTGTCATGCCATTGACCCTGAGGAATTATACATCTTTTGAGAAACACTTCTGACATGTTATTGGGCCCCAATAGAGATAGAGAACTTACCATGGGATACCACATAGTCATATCTACAGAACAGGCTACGGTAGCCGAAGAGTAAGTGACATTGGAGTGGTAGATAACAAAGGCAGAAAGGCAAATAAGAATGGATCATATGGAACATTATAGAACAGGCTAAAGAACTTCAAATGCAATAAGACTGGAAACCAACAGGGTCTGATATATAATTCGTAAAGAACACTCCAGCTGCTGTGGGAAGAAGGACCAAAATGGACCATGCAGAAACAAAATGGAAGTAGGAAGCAGGTAAATTGACAGGTGATGAAGAATGAGAGTGATAACAAAGGGGACAGTAAAAAGGTCTCTCTTTTGCATTTGATTTAGATATAAAAGTAATAATAATGGCTGATAGATTTCGATGTAGCATTCCATATGAGGCAGTATTTCTCAAAATGTAATATTTATATGAATAATCCAGGGATCCTGTTAAAGTGCAGATTCTGAATCTGTAGGTTTGAAGTGGAAAAATGTGATTTTGCATTTCTAAAAATGTCCCAGGTGATGGTGGTCCTGGATCACACTTTGAGTAGCAACTACTCAAGTACTTGAATTGAGAATGATTTTAGAGATTTTAAGCTGAGCAACTAGCTGGATGATGAAGTAATACAGGTAAAAGAATATTACACTGTTGCTGGTTGGAGCAACAGTGGATTAAACATTTTGTTTTGGTCAAAATAAATATAAGATTGTCATTAAATATCCATGTTGAGATAACTAATAACAAATTGAATCTGTAAGTCTGGAATGCAGAAGAGCAGTACAGGTTCTGTATTTTAGGATCATCAGTTTATAAATGGTATTCCAAGCCATGGCATTATAAAAGCTAATTTAGAGAGAATAGGTACACAGAAACTCTAACTGGGCCAAGTCCTGAGCTCTGAGTCATTCTTAAATTTACAGTGTAAAATATAAACTAAGCTCACCTATTTTTAGGTTCAGAAGCTGTCAAAAGTATTTTCATTGCTGTGTTTTTCAGCTTTTGATGAAGG
The DNA here is from genome assembly GCF_002776525.5 of Piliocolobus tephrosceles. NCBI lineage: Eukaryota > Metazoa > Chordata > Mammalia > Primates > Cercopithecidae > Piliocolobus > Piliocolobus tephrosceles. The sequence goes on along the minus strand of NC_045436.1, from coordinate 29,318,828 downwards.
AAGAAAGCACAGTATTGCAACCATCTCAAAACACACACACACACACACACACACACACACACACACACACACACAGTGCTGGAGGGTTACTTTAGTTTTTGTTTAGAACAAAGAAAGGAAGGGAAAAAATAGACAAGTTATTTCATTTACACAGAAGTGAATAGCAGGTACACATTTTATTAAATAATGTTTTTCCTACCACCGCACCCCCTAAAATACATGACCCTTGAAAACTTTCTCAAATAAAACAATAAAAACTTTCAAAGTTAATATAAACCTCAGTGGTAAAGTTTGTATTTCACATGACTGAAGGGAGGCACAATAATTTAAATTGGAAGAAATATTATTCTTAACTTTTACACTGAAAGAGAGAAAGATATAAAACAAGCACTCTGCCACTTACACCTGATCACAGAAGATGTTACAGTTAATTGTCTAGTGAAGCTCAGTCTCATTAGACAGAAGGCAGGCTTTAATTTTTTCCTTTGTGGTTTGTAACTACTCTGACCCTTAGGTTTTCTGAAAAGCTAAAAAAAAGTGATTTATATAGCAGAATGTGAGCAATGTATATTTATATCTAATTGAAATATAGCATCATTATAAAATTAATGCTGACTTTATATCATTAAATGGATACTTATGTTTCTGATTTCATATTTTTCTTGATTAAAGAAAAGGATAACTGTTTTGTGTCTATAAAATCTGAAAAAATGACAAATTTTTTGAATTTCATTCCACTAAAAATAAATGGATCTTTTCTTTAAATGAAAGTCAGCTCATATAGACAGTAGAAAGCAGGAAGAGAAGAAGTGGGGAGGAAGAGGAAAATGTAAGGCAAAAGCAAAGGATCTTTAATAGTGAAACACTGGAAACCCTCTCATTAAAGGTCAAACAAGGCAAGGATGGCCACTGTCCATGTGTCTCTGTAACATTATTGTGGACACACTAGCAAATGCATTTAGTCAAAATTAATGTATGTGTGTGTGCTTTGTATAAGTATGTAGTCTAAATGGATATAGTATTTTATATTACTAAATGAAGCAAAATATTATTTTTAGATTATATCATTAGATCAAATGAGATATAGCTGAAAAGCTCAAGAAAATCAGCTGAAAATTCATTAAAAGCAATGTGAGAATTCAGCACTGTGAGTTCTTCTTTACATATAGAAATAGTATTTAGAAAAAAAAAGTACTACACAAAATAAAAAATAAAACCCTGAAATTTTGGATGTTGAATTAAATAAATGTATGGAACATGTCAGAAAATTTTAAAAGTGTAACAATGTCATAGAAAAATTTTACCAACTATTCATAGAAAAAAAATCCTCTCTTTGGCAACTATTCAGCTATTTTATTTATATATTTTTATAATTTTTATATTGGGGGATTTTTCCATGATTTATTTAATAGTAGTCAATAAAATTATATTTGATTAAACTTTGCCTAGTGGCTCTTTGTAGGGTAAACCGGATTTTAACTGAAACTCTAAATAGCACTTTTTTTCAAATTTTGTCTGAAGCAAATAAGTAATATATCAGAATGTGTTTAAATAAAGATGACCCAATTTGGCCATGGTGGCTTATGCCTGTAATCCCAACTCTTTGGGAGGCCAAGGCAGTTGGATCTCTTGAGGCTAGAATTTGACCCCACCCTGGGCAAAATAGCAAAACCTCATCTCCACAAAAAGTTAAAATACACACACACACACACATATATACACACACACACACACACACACATATATATTAGCTGCGGCTTGGTAGCAGCTCCCCCAGCTACTTGGGAAGCCAAGGTAGGAAAATCATGTGAACCGCAGAGGTAGAGACAGGATCTTGCCACTGTATCACTGTATTCCAGCCTGGGTGACACTGCAAGGGACTGTCGAAAAAAAAGATGAACCAGAAAGTAAGCCTTCACCAGACACTGAATTTGCTGGTGCCTTGAACTTCAACTTTCCAGGCACCAGAACATAAGAAATCAATTTCTGTTGTTTCATGCTATCCAATGTATGGTATTTTGTCATGGCAGCCCAAACTGACTAAGACAAAAAGATTGTTTCAATATTCAAAAATCAGTTAATGTAATCCATCATCTCAAGAGTCTAAAGAAGTAAAACCATATAATCATGTGTGATATTAAGGTATATATATATACACTTTTGTCCACTGATTCTGGCTCATAACTCTCATAGCACTTGTTTATTATTTCCTTAGTTACTAAAACAATGAGCACATCTTTTGTTAAAGTATTTGGCTTTTTGTCCTTGGCTCCTGAAAAAGCTTTGAAACAGCTTTAGAGCCATAAAGGTGAGAGACAGTCTTTTGTTAAAATGTTGCAGTACTTTAGGCCCTCAGAAAACAGAATTTCTTCTCTCTGACCTTCTTCTGTCCTCCTTTCAACTGTTCTTTTTTCTCCCCAATTGAGACATGCGGTAGACACTAAACATGTACTCTCATAATTCCCCGCCTTTCCGTTTTGGAGTTGGCAATAAAGACATTCTCTGGCTTACCTTGGTCTGACTGTAGGTCATAAGACCCCCATTTCAGGAGGGGTCCTGCCCCACACCCTGGAGGAAGAAATGCTGCATAGAGAGGCCAAGACAAATCTGAACACACAGTTCTTGCTGGGTTCCCCCCACACAGACTATTTAGTATTAGATCATACCCTTTTTATCCACTCACATTTCTACAAAGTTATCCATACTTCAATCATATCTATCCAATGAAGTCTCCATAAAAGGCCCAAAGGGATGGAGGACAGAGAACTTTCAGGTAGCTGAGTACACGGAAGTTCCTGGAAGCTGGCGTGACTAGCATGCGCACAGAAACTACATGCCCCTTCCCATACCTTGCCCTATGCCTCTCTTCCTCTGTAGCCTTTACCTGAGTTTTGGGAGCTGCTCTAGCAAATCAATCAAACCAAGAGAGGGAGTTGTGAGATTCCCAATTTATGGCTAGTCAGTTAGAAGCACGGGTAAAACAACGTGGGACTTACGATTGTCATCAGAAGTGGGAGACAGCCTTGTGGGACTGAGCCCTCAACCTGTGCGATCTGATGCTAACTCCAGGTAGATAGTGTCAGAATTAAATCATAGGACACCCAGCAACTGTCCACTGCAGAACTGACGCTTGCTTGATAGTGGGGAAAAATCCCCACACATTTGGTCACAGGGGTCTTCTGCATTGATTGCTGTGGTGTGAGAACAAATTAAAAACAGTTTAAGATTGAGAAAAAGGCAATGCTTTTCCCTCACCACTCCTATTTGACATCATACAGGAAGTCTCAGCTAGTGCAGTATAAAAAGAAAAAGAAAGAAAATGTTCAATTGATTCGAAGAAAGAAAGAACGTTCTTTGTAGATGACACTATTACCTAAAAGAATATCTCAAGCAATCATCATCAACAACAGAACCATTAAGCAATTATAGCAAGGTTGCAGTATGCAAGGCTAACATATGAAAGTCAACAGATTTCCTACATGCCAGCAATGAACATTTTGGATTTAAAATGCAAAACATGATACCCCTATCATTTGCACCAAAAAAGGAGACATACATAGGTGCAAATCTAACAAAATATGTACAAGATCTACATAAGGAAAAAAACCAAAAACTTTGAAGAAAGAAATTTAAAAAATCTAAATCAATGGAGGGATATTCATGTTCATATATAAGAAGATTTAATGCCATTAATTTGTCAGCACTTCAAAAATTAATTTATAAATTCTATTCCAATTAATGCCTTGACAAATTATTTTGTGACTATCCACAAAAATAATTCTAAATATTACACAGAAAGGCAAAAGACCAAGAATAGCTAACAAAAAGACTGAAAAAGAAAGATGTAGTTTGGGGACTGACACTAGTCTTCTTTATAAATTATTATAAAACTACAGTAATTAAGAGAATGTGGTATTGGTGAAGAAATAGAAATAGATTCATAGATCAAAGGAATACAATAGAGTGAAGACATGGACCAACATGAATATATTCAATTGATCTTTGATAAAACATCAAAGACAAATTAACAGAGAAAGGATGCTCTTTTGAACAAATGATTCTGGAAAAACTGACTATCCATATAAAAAAAAATTAATCTACACACCGATATTGCACCTTTCACAAAAATTAAAGTAACACAAAACATAGGCCAAAAGGAAAATGAAAAACTATAAAAACTCTAGAAGATATCATAGGAAAAAATCTGGATGATCTTAGGTTTGGCAATAAATTTTAAAATTCCCCACCAAAAGCTTAATCAATGGAAGAAAAAATAGAAAGTTTGGACTTCTGTTATGCACATTATATTTTTAAATTGATACATTATATTTGCATCTATTTATGGGATACATGTGATATTTTGTTACATACATATAATGTGTAATGGTCAAGTAAGTATATTTAGGGTATCCTTCAAGCACTTATTATTTCTATGTATTAGGAACATTTCATGTCCTCTCTTGTAGCTATTTTGAAATATACAATATATTGTTGTTAACTATTGTTACTCTGTTATCTAACGTTAGAATTTATTCCTTCTACCTAATTATATGTTTGTACTACAGTCCCAAAGAAAATATTTGCAAAACATATATCTGATAAAGGACTTGTGTTTAAAATACAACACAACAATAAAAGGCCTCTTACAACACAACAACAAAAAAATTAATAAAATAGCCAAAAATTCTGAATAGTCACCTCACTAAAAATATATAGAGATGTCAAAGAAGCATATGAACAGTTGTTCACCATGATACATTATTAGGGAAATGCAAATGAAAACAACATTGAAATACCACTACACATGCATTAGAAGGGCTTAAGTCCACAACACTGTGCGTACGAGTTGAGGACGAGGATATGGAACAACAGGAATTCTAATTGATTCCTAATGGAAATAGAAAAAGATACAGCTACTTTGAAAAACAGTCAGTTTATGACCAAGGTCAACATAGTCAGCATATGATCCAGTAATTTCACTCCTAGATATTTACCCAAATGAATTGAAGACTTATTTCCAAACAAACAAACAAACAAAAAAAGTTTACATGAGTGTTTGTAGCTGCTTTGTAAGATCCCCTTCAATATGTGAATATATACATTACTTTACATATATTCATACAATGTAATACTATTTAGCAATAACTAGAAATGAGCTATCACAAAAAGATGTGGAGGAACCTCAAATGCATATTGCTAAATGAAAGTAGCCAGACTTTTAAAAAGCTACAAATTGGATGATTCTAGTTACACGACATTCTTGAAAAGGCAAAACTACAGAGACAGTAAAAAGGTCAGTGGTTTCCAAAAGGTCTGGCAATAGATGGTTCATAGCTGAAGTATGGGAGATTTTTAGGATGATGATGCTATACTGTAAGATACTGTGATGGTGGATACTGTCTATGACCCCAAGAGTGAACTCAATGTAATCAACAGACTTTCATAATAGTGGGTCAATTTTGGTTAATCAATGGAAACAAATGTATCACACTAATATAAGATGTTAACAACAGGGAAAACTGTAGGAAAGGGTTTATATCAGAACTGTGTGCATTCTGCTCAATTTTTTCTGTAAACCTAAAATTGCTGTAAAATGAGATGTCTAGATCAGCACTTCCTTGGAGATGCACTGACAACCCCCAAAATAAATACCTAATATTCCACATAGTAAAAGTTTTAGTTCATCTCAAAAACAGCCTCCAATATATGTTACAAATTTTTCAGCCTTATGCATGTGTTATGTAATAGGAAAATACAGATAAATAGATAGAAACTTGATCATATTAAAATAGTTATAAACTTTGAATTTACACAATAGTCTCAGCATCATTCTAATTATATTTATGTAAGAAATCCACACTCAATCAAGGACTCAGCATCTTCAACGAGAAAGAAAGGGAAGATCTTTCTAACAATACCTAGATGAGCCCTTTTTTACCAGTTCATTTCATGTCATATTATTCCGATATGACACATGTGCATGATTTCTGGTGGATTAGGAAGAAGCACAGCTGGTGGCAACCATCAAAACTCAAATCCACATCTGTTGTGATATTGCCAAAAAGAACTCTTCACTACTTTATTTGACAAAACATCTTTTATCCACCAGCCCTTCTCACAGAAGCACAAGACATTTTCGAAAAACATCTGGACCCTTTGCTAAAAGGAGGCATTTCTTATCTTGTAAGACATTATTTTCATTAGATTTTACTATCATTTGCTATTATTATGCAATGAAACACTAAGAATAATATATTAGTGACAGACACATGTTAATTCAAAAATAATTTTTTGGATTCTTTTGAAAATCTTTCTTAACTATTCCAACTGTCTCAGGCTTTCCAAGACAACAACAAAAAAAGAGCAAATTACTTTCTTTTCCTAGTTCAGCAAAATTTTTAAAATCTCTTATTTATTTTTCTCAAGACTTGGCATTCTTAAATCTGTAAGTCTCCAAATGTTGCTTTAAAATAATTTTAGTACTGAAGTATAAAATCCACTGTTTATAGTCACAGTTTTTATGTTAAGGTTCTAAAAATCTCTTGTATTTGCTATATTGCACAGTAATCATGGTGTTTATTCCTTCTTAAATATATTAGACTGACCACATAGTAGATGATTGAGTTAACCTTGATCTAATAGTTTTAACTGAAGCATTTTCAAAGTCCTTAGAGTTTACCACTCAATATTTATCGGTTATATATGACACAGTATCTGTTTTAATTATCATGTAAGACATTAGGTGATATAAAATCATGAGACACTACACTGAGATATGAAGAGTATTCCAAGAGTAAAAATAATTTCCTAATTAGAGATGCGTGTTAAAGCTCTGAGACTTTTCAAGCTTGCAAAATTGATCACGTGAGTAAATTTATGTAACATTATACTTGTGTACAAATCATAAATTATTTCCAGCTGTGTTTTTAAAAAACTCTTACACTGTACTTTCAAAACTGTTTTTGTGTAATTAGTTATAAAATAGCTTATAAAATTTACAAGGCTGGTCTAGTCAAGTTGGCACTGAACTTAAATGCAAACTGTTAATCTGATAAGGAAATAAATACCCATTTTCTCTCCCAAATATCGCATTAACTATGTAGAAAAGCAAATAAACCAATAGGTTTGTACAGCAGTTTTTGAGAGGATGAGAAGTAGGAAATGAGTCAGAGACCCATGATCTAAATGAGGTGACATAGGTCCTTTTAGGGAGTTTGGACTTAAATTCAGTTAGGGAAGTAATTTGGAGAGATTTAGGCAGACAGTTTCTTTTATATTTATCTTATTTATTTATTTATATATATTTTTAACACTCTAATAATTTCCAAAAAAGTTTTAAGTAGAAAAGGGCAGAATCTTGGAGGTCAGAAAGGAGGTGATGTTCATGTCAGTGACATGTTAAGTCAAAATATATATTTTTGAGAGCTGGCCCCTCAGTATGTTTAGGTAGCACAAATAAATTACACAACCATGTGCCCCAAATTACCATGTCAACTACCTCTCTTGCATCAATATCTCTCCCGCAGCTCACATCTATGGCCTCATTTAGGTTTCTTTGTGATAAGGAAACGATTTAGATTTGGTCTAAACCTTAAAAAGGTTTAAGATTTGGTCACATCCATATGTTAGTAGAAGCCAAATATGGGCTGCTGCCAATGACAGCCCCACAACTGAAAGACAGTGGTTAGAAGAAATAATATACAGATTTTCAAGCACTCCACCTGGTCCTCAAGTTTGTGTGGAGGAAGAGGGAGTTATTGGTAAGTTTGTACATAGACTCATGGGCAGATGTGGATGCCTTGACTGATTGGTCTGGTCCTTGAAGATGCAAACCTGGAATTTCACTAACAGAGAAAAACTTGGGGAAATGCTTGTGGACCTATGGGAAGCAAAAGTGTATGAAATGTTGTGACTCATATCCTGAAAGCATTTAAGCATCTTCTACAGAAGAGATACATAACCATTATACACACACACACACACACACACCTATATGTATAGGTATAGATATATACACGTATAGGTATATACACGTGTAGGTATATATATGTTTGTGTGCATGCACACACATGCACAAACATACACAGAGGGAGAGAGAGAAAGAGAATGGCTCATTCATGATGATGTTAACCAGTCTCCATCCTTAGTCACCATTTTTGTGCTTGCATAACAGTCCCATAAACAAAGCTGTCATGATGTATGACATCAGGTACACAGAGTGTGGGTGAGTCCAATAGTATAAGCTCCCTCTCACCAAGGTTAACCCAGCTCCTGTCAATCCTAAAGGCACCAGTAGAGACCAGTTAGGCCATAGATGAGAGTTGAGGGAGGGATGTTGATGCAAGAGAGGTAGTTGACACAGGGATTTGGGACATATGCTTGTGTAGCTACATTACCTTTCTAGCAGACCAATCATCTATCTGATGATGGCCTCTTTCCCCATGGACAGAGCAAAGATTTATCTTTAGTGGAAATATATCTATTTTATGTATAAAGAAGGGATGAAAACATCAATTGTGGCCTTGTAACCTTTAATTTTTAACATTACTATTGCAATTATCATTCCAAAAGTTGTGATCATCTATCACTGTAGAGAATTAGTGACTTAACATAATGAATAAATCCAACTTGTAGAATGAGTAGACCAGAGCACAGAAGATCCTGTTGGTGCTTCCATCTGGATTGTCCTGTCACATATTCCTTGTTCAAGGTAACCCAATTTTTTCTTATTGCAAGTGAGAGCTCATCATTTGTGCAAAGATTCCTGTGGATGTCGGAGGAGACTCAGCCTGTACATTTGGCAAGCTAGAAGAGCCAAGGAGTTGATGACCCCAGAAGCTCACCTCAACCAATAACTGATAGAAACTAATGGATCAATATCCACAGTTGAACATTGCTTATAAAACACATGATTCATTATTTTTATTTTTTATTTTTTATTTTTAGACAGAGTCTTGCTCTGTGGACCAGACTGGAGTGCAGTGGCATGATTTTGGCTCACTGCAACCTCCGCTTCCTGGGTTCAAGTGATTCTTCTGCCTCAGCCTTCTGAGTAGCTGTGACTACAGGTGTGTGCTACCACGTCTGGCTAATGTTTTGTATTTTTAGTAGAGATGGGATTTCAGCATGTTAGCCAGGATGGTCTCCATCTCCTGACCTCGTGATTGGCCCACCTCGGACTCCCAGAGTGCTGGGATTACAGGTGTGAGCCACCATGCCTGACCTAACTATCTTCCTTATATCTGCTTTCTGCCATTACTTTCAAACTAAAATATTTTCACTCATTTCCTTGGTTCTGGTTGGCTTATTGAAGACAGTGAAATGCGTATTTCCTGCTTCATGTTCCCATAAATACGTAGGGCAATGTAAGCAACAGGTCCCTTTCACTGTGATTCTGGTTATGTCTAACATGACACACCTCTCTAAAGAATCATGAAAGTTAAGGGGATTGAATGCATTTTGATACTTTTTTTCCTATAAGTATTCCCTTAACTAAATTTATTTTCTATGATAACTCTAAGGTGCAAGTTGTATGTGTCTATGCGCCCTTTTCCACGATAGTCACTATATTCAACTCATGGTGACAATACTCATTCCTCTTCTAACTCAATACTACATTGGTGTTCTAAATTAAAGATTGAACTTTAAAGTTTGTATAAATATACATGTTATTTGTTACTCATGGACATAAAGTTGGCAGCAATAGAAACTGGAGACTACTTGAAGAGGGAGGGAGGGAGGAAGGCAAAGATTGAGAAACTAACTGTTGGATACTATGCTCAGTACCTGGGTGATGGGATCCTTTATAACCAAACCTCAGCATCACACAATATACCCAGATAACAAACCTCCCTAGATCTAAAATAAAAATTGGAAAAAATTCATACATATTATATAAAATAACAGTAAAATAGGAGAAGAGAATCTGGATTTTCTGGATCATATGGCTCAAGGGGCAGGGCTTGTCAACCACTTGATACATTGCCAACATATGATATCTATTACCTCTAAAATCAAAAAATATTGGCTCTTTTTTAGGGGTAGAGAGAGTGCAACAGTACCACAACTGAAATTTTAATTTAAAGGCAGTATTTTTGTATGTCCAGACCACTGCATTCCAGAAGCTACACTGTACCCCAAATTTCGTGTTTTATTTCTCCCATCACTTGATACATACATGTATGTCCAGGTTATCTACAGTACCAGCTCTGTTTTTCCAGGGTAATTATTAGGCTATACAATGAATATGATGAATCTGGATGATGGCTCCAAGATGGGAGGTGCTCAACAATCCTGTAGACTAGATTATGACCAAGTAAAATAGTAAGAACCATTCCTGCTATCACTGGATGAAAACAAATTGTAGTATTGTGGGTTCCTGGAATAGCAAATATATGATTCGATTGAAAGCTTTGCAGAAGATGACAGGAACTATAATGATAACGGGCAAGTAAAGAGACTGTATCAGGAAACTGTCTTCGATTACAGTTAATATCAGTTATGTTTATGATAATCCACTTATACCCTTCAAGGTTCATTTGCTTTTTATATACAATATGTCAACTAAAAAATCAGGGAAGAGACAGGAACCACCAGTTCTCAATATTTTAAGTTCTTGATACAAATTGAGTACCTCTAATCTGAAAATCCGAAATCCAAAATGCTCCAAAATCCAAAGCTTTTTGAACACCAACATGACATGATACCGCAAGTGGGAAATTTTACACCTGACCTCATGTGCCACATCACAGTCAACATGCAGTCGAAATTTTATTTTATGCCCAAAATTATTAAAATATTATGTGAAATTACCTTTGGGTTATGAATATAAGGTATATGTGAAACTTGAATTTTGGGTTTAGACTTAGGTCCTATCTCCAAGATACCTCATTATATATAAGCAAATATTCCCAAATCCTAAAAATATTCTGAAACCCAAAACACTTCTAAGTCTATTTTTGGATAAAGGACACTCAACCCATATCGTTATAAATGTCTGAAATCCAGAAGAGATGTGGTATTGCCTGTTTCTTATATTATTTTAGTAAAGAATTAAAGGGATTGCACTGTGGCTCTCTTATTACAAGGAGCCAGTGTAGATGTTCTGCCAGGTTCTAACTATGGTTAATTCTTATTTGTGTGAGAAGTGAAAGAAATAAACAAGAATAGAATCAGAAATGTACTCTTAATATTTTATGAGATATAATTGAACCAAAATTTCATTCATCTTTTGCCAAACCACAGTGACTTTCCATGACCCAAAAGATCCATATCAGCTCAAAGTCCGTGAACCACATTCTCTGCAGACTGCTTCCTCTTCTCTGCATGTTTACATGAGTAGGTGGCCACAAGTCACACAAGCACACCTGTGACAAGGTCAGAATGTTCTTTCTCATAGGAATGCTGTTTTCCCTTTATTTAAGGAGCTTTGTGTCTATAAACTGACTCAGGTTTAGAAATGGGGTGAACAATCCTGATTCTTCATTGTAGTGACTTCAGTCCGGTCACTTTTCTCCAGACCTGGAGGTTTTTTGTTTTGTATTGAAATTTATTTTCTTTAATATTTTTATGGCCAGTCTAACAGGACTTTATTAGATTTTTCATCTATTTTAGTTCTAGGGGTGTCATGATCAATTGGCCCCCACCAAAGAACCTGCAGTTCACACCATTTTGATTATAGTGCTGACCGTGCTATTCACACCAGTAGCCATGCCAGCTCTGCCTGTAGCAGTTACTTGCTGTGGTGAATGAATATGCAAGTACAGAATCATTGAAGAAGAATACAGAAAATACAAAACTGATCTAGTTATTTCTCACAGAATATAATTTAATACAAGCAACTAGGAATAGACCTTAAGTTCATACCCATGTTGTTATAACAGACAAGTCATTAAGTACTGCAGCCACAACTGCTATTTCTGAGACTCTCACTTTTAATACTGCCTGTGACAAACATAAAGCTAGGTCACTAGAAAACAGAATCTAGATATATCTATTTCACATTTTTACTTGCAATGATCTCTGCCTCCATTCTGCTTCACCCCTGCCTCCACCTTTACAACTGATAAATAAGAATTGTATATATTTACGGTTACTCTCAGTAAATTTCAAGTAGACAGTATAGTATTTACCATGCTGTATATTATATCCTTTCAAGCCTTATTCTGTTGAATCTAATTGAGGCAATCTATTTTTCATCCAGAAGTTTAGTTGCAAAAGTCGTGAAAATGTACTTTTTTGTTTTGAATCCTTTCAATACAGCAAGGTAGAATTCTTTCTCTAAGAGTTACTTTGCCTCTAAACACTTTTTTTTTTGAGATGGGTCTCACTATTTCTCCAGGCTGGAGTGCAGCGGAGCAATCTTGGCTCACTGCAGCCTCCGCCTCCATAGTTCAAGCTATTCTCCTGCCTCCGACTCCTGAGTAGCTGGGACTGCAGGTGGGCACTACCATGCCCAGCTAAATTTTTGTATTTTTAGTAGTGATAGATTTGCATCATGTTGGCCAGGATGGTCTCGATCTCTTGACCTCATGATCCACCCACCGTGGCCTCCCAAAGTGCTGGATTACAGGCGTGAGTCACTGTGCTGAGCCTCTAATTACTATTTATTTGCTTGTGCTTTCATTATAATATCAGTAGCATAAAAAGTTGTCAGCAAGATAATTGGCAAAAAGTGATGAAAAATTATAATAACTCTTTTGAAGATTTGTGGTGTGCTAAGCACTGTTTTTAGTATATTGCATGTATTAACTCTTATGTTTTACAACAACTTTACTGAATACTATAATTACTTCATTTTATAGAAAAGTAAACTGAAACATGATATATTAAAGAAAACATCAAATATGACAGCAGTAAGTGGCACAACTGGGTGTCTAATATAACCAGCGTGTATTTCCAGAACACATGTCCTGAACCATCTTGGGAGATGGATGTGATATACCATCACCAATTTAATATTTTCTAAGAATGAGGCTCCACCTTGCTGGTCACTGATCATTCTCTTGGCAATCTCTCCACAACTATAGCAAGAATTCTACATTCTAAAACATTCTGAAAGTGTGAAGTCTCTTAACCTGTTTTTTTCCGTTCCTTTTTAAGACTTGCTAGGCACTCTTCCCTATAATGACTAAATTAACTGATTTCATATATTCTAAATAAACTTAATACCTCACTTTCTTAATGGAAAATTTATTAAAAATAAGGATGTCCAACATGTATTCAAATATATCAAGTATTTATTTATTTATTGACCTGTTTATTGTGAGTTCTGGTGACAGAGACAATCATGTTAAGTTTTTGGAGGAAGAAGAGGTATATAACTTTTGTATTTGAAGTAACTTTAGAGGTTATGAAACTAATTTTGGACATCAAAATATATTTCCTAATATATTGTTTTTCTTTCCATTATAAAAACTTATCTTTCACTATCAGAGTTGTTTTGGGATAATATATACATTGAATTAAAGACTGAAACAAAAGATAAAGAAGGATAAATATAAACTAAGATAATTAAAAGAGGCAGATGTTAGATAATCTGATGTAAGAAAGATACCTTTCAAGTTAGAAATTAATTAATTAACTTTCCTGTAAATATATGTAATAGAAGCATTAGGATCATGGCATATGTGTGATTCTCTCAACAGGGAGAATGTGGTCAATCAGCTGATGCTCTAATGGGGACAATGTGGGTAACCCTTGCTTGTACATCTGGGTTGTCCAAGTAACTGGTAGTGAATGAAGTTGGAAAGACAATATATATATCATTGTATATAAGCACAAATTTGCAAGCATTTACCTTATGCCCCATGGGGATAACTGTGACACAAGTCTGACTTCTGTAAACCCCAAATGTTTCATTTCTGAAAATAGACCACTGGTTGCTAGGATTCCTTAAAAATGCTCTGAAATTCTACTAGTTGATAATATTATTCTATGTAGTTGAAAGGATGGATGGTTCAATCCTCATATTTTGGTACTTATATTTCTTAAAAATAACAGAATCAAAGAATAATTTGATTTAATTCATATAGGTGACATCTACCACTGAAATATTTGGGATGATCATATACTTCCAATCTGAGGGGCTTCTTTGAACACAGTAGATCTTGTATAAAATGCAGCATTCAGCACTTCACTATCTCAAAAGCTGATCCTTACTAATTCTACTAATTGTTTTAAACTTTAGCTACAATATTATCAACTCAGATTAGAACTGTCTGATAAACTTAATGAACAGAGATTTTTATATTTTATTTATATTTTATATTTTATTTATTTCTTCCAATGAAAGAGGGCTATATTAATGTTTGATATTTTTCTATTTAGATGCAACTGTGAAACCTGGACCCTTTTTTTACGTTTACCATCAAATATAGAAAATAAATTTATTTTATGAGAGTGTCCTATGATATTCTTTCACTAACCAGACAGTTCACAATTTTATTAATAGAAATGAGTGAATTTAAGGCCAAGCACTATGAGTCACACCTGTAATCTCAGCACTTTGGGAGGCTGAGGTGGAAGGATCACTGGAGCCTAAGAGTTTGAGACCAGCCTGGGCAACATGTTGAGACCCGGTCTCTACAAAAATTAAAATAAATAAAATGCAAATGAGCCAGTTTATTGCCATTGCTTTAAAAGAGGCTAATAAAGCAAACAAGCATTTAGTAATCACTATAATAAGTAGCAGTATGGGTACTTAAACTGTCCAAATATGATTGAATATGTAAAATAACCAAAACATTTTATGCATACTCTAGAACATATAATATTAAATAGAAATTTTTGAATCATAAGCCATTACGTCAATATTCTAACTGGTATACTAGTTTGCAAAAAGTAAAAAGCAAGGTCTAACCATCCTGGCATATTGCAATAATGTGTAATAAAATTCCCTTCCTAAACTCTTTTCAGCTATCATAGAATATCTTTCTGTGTCACAAAAATGCCCTTTTTCTGTCTTGTGACACTTGACCCAACTCTAAAAATTACACTCCTTTAAGTTGCCAACCTTTTTGAACTCCATTTTCACTGAACACTATTAATTCAATTAATCATATCCTATTTCTATTGACTGATCGCACCTTGTCATTCCTGGGGAAGTAGTGGAACTGAAACTGACATTCTTTTATTTCCTTTTATATTTTAAAACTGCAATAATTTGGCATAGTTATGTCCCATTTCCTACGTCATGCATTTATGGGAACTTCATTTAAAAACAGAGATAACTAAATTCATTCTGAGCAATGCCTGTCACAGTATAAATGAATCCCTTTTGAATTTTTAGGTTAAGAAAGATTTGCAATTATCAGCTCATTAAGTATAATTTGAAAATTTTATTGGATAAATATGCTATTTTATCTGGTATATATTTTTAATTTGGTTACAGATTATTCTGGATACCTTTTACTGTCATTTGTTGAATTAAAATTCTTAACTAAATCTCCTGCTTGGCTTTTCTCCTTTTTTTAAATTGCAGAGAATCCAATTGAATGCTACTATAGTTTGGACATTTGACCCTCCAACCAGCATGTTGAAATTTGATCCACAATGTGGGAGGTGGGGCCTAATTGGAGGTGTTTGGATCATGGTGGTAGATACTTCATGAATGGCTTGCTACTGTCCTCCTGGAAATTAGTAGGTTCTCATCTATTTTCTCAACAATAGCTAGTTGCTAGCCCCTCACCTCCCCTTCTCTCTTGCTTTCTCTCTCTCTTGCGTGTGATCTGTGACCATGTCCTGCTCCCTTTGCCTTCCACCATGAGTGGAAGCAGCCTGAGTCCCTCAGTAGAACCAGATGCCGGTTCCACGCTTCTTGTGAAGCCTGCAGAACTGTGAGTGAAATAAACCTCTTTTCCTTATAAATTACCCAACCTCAGGTATTGCTTGATAGCAATACAAATGGACTAAGATAATTACCTATTTGAAAACATGCTTAGTTATGCATATATTTAGGCAAAACTTCCAATTATCAATACTTGTTTGCATGATTTATTTTTAGTGTTTTCCTTCTTATTTTACAAATAAGATTACAAAGATGAGACTCTAGCTTTCAAATGTGATATTTATGAAAATGTATTTAAAAATTGTGGCATCTCATGAATATTAGAAAAATTTTTAAGGAATCTACTCTCAAATTTTTATTCTAATATAATGAAACAAATTTAAATACACAAAATTGAATAATGGTGGTTCTCTAGGGTTTTGTTTATTTTCACTAAAAGCTTCAACATATTTTTGCCACTGACTTTTTATGGAGAGGTGCTTTGAGCCAGTAAGTATAACTGAGTTGGTTTCCTTCCTCTCTCTTTTACACACTAGTCTTTAAATGTCTTTTTTAATAAGCAACTATCTAGCTAAATATGAATATGATAAAGGAGATAAGTATTGGTAAATAATTATTTTTAAATGGCTTGTCAACTTGATAAAAACCACGTGTTGCATATTAAAGTAGATCAAAACAAAATAAACCATTTTAAACAATTAATTGTGACTTACAAGCAAAAACTCAAACTATGTGCTATTGCAATTGTGGATTGAACTTTGTTTTCATATGTTCAGTTGGGTGGATACGTTACATTCTTATTTACTTGGGTAGATTTTAAATCTCTTTACCAGAATCTGAAAAATTCTTACTCTACTTTCTATGCGTTACTCTGTCATGACTCAGTTCTATGGAAGATGATGAAAAAGAGTTGTTTTCTTTTTTCATTAAAGAATGAAGTAACTCCATTTACAGGCAAAACCTACAAGTAGTTGTCAAAGCAAGAGCTTTTAATCTGATGGTAAACCATGAATAGTTTTTTTTTTTTTAAATAAACTTCTTTTGTAATAATTTAGTTTCACATAAATGTTACAAAATTAGTACAGAAGTTTCCTGTATACCTCTCACCCATTTTCTCTTATTATAAACATCTTTCATCAATATGTTATATTTATTCCAGCTAATAATATAACATTGATACGTGGTTATGAACTAAAGCTTTTACATATTTAGATTTTCTTAGTTTTTACCTAATGTTCTTTCTCTGTTTCAGAGTTCCATGCAGGATATATGACATTTAGTTCTCATGACCCCTTAGGCTTCTGTAGCCTGTGACAGTTTCTTAAACTTGCCTTGTTTCTGATAACCTTGTCAGTTGGAGGAGCATTGACCAGTTGTTTTGTAGAATGCTTCTCAATGTGAGTTTGTCTGAATTTTTTTAATGGTTAGACTTTGGTGATATTTTCAGGGGGAAGGAGGAAGATTACAGAGGCAAAGTGCTATTCTCATCACATCATATTAAGAATACATGGTATGAATATGTCATTAATAAGATTAACTATGATCACATGGCTGAGGTAGTAGTTCTCATTTTTCTTCACTGTAACACTACTTTTTTCCTATTTTCACACTATATTCTTTGAAAATAAGTCACTTTGAGCAGCCCACACTTAAGCAGCACTTCTTGAGAAGGTATTATCTACATAAGTTATTTGGATTATTCTGATGTTATATTTATCTATTCTGCTCTATTCATATATTAAATCAGCTGTTTATATAAAGATGAATATTTATTTTAAACTTCTGGTTTTAATTCAGTTCTGCTTTTTGTTTCTCAAACTCTTCTAGCTTTGGCCACTGGAAGCTCTTCCAGTTGGCTCCTGTGTCCCCTTGACACGCCCTTTTGTGTCTTTTTTTTTTTTTTTTTTTCATCTTTTTGTTTTGTTACTCCTTATTTTCTGGCACTACTTCAGGCCCAGTGTCTACATTTCTTGTCTCAGTTCTAGAATTAACCATGGCCTCAAGGAGCCCTGGGTCCTTTTACTGAAACGTGTTATCAGAAGGGCTCATTGGTACTAGTATGAACTGACATTGAGGGAACAAAACAGTCAATGACTTAGAACTTCATAGATAATCTAACTCAATTGTCCCTGTTGAAACCTCTGACCTGTGTTTAGGGATAGTATTAAATGGTTAGCTTCTCTGCCCCTGTCTATGTGTGTGACCATAAGGATGTCAATATAACTTTTAGAACCCAATTACTTCATCTGTAAAAGAATGAGCAAAATTAATAAACAGCAACTCTCCGAGAAGACAAAACAATCTTATCTTTAGTGTTTGGTGAATTATAGAATTTGGTCTTTTCCATCATGTAAATGTCCCTAAGATAGCTGATTTGCAACTACTGATCAAAAATCTTGTAAAAATTCCTTAAAATTGAATTATTAGTTCTCTTGAGCTGTTAATGAGTCTTGCAATACAAGACCCAGCCAACAATACAAGAAAGTGATAGACATGCAAATACTCAAAAATACATAGATGCAATTCTCATAAAAACAAACCACATGTGCACGTGCATTTTTTTAAACAATGAGAAAGGTAGTTTTAGTCTTTAACAACAAATTAAGTGTGCCACCATGGACTCAGGGAAGGGGCACCTTTGCCAATGCCTCTCTGTTCCATTGCAGGCATTTCCCCACCCTTCTCCATCATGGTATTTAAACCCCAGAGGAGGTGTGTAAATGTCCACATTCCTCAGAACAACATTAGGGCTCCCCAAGTGTGGCTGGGCTTCCAGTGGCCCAGGAGTTGCAGTTTTCTCCTGGATGAAAATTTGGATCCTGGTTCCCACTGCAGGCTTTTGTTTTTAAGGCACTCATCATGAGGTAGATGTCAGGAAGTGGCCTCAGAGCATCAGGGTCACCAGTGTTGCCTGCAAAAAATCCTGGTTGAGCACACTGCTGTCCTCTTTGATATTTGAAATGGAGAGGCTAGTGGAGGTCCATGGGGGCATTTGTTGACTAGCTCCTTTTGAAAAACAAAATTTTGAGTAATGTAAACACTACTGGCTTTATGTCCTCTTTCACCAGGTCAAGAGCCATTGACTTCCAGACTTTCTTGATGGAGTTCCACTGCAGCCCTGGCTTAATTTTCTTCTTCTGTGGCCAGGAATCCTCCTAGATGATGAGATAGATGCCATTTGCTGTGTTCAGCAGCTCTTACCTGGACTTCTCTTCCAGATGCAGTAGGTATACAAACTTGTGTAATTTTATCTTTATCTATTCAGATAGATAATTATCTAGATATAGATCTATCTAGATAATAATAGAGATTATATATATGGAAAATTACTAACCAAGTTAATCAGAGAAATGAAAGCATTCCTGATAATAGACCATTTCATGGCAATTTTGGCAAAATTAATCTTTTACTTAATTTTAATTTCCACTATTAGCAGAAACAAATAAGCCCTCACATGCTGCCACAAACTTAGTGAGAGAATAAATTGGTATGGCATCTTTAATGAAATATGAGGCAAAATCAGTCAAGAATCTTGCCATTCTTCATATACTTAAATCAGTAATCTCATGCATTGATCTTATCCTAAATTAAATATCAATAAGATACTATTAATATGAAGAGTGCAGGCATCGAAATCAATATCTTAGATTTGAATCTTAACTCTCAAACCTCAGTTTTTTCTTCTGTAAAACAGTTATTGATAATAGTACTGACTCATAGGATTATTCTTAGTATCACATAGTAAGCTATCAAAAATATTAACATTTAATTAAAGTACAATTACTATAGTTTATAATAAAATTTCTATATACAAAGGAAGAAATTTATATGATAAAATATTATGCAGACAATGAAAGCTGTTTTGAACATGACATTTATTTATTTCCTTATACATCTTTCTATTTTCAAACTTTTCTACTGGGATCATGTATTATTTTAGAAGTATATATTTACAGATAATTGTGCCATTCATTGTAAATACAATGAAATGATAGAATTAGTGCACATTATGCGCCTTCCAGCTCTTAACGCAATATTTCAACTACATTTACTTAAAAATGTGATTAGCATATAAAATGAATGCACACTTCCTAATGTTATTATACCTATTTTGTACGATCTTTTTTTTTTCTCTCAAGCACCATTTAACTTTGTATATTTTTTGGTTTCAATGTTTCCCTTTCCCTAATGAGAAACACTTTTTTCTGTTTTCCTCCCACCTCCAGCAATGCTGGTTTCTTAACCTTTAAGACCAATGTTAGTTTGACCTTTCAGACACCCAGTAACACCCAGATGTGTTGAGCAATTATAAAAGAGACTCCCTCATTGGGAGGGCTCTCATATCATCCCACATATAAAGTACTTTCAGCCTTATTTCCCAAGTGTGGAAATAAAGGGTAGATGGAATGTCTGCTTTTCACTTATTCTCAATGCTAAAGGCACACTTTATTTTCTTCTGTGGTCCCAAGTCCACTTCAGCTTTTATGCTTTTGCCACAGGAATTCTGACATGCACAATGGCTTAGAAAACAAATAATGTCAGGTCTATTTGTCATGGTGCCTTACTCTGTTACAGCCAAGATTTAAACCAAGTATATTTTTGGTTTTATAATTCATATAATCAGAGTGGCTTGGAGTAAGTCAATCCTCCTTGTGCCTCCCCGCCAATCTTTCTATTTTGGTCACATTCCTTCAATGTATCCTACTCAATATCTAAATGACAATAAAAATACTTTTATGTAATTGATGACAAGACTACTTTCTGACTCCCTCAGGATTAGTAAGTTTTTCAAAGTGCTTTATTTCTGTTTACTACCGCTTCAATTTATACAGGTATTGTGTAAACAACAAAAATGTTTTAAAAACAGATTCTTAGCCAGTTGGAGGATACAATGCCTCTGATTTTTGTTTTCTATTTTTAAAATTAACGATAATCATTCACTTTGGGTTTGGAAGGTTTTAGAGAGTACAATTAAAGAGCAAGATATAAGTACGCTTGCCAGGTATCCTCTATACACAGAACATGACCTGTATTTAATGCCTTTATCTTATGTTTTGTAATGACTGTCATGACTCCATAAGCATCTCATATTCAGATTTTCAAGCTATTATCAAAGGTAACAGCATTCTATGTTTTACTTACTAAATCTGGCAACCCCAAACATAGCCCATTTTACTATAAATACTGATTAAACAGATTTTAAAATATAATTTATCTCTTTTGTAATTTCAAATTCTTTTAGTTAAGATAAAAGCATACATATTAAATATTTATCTTAAAAACATAATAGAAACAAATCGGCAAGGAGAGGGCATTTCTACTTTTACATTTATTTGATTGGGTCATTAATCAACTAATCACCCTTCCAGTTGGCATTGCTATACTCTTAATATTGAAGCCTGTGATATTGTCTAGTCTCTAAAATGTAAAAGACATTGCTTCTCTCATTCGGCCACCACACTGCAAGCACTGAGATGTGGCTACTCTCTGAACAGCTCTCCTGTCTTAAATTCTGTGTCTCCTACATCTAGTAGTAGTTGTATGCAAGTCTAACCAAGATTTGCAGATGCTTGTTTGAAATCTTTGTGACGGTAACAAAAATATTAAGACAGAGTGATAGACAACCTAGGAAGGGAGACTTCGAGGCCTGAAAAACAAAAGACAGACAAGGAAAGGGTGCTTGGGTAGTTAATGTTGACAAGGATTTAAGTTACAGGGTCTGGTCTGCCTTCCTTTATATTCCAGAGAATAATTATCATCCAGATCCCTTTCTTTCTGCCTACTGCTCAGTTACTGTTTTCTCACACTTTCTGCTCTCATTCTCTCTTACTGGCTGTAGGATTTTAGGAAGCGCTATGGACTAAATTATGTCCTCTTCTTTCCCCCGAAACACATGTTAAAGCCCGAAATCCTAAAATGATGCTATTTGGGTATTTGGAGATGCAGCCTTTTGAAGGTAATTAGGTTTAGATGAGGTCATGAGGGTAGGACCTCATGAGGAGATTAGTTGCCTTACAAGGAGAGACACCTAAGAGCTCTCTATTTTTCCCCCTCCCTCTTTCCCTTTCTCCCTCTTCAAGGGAGGAACCTGATGGGACATGATTGGATCATGGGAGTGGTTTCCCCCATGCTATTCTTGTGATAGTGATGGAGTTCTCACAAGATCTGATGGTTTCAAGTGTGACACTTCCTCCCTCTTTCTCTCTCTCTTGCAGCCATGAGAAGATGTGCCTTGCTTCCTCTTCACGTTCTACCATAATTGTAAGTTTCCTGAGGTCTCCTCAGCCATGCAGAACTGTGAACCAAACCTCTTTCCTTTATAAATTACTCAGTCTCAGGAAGTGTAGTGGTGTTAGAATAGACTAATATAGCAGCCCAAAGGGAGCATCCTCAACTAGACACCAACCCTGTTGGCACCTTGACCTTGGACTTCCATTCTCTACAATTCTGATAAATACATTCTGTCGTTTAAGCTACTCTTTTGGTATTTTGTCATGGCAGCTTTAATAAACTATTAGGGGTGGTAGCTCTGTTAAAATTCCTTCATCTAATCACTTTTAAAAGTACAGTCAGGCTTCATACTGCTGAAAGGATCCAAACTACCAACACAAGGGACATAGCTTTGGCCTTCTCACCATGTTTTCAAAACTTACGAGACTTCGCTTGAGACAGTTTTCATCTTTCAAGGAATTTGTGTGTTTTGTATAAGTTATTAAATTTACATTTTTTAATAGTTGTAATACTTCCTTATTATTGTCCAATGTTTGTAGAACATTGCTGTATCTGTGTTCTCTCACATTTGTGGTCATTCTTGCTAGAGATTTATTTGTATTGATCTTTTTAAAAAAAATAGCCTTCGTATTCACTGATTTTTCTTTCCTTTTCTTTTTCTTTTTCTTTCTTCTTCCTTTTTTTTTTTTTTTTTTTTGATGGTGTCTCTCTCTGACACTCAGGCTAAATTGCAGTGGCATGATCATAGATCATAGCTAGCGGCAGCCTCCACCTCTCAGGCTCAAGTAGTCCTCCCACCTCAGTCTCTGCAATAGCTGGGACTACAGGTGCACGCCACAAGCCTGGCTAATTTATTTTGTTTTTTGTAGAGACTATCTTGATATGTTGCCAGGCTCTTGATCTACTGGACTCAAGCAATCTTCCTGCCTTGGCCTCCTAAAGTGCTGGGATTACAGGTGTGAGCCACAGCACCTTGCCTGCTTTGCCTTTATTGTTTTAAATGTTTTGTCAATTTCTTCCACTTTTGCTCTTCCCTTAACTACTTTATTTCTCCTGCTTGTTTTGGATTTAGTTGATATTCACCTTCTATAGTTTAAGGTGTAAGCTTAGGTCATTGATTTCAAATTTCTGTCTTTCTAATATAAATATTTTGCCGGAGACTACAAATATAGATATGTTGTGTTTTTATTTTCATTCAGTTAAAAATATTTTCTAATTTCCTTTTTGCTTTTTCTTTAGTCTGTGGATTATTTACAAATGTAGTACTAAATATTTTACAAGATATATTTCTGTTACTGCTTTATAGTTTGTATCAAAATTTGTGTGATTTCAATCTGTTTAAATTTATTTAGAGTATTGTATGATCTAGAATATCAGCTATCTTGGTAAATATATAACATGTACTTAAGAAAATGTATATTATAATTTTATTTCTTCAGTGCTCTATAAATATCAATTAGTTCAATTTGATTAATAGTGTTGTTCAAACCTTTTAAATCTTTATTACATTTTAATGTACTTGCTACATTTTATACAGAGAGAAAAATGTCAAGATATCTTAATCTAATTATTGATTTTTTAATTTCTCTTTTCTGTTTTGTCAGCTTTTTTCTCCATGTATTTTGAAGTTTTTTAAGAGTTATGCCTTTTTGATAAATTGCTCTTTGTATTATAGAATGCCCTTCTGTTTTTATTCCTGGCATTATTCCTGTCTCTAAAACCTACTTTGTCTCTTATTCATATACTAATTTTATTTTTCTTTTGTTTAGTGTTTGCACGCTATAATTTTTCCCATCAGTTTTATTTTTAAACTTCCTCTAATTGTATTTTGTATAAAAAGTTTTTGTAGATTATTTGAAGTTTTTCATAGGATTTTATGTGCTTGGTTCTTGGCTTTTGAATTTAACAGTCTCTCCTTTTTAAT
This sequence comes from Piliocolobus tephrosceles, assembly GCF_002776525.5. Taxonomy (NCBI): domain Eukaryota; kingdom Metazoa; phylum Chordata; class Mammalia; order Primates; family Cercopithecidae; genus Piliocolobus; species Piliocolobus tephrosceles. Next base: position 29,294,886 of record NC_045436.1, on the reverse strand, counting down.
TGGAGTGTTTGTAACATTTATATTTAATTATCAGATTTAAATTAATCATCTTTTATATTTCTATTTATCTTACAAGTCTTTTACTTTCCTCTCTCTCCTTTTGCCTTATTTTGGTTTATTATTTTTACTGCATTAAATCTTTAGTGGTGGCTTCTTAGATATACTTTTTTTTAGTGTCTGTGCTATATTTTACCATATACAATTACAACTTAATATAGTCTACCTTAAAAATATTATAAAATTTTACTTTTAGTTTACAAATATAGTTCTAAATGTTTTACAAGATATATTTCTTTTATTGCTTTACAGTTTATTTCTTTGTATCAAAATTTGTGTGATTTCAATCTGTTTAAATTTATTGAGATTATTGTATGGTCTAAATATCAGCTATCTTGGTAAATATATAATGTGTACTTGAAAAAAATGCATATTATGATTTTGTTTGGTGCAGTGCTCTATAAATATCACTTATATTATATTATAACATTATATTTCCATTTATTCTTTGATCTTTGTGCTTTGGTCATGAACTTTACTGTAAATATTTCATAGACTAGTGAATTATTATATTAGCCCTAGACTGTAAATTTCCTTTTGAAAATATTACATTTGACAAAAACGTTTTCTACGTTTATTTACGTATTCTTCATCCCTATTATTTTCTACTGATCTTTTAAGGTAGAATAATTCATTCATAATTTTCTTCTGCCTGAATATGTTAACATCATTTAACATTTTCTGTCGTTCAGGTCAGATGACAACGCATTGCCTCCATTTTAGTGTCTCTCAGCATAATATCAACAGCCCTTTAAAACTATTTGGGAATGAGGGTTAAAATGGTAAGTTCAGAGAAATTTTTGAAATTTGTTTTATTCTCATTCAGAACTGCAATGATATATCTAACGTCCCATAATTAACAGAGTATTGTAGGAGAAATCTGTGAATTTTGTTATTGCTTGTACTCTTACGTAATCTCCCGTTATGTTTTTAAGATGTTCTCTTCTAAAATTTTCCCTTAAATAGTTTGACCATAATTTTACCATGCTGTGTTTTTATGTTTCATCTGCTAAGGACTGATTAAAGTTCTTGGATTTGTTAGTTCATAGTTTTTAGTAATATTACAAATATTTTGACCATTATGCTTTCAATTTTTTTATGCCCCATCCCCCTCTATTCCGTAACTTCATTTACATGTATGGTTAGATTTCTTGGGAGTATATTAAAGATTACTCTGATGATCTGTTCATTTTTTTCTAGTCTCTTGCTTGCCTGTTCCTCATTTAGGATATTTTTTATTACTATGTGCCTTGTGCTGTGCCAAATAAGCCATTAATTGTATCTAGTGTATTTATTGTTCATTTCAGATAGTGTAATTTTAATCTCTAGAAGTTAACTTTTGGACTTTTTCCATTTCCATTTCTCTTTTGACATGCTTGTTTTCCTATTTCTTCTTGAACATGTGGAATATAATTATAAACTATTTCAACCTCTTTACTAATTTTTTTGTGATTTCTGTCATTTTTTGATCATCTGTTTCTGTTGACTGGCTACTCTCATTTTGAGTCATGTTTCTACTTCTTTGAGAGTCTAGTCATTTTGTATTAAATGACAGACAATGTGAATTTTACACTGTTGTGTTGTGCATTTTGTTATAAACTTTAAAGGAACGTTAGCATTTGTTTTGGCATGTAGTTCAGTTACCCGAAACCAGCTTCCTTCTACTGAAACTTCCATTTGAGCTTTGTGAGGTGAGTTCAGAGAAATCTCTATTCTAGGGTTAATTTAGCCCCACTTCTTAGGCCTTTCAGGGCTCCACTGAATGCCACTGGTATGGCATGGTGCTTCTACTCCGACTTATGAAAACATTAAATATACCTAACCCTTTGTGATCTTTGTAAGTTTTTGGCTTTTTCCTTCCCAGTGGTACTTTTCCTGGTATGAATAGATCATTATTCTCCCTGAAACTTGCGGGGATCTCTTTGAATATTGCCAGTGCCCCCTCTACGAAGCTTTTTTCTCTGCTTTTCTCTAGCCTGTAAACTGTAGCCATTTCTTCTTCATGGCTCATTGATCTCTAAATGTTCAACTCAGTAAGACAATCTGGATTAACCTGAGTTCTGGCAACTACTCCTAAGAAGTCCTTTGTGTCACCTTATTTGTGTCTTTACCCTCAAGGCTGGTACTGCCTATTGTACAAGGTCTGAACACTATTATTCCATATATTTTATTTGGATTTTTAATTGTTTAAGTCAGTAGAGCAAATCTGTTACCTGATACTCCACCATGGCTCAAAATTGCCTGTGGGTAATTTGATAACAATAAATTTGGTAACAAATTATATTTCTTGTATACAGAGCTATCCCAATATTCTATTTCTTCTTGTCTCTGTTTTCATAAGTTTATTTTCATAGTTGCCATATTTGTTTAAATAGTTTTCTTACTTTTTTTGTTTCAAAATCTATTATGTATGAAATGAATACTTTTGTTTCCTGTTATTTTAAAAATCACACTTTCTCTTTTCCCAAAATCTTAATCAGTATAGTTATGGGTTTATTAATTTAATTAAGTTTTTTGAAAAGACACTTCTTGACATTGTTACATTTCTCTATTGTCTTACTTTCATTTCATTGTTTTATTTTGTGTTTACTTTGTTTTTCTTTATTTAGCTTTCTGGCTGGAAATGTGTTGATTTAGACATTTTCAAAAGTTTTACTTAAAGCATTTAAGGCTTGGAATTTATTGTGAAACATCAGCTTCACAGCATTCCCACACATGTTAATATCTGTTTGATACTCTATTTTTATTTTTATTTTTTGTTATTTATTTATTTTTTCGAGATGGAGTCTTGCTTTGTCACCCAGGCTGGAGTGCGGTGGCGTGATCTCGACTCACTGCAACCTCCTCCTCTGGGGTTCAAGTGATTCTCCTCACTCAGCCTTCCACATAGCTGGGTTTACAGGCACTTGCCACCACACCCAGCTAATTTTTGTATTTTTTTAGTAGAGATGGGTTTTCACCATGTTCTCCAGGCTGGTCTCAAACTCCTGACCTCAGGTGATCCACCTGCCTTGGCCTCCCAAATTGCTGGGATTACAAGTGTGAGTCACTGTGCCCAACCTGTTGTTATGTTACCCTACAACGTAAACTCTGTGACCATTCAAGAACATTATGACTCTAGTATATGTGACTTTCTACCTCATATGGTTGGAAGGGATACTCTTTCAAGTTTTCTACATTTTAGATGGAAGTGGAACATCATATAATTTTCATCTTTTTAAGTTAGCTGACCCCTACATTAAAACTGTATATATTGTTCCTGTTGTAAACATAAATAAACATTGTTCCTATTGTAATTGTATGTTGTAAACATACCATTTACCCCAGAAAGAATAGTCCTCTTGTGATTATGTAGTATTTCTTAAATCTCAATTTGGTCAAAGTATTTGGTAATGTTTGTCTATATATATATATTTATTTGTTTTTCTAGTTATACTTATTGCTCAGAGAAGGTATATGTAAAATGTCTAAACATATTTATGGACATGTCTCCTTCTTCCTTTAATTCTTTCCATTTTATATTTTTTCTTGTAGTTTGAAGCTCTGTTATTGGACACATACAAATCAGGTTTGTTAAGTCTTCATGATGAACTGAACTTTAATTGCTATAGGTGCTCCTCTTATCGCAGGTAGTATTTTAACATAATTTTTCTGTGATTAATGTGGTCACTGCAGCTATCATGTGTCTATTACTGGCATGGTATAACAACTCTAAATGTGTATTTTTGTCCTATGTGTATTTTTATTATTATAATGCATTTTTAGGTGACCATTACTTGAGTCTTGCTTTTTTATTTATTCTGATATCATCTGCATTTTAGTTGGTATAATCTGTCTAATAATATTTAATGTAATTTTCAAACTGTTGGATTGAAGTCTCCAAGAGTGCTATGTATTTTTCTGTTAGCCTTTTCTGATTTCAGTTCCATTGTTCTCCTCTTCTCTCTTAAGTTAGGTTATTTTAAATATTGCTGTTAATTTATCTGTTGGATATTTAGATATACTTCTTTTTACCACATAATTAAAAATATTTTTTCTAGTGATTTCTGTATGCATGCTTACTTTTCACAGTCTAACTAGAGTTGGCTTTATACTACTTCATGCAAAAATAATAAATGTTGAACAACAGAGGTAAGTTTATATTCATCCTTTATGAAATGCTGCATTTACTATAGTTATATTCTTAGAGTACAAATCTGCTGAAAATAAATTATTTCAATTTTGCTGTATCAGTAAATCTCTTTAATTTCCTTCTATTCTGGAAGGTTATTTCATTGGATGTTGGATTGACAGAGTTTTCTTCTTGCTGTTTTCACTCAGCACTTTAAAGTAATTGTTGCAAGTCTCTGTCCTCTGTTATTTGTGATGAGAAGTCAGTTGTTATTGAAATTTAATTTACCTGTTGAATATCTGACACCCTTATAAAAATTGTCTGAGTTGCTCAGTCTCTGACATTCCTAGATATGTTGCACATGTTTTGTTATTGTTATAGTTTATATCAGTCAGGCTTCTGTCAGAGAGGCAAAGTCAGCAGGAGCTATTCAGAGATTTGGTACGATATTGTTGGTATGATATCTTTACGTTCTGGCTGCTTTCCCAATTTTCTCATCATCTTTCATTTGTGGCAGTCTGATTATTGTGTGCTTAACTGAGTTTTGGGGATTTTTTTTCTTGTTTTACTTGTGTTTTTTTTCATATTTTCTGTATAATGATAGTGTAATTTCTTGGATTTTTGAATTTATACCTTTCACTAAATTTCAGAAATTTTTTATTGCTTTCTCAAATAATGCCCTTTAATCTCTCTCTTCTGTTCTGAGAACTCAACTACCCATATGTAAAACATTCTGATATTGTTCCAGAATGCCTTGAGAATTTTTTCATTTATTTTTGTTTTGTTTTTATTTCTGCATATTAGTTTGAATAATCTCTCTAAGCCTATCTTCAAGCTCACTAAATTATTCTTTCTCTAGTAGGCTATAAAGCCTGTTATCTATAGTTTTTAAAGTATAAATATTGCATTTTTAACTCAATGTTCAACTGTAATTTCCATTTGATTCTAAGGGTTTTGTCTTTTCATTTCTTATCATAGTTTCCTTAACGAGTTTCAGCATAATTTTAATAGCTGACTCAAAGTTATTATTTGCTAATGCCAAAATCTTGGTCATCATGAGGTTGTTTATCATATTTTGGTTCAAGTTTTAAGACCCTTACAAGAGTCATCTGCGTTGTTCAGTCTGCAGTATTTTTAGACATATTGTATATAATTTGTTATCCTTGTGGTGATATCAGGCTTCTATTAGAGAGCAGAGTTGTAGGAGTTATTCTGAGATTTAGTGCAAGAAATTGGTTTATGTGGTTGTGGCAATTGACTAAGCAAGTCGGATAGTCTGAGAGTATGAGCAAGATGAAAGTCAAGGGGGATAGGGCAAAGCTGCTGTTCCCAGGCATGATTTCTCTTCTTTTTTGAGGAAGCCTCATCCTGCTTTAAATCCTTTTAACTGATTGAATCAGGCCCACCTAGATTACACAGTGTGATCTTCCTTACTTAAAATTGCCTAATTCGAGGCTTTGATTACATCTGTAGAATACATTCAATCAACACCTCGATTAGCGTTTGAATTTTGATTGAATATCTAGGGACTGTAGAGTAACCAGGTAGACATATCCAAAAACCATCACAATTCTTTTGTTCTTTCTTCAGGATTTTAGTTATTATTTTTGGAAGGGTATGTCTGATAGGAGAAACTTAATTATCACTGAAGATCAAACTCTTTAATTACTTTTTAGTTTCACTTTTCTTTCTGATGTGTTAGCTTTCTTGGCTTTCCTTAGTTTTCCGTAGGATCTTATCCTGATTGTGCTCTTTCCAAATTCATCTACATTTTGTGATTATTTTATTTTTTGTTTCTTATTTGTACTAAGCTCTTTTAGCTTTGTTTATATCTCATTCTTTTTTTAAAAATTTCCCTATTTTCTCTCCTTGTTTTATGTCTCTGAATTTTTATTTCTGTTTTGTATTGTTGATTCATAAGTCAATTTAATTCATTTAGTTCTTTTAATTTATTAGAAAATAGCTACACAAAATATATCTACCACATTTGGTAGCATTTTCATATGAGGTAGCTTGTCTGCTTTTTGCTTCTTTTCGCATTTTCCTTTTCTATGTGGTGGCTTTTAAAAAATGCAACCTCAGATGCACAAAATTGGATTATTTACAATACTGTGTTCATAACCCATTTTTAAAATTAGTTTTTGCATGGGTCATTTTTGTCCAGTTAGTTAAGAACTTAAATTTAATAATATAAAATAGGCACCCAAAAGACCACATCTAAAAAGTGAGATAGAATATTGAAAGTAAGACATATCTTACTACTGCCAACGCATCTCCTGCTTCCTCTCAGCTTTAGATCAGGAGTTAGCAAATCACAACCTATAGGGTGGGCATCTGCTTTATAAATGAAGTTTATGTATGTACTGTCTGTGTCTGTATCCAGAGTTGCATAATTGCAGTGGAGACCATTTAGTCCAAAAGCTAAATTAGTTACAATCAAGCCCTTTAAGGACGTTGGGTGACCATGCATTAAAAAGCTTTATAATTTATGTGGTTTTAATGAATTTTTAACTCATTCTTAAATTGCATATGTATACTTCAGTTGTTTTTAACTTTATAAAATGAATAGCATTATATATTCTTTTGTGGAATATTTTCCCCATAATTACATTATAAAAATCTATTTATATTAATGTGAATTATTTAAATTCACTCATTATTACTAGTGTATATTCTGTTGTGTAAATATTTCACAATTTATTAATTTACTCTCCTTTTGAAGGTAATCAGACATTTTCTGGATTTTGGTGTTATGAAAATTTCTGTACTTTCACCTACTACATTGACTGTTAACTAATTCAACTGAAACTAGAATATATATTGAGTTTTTTTTCTCCTTTTTAGTAAATATATTATTTTCAGTATTACAAAATGCAACAACTTCAGAGAAATGTTCTTACATTTAATATTCAAGTTACTACAGTTTTAATGTTAATGTATAATGATCTGTAAACACAAAAATATTTAAAAAAATTGATTTCTATTAAGGCCTTTATAAACCTGTTCATTTTGTGAAAAATTTTATGAAAATTTATCTTTATTTTCTAAACTGGATCATATTAATTTAGTTTGTATATTTTCCAAAAAAAATCCAGCTTGTGATTCTAACTCTAAAAAAATCCTGAAGTTCTTATGAAAAATTTCCATCTCAATACTTGGATTCACTATGGTCACATCTTTCTTTGTATTTACTTTGCAAAATGTAGAAAACTTTCATTTAGATTTAAATATTTATTAGAAAAGTTAATGGTTCATGATTGTTATGAGCACTGTAGAAATCAAAATATGGCAATTATTTGAGAAACAAAATATACATTTTTAAAACTCAAGTGAAGTTGATATCAAATATAGATTTAGAAGTTTCTCTTATTCAGTAGAAAATACTCCATTATTTGGAATGGGTAGAACACTATTTTGAAATCTGTTTTGTACTGTATGCAAGCATTTTCTCCTGATTAGTAATTTACACAAAGTATTGTAAAACATAAAAATTTTGTTGCTGTGCAAACAGGGTATCTGGTTATAATATATTTGAACAATTATATGCATATGCAATTTCCATTGTATATCTTTAAATAAAAATTAATTAGTCATAAAATGTAATAAAACATCATATTTTCATTACTGAACTTTAGTTATTATGATTTTTGTGTATTAACTTAATGACCAGAAATAATTCAGTAAAACTAGTTAAATCCTACACATGATATGGATTATGCTATTTGGTTGATCATCCAAGATAAAAATCCCAACATTCATAAGAGTTATTTTCAGTTTGGTTAAATAACTAATATTTTGAAGCAATAGATTTGCCTTTCTTTGTCATATATGATGAAACTTCTAAAGAATTAACTCACATTTTAATAGCTGTGTTTTGATATACATCTGCTCATGAATGGCTGTAGCATATTATTTCTTATTATGATTTGAATATATGCTTGAATCTGCTGAACTAGACAATTCAGATCTTAAGTTCATTCATGGCATGGGCATGTGCTCAGGGAGGATACAAGTTATCTATATTACACCTACAGCATTGTACATTATACTTAAAATAATGCAAGTATAATTTAATCAATAGTGGTCCAGTATTTTCTGCTGATGGATCTCTTTTTCTCAAGCAAATCTAAATTTTTGAAACTTTAAATGAATATTTTCTATTAGCTCTTATTATGAACTCTTCATCTGTTGCTTTAAGAGATTCTCTCCCACGGGGTATGGTCACAGCATGCCTGTAATCCCAGCTACTCAGGAGGCCAAGGCAGGAAAATGACTTGAGCCCAGGAGTTGGAAACCAGCCTGGACAACATAGCAAGACCCCATATGAAAAAAGAAATTTTTTAAAACAATACTCTCAATAAAATTTGGAATCTTTCTGGAAATTACTCTAGGGTGCTTTCAGGAATTTTTTACTCTCTGTGTTAGATAGTTTTGAATCACAGTCATTTTTTCTGTTTTATTTACTCTGAAACATTTTTCACACTTAACACTTGTATCTTTCATTCAGGTCCTTAGAATGACTGTCAATATCTAGATTTATGTTTCATAATTGTCCAGCACTTCACCAAAGATTGCTACATCTCTTTCAGCAGCCTAACCAGAATATGTAATACTAATTATTACATATAATAATAACATATAATTAAAGACATAATTTTAGTTTTCTTTTGCTTTGGTTTACTTTTCTACCAATCCAATTTGAGTCTGGTCTTTTTCCTGATTTTCTAAACAAACCTCATTTTTAGATAAATATATTTTGGGAAACGAGTCCTTTAAATATATTTCTTAGACTTTGAATTCAAAATACTTTACTGATTTTTAAATATCAACCTCCAAAATAGAATAGTACCTATTTAATAAAAAGGAAACATTCATATATACATCCAATGCTTTAAATTATCCCCTAAACACTGCTTTCAATGTATCCCACAACATTTGATAAGTTGTATTTTTATTTTCATTTAGTTTTAAGTATTTTAAAAATTTCTTTGTAGACTTCTTATAATCTGTGTTTTCTTTAGTAGTATGTGGTTTGATCTCCAAATATATGGAGATTTTCTAGCTATTATTCTGTTATTGATTTCTAATTTAATTCCATTGTGGTCTGAGGACATACTTTGTATGATTTCTATTCTTTCACTTCTTTTAAGGTAAATTTTATGGCCCAGAATGTAGTCGTTCTTGGCAAGTGTTACTTGTAATCATTAGAAATGTGCATTCTACTGCTGTTATTTGTGAAGTTGTTTATAAATATCAAGTAAATCAAGTTGATTAAAGAGGCAATTCAGGTCAACTATATTTTAATGACTTTCTGCCTGCTCGATGTATCAATTTCTGAAAGGGGGTTGTTGCATCCTCAAGTATAATCATGGATTTGTCTATTTCTTCTTGCTATTTCGTCAGTTTTTGCCTCAGATATTTTCACCTCTGTTGGTAGGTGCATACATGTTAAGAACGATGACGTCTCCTTGAAGAACTAACCCCGTTTTGATTATGTAACATCCTTGTTGATAATTTTCTGTTTTCTAAAATCTGCTCTGCTTTGTCTAATATTAATATAGCTTCTCTAGCTTTTTCTTTTATTAATATTAGCATGGAATGTCTTCCTTTATTCCTTTACTTTTAACCTATTTGCAATTTGTATATTTAAGGGTTTTTTTAGACAACGTAGAGTTAAATAATATTTTAAATCTAGTCTTCTACTCTATTTTATAACTAATACAATTAGATCATTGATATTTAAATTGATTATTGCTATTGTTACTTTAATATTTGCCATCTTTGAATTTTTTTTAATTGATTACACTTGCTCTTTTCTTCCTCTCTCTTTCTGGTTCTGGTTGTGCATTATTATGACTGCATATTATCTTCTCTTTTAGTATGTCAACTTTACTTCTATTATAACATTTTTTAGTGCTTACCCTAGAATTAGCAGTATACATGTCCAAAGCCCACTCACAAACAATATATTAAGCTTCATGCGTAATTAAGGTATATTATCAGGGAGTAAATCCCAATTCATTTCTCACATTTCTTGTAATATTATTGTCATTCACTTTACTTATTTGTTTATATGACATAATGATATATTACTGATATTAACATTTCAACAGTTATTTGGATCAACAAAATATTAGAAAAATATTTTGTTTTACCTTTCTTTATTCCTTCTCTGATGCTCTTTCTTTAGTGAGTTAAGATCCGTATCGTTTTGTTTCCTCTGAAGATTTTCCAACCATTTTTTTTGCACAGCAAGACATTTGAGAAATTAAACTGGCAGTTAATTATCTGTTTTTTAAAGTTTGTGTGACAAGGACCATTTCTTGTTCACCTTGAAAAGTAATTTTGCTGTATGTAGAATTCTAAGTTGGTAGAGTTGCCCTCAATTATCTTATTTGCAATGCTTGTAAAGAAAAGTGTAATGTAATTCTTTCCCTTGTTCTTCTGTATCTAAGGTTTTTTTCCTCTATTTGATTTAACATTTTTTATTTTCTCTGTTATTGTTTATTTATTCATTTTGCAATTTAAGCCTGATATACTATACACTGGGTAGACTTTTTAGTAATTGCCCTGTTTGGTTTACTCTGAGGTCCAGCTATGGCTTGGTTTGACATTAATTTTGCAAAACTCACACCCATTATTACTTAAAATATTTCCTCTGTTTGTTTCTCTTTTCCTTTCTTTTTTTAGCTTTTATTTTTGGTATTTCCATTATGAAGATGATACCTTTTGCAACTGTTCTACTGTCTTTGAATATTCTGTTCTATATTTTAAAATTTGTTTTTATTTTTGTGTTTCAACTTTAGTCATGTCTACTAATATTTCAAGGACACCAATTCAGTGGTGGTCAGTCTACTGGTGAATATATCAAATACATTCTTCATCTCAGTTACAGGTTATTTTTGTTTGTTTTTGTAGCATCTCCCTGTGACTCTTTTGTGGAATTCCTACCTCTCTTGTTCTTGCAGGCTGTCTACATTTTCCATAGGACATTAAATATTAAAATTAATCCATTTATATCCCCAATCTGATGACTTCAAAACCCTTGTTGTACCTGAGTCTGGTTCTATTGCTTTATTTTTCTCTTCAGGCTATGAATTTTCTTGTGTTTTAGCATGTTTTATAATTTTTTGTTGAAAGCTGAGTATGATGTATCTGGTAATGAGAACTAAGTTAAATAGCCCTCTGATGTGGGTTTTGTGTTACTCTGGCTAAGAGTTAGGATATGTTTTATTTCTACTGTAGCAGTAGGTGTCAGAGGCCTTAATTTCTTCTTACCTACTTTTTTCTTCTTTATTGTCATTGGGTTTCCCTAAAAACTGATTTTTTAAAAATACATTTTGCTTTTTGCAGCTCTTTCAGCTGTATCGGCAGCTGAAATGCTGCTATGATACCGGAGTTCTGCTCATGTGGTGATATGGTGGGATGGGAGAGAAGCGTTCTGTAATACTATGATAAATCTTTGCCTTTAGTAGCCCTGTATTACTGGTCCTGATCTTCATAAGTATTTTTCAGTTATTTTTCCCCACCTTAGGTGAGAAAGTAAGGCTAGAGGGGTTGGAATTGGGTAAGGTTTCTCCAATGTCTTTGACCTTTTTGAATGGGCCTTTGCCACAAAGACTGCTCAGGGTTTATTCAAAATGATTACTTTTCCCAAGAGTATTCTTGGCCCCTTTCATTGTGAAAAAAGGTGGGGTTGCTGGAGGAAAAGCCCATGGCAGATTAGAGGGAAAAACCTAAAATAGAGTTCCAGAAAATTCTCACTTTCACACTAGTCTATACCCTGCCTCCAGCAATGAGTCTCAGTTACCATTTAAGTGTTCCTACCAGTTTATAGCTCTAAAGGACTTTGATACAGATAATCTGATCTCAGAGGTGGGTCTCTGTATTCTCCCGGATCTCAATCTTGGTGGTGTTAGTTTGCCCTATGACTTAAACGTTCTGATAGCTCTCAGAAGAGTTACTGAGTTTTCAGTTTGTTCAGTTTTTTCTTGGTTTAAGGACAAATGTGACGACTTCAAAGTTCCTTAGATGTCTGACTAAAACTGGAAGTCACAACATCCATTATTTTTTTCTCCCCCTCCCTTTGATCAATTCATGACTCAGCTGTGGTTGAAATTCTACTCTTGGTCTTTGAATTTCAAAATTACAGTCAAACATAATATCATTAAAAGAACAGATCCAATCTGAGAGATTATGCCTATGACTGACTAAATACTCATAGGCAGTCACAGGAATGCATGTACTGCTACTCTGAGCTCTTTCTTACCATAAAATCCGCAGCTCAAAACAGGAATTAAAAAAAAAGAATATTGAAATTGCTAGACAGCTAACCTAAAGCCTAGACCTTTATTTCTCAATTTATACTCTTATAAGCCATTCAGGGCTTATAATGAAAAAAATCTTGAGAAATTTTAATGTGAATCCCTCATTTCTACCTTGACCAAGGATAAATTTTTATAATTATCTCTTGGATCCTAATGCTTTTCATTTACTCTTTGTTGACTACATCACCATCTTTTGTAATTGCATTTTGATTTGCATTTATTTGCAATGTTTGTGCTATCTGTGGACCATTTAGGAGCAGAAGCTGAATAATTTTTTATTGTTCTTATTCTAATGCATCTCATATATCAGAAAAATAAGTATGCCTTATTAATGTCCTTAAACGTAATGCATTTCTACAGAGCACTGCTTTTATGGCTTTGAGTTACTTTGATTTAGAGGATTTGAAATGAATTGCATATGATGTAACATATTTGAAAGTGTCTATGAAGGTAGAAAAGTTTCTGAATTAATTCACCTTAAATGTTAAAAATATTCTAGCTAATGAGAATGAACTTTTTGCCAAATAAACAGAAAAAAATATGGATATACCTTTTGCCAAAGGGTTAGAAAAATTAGAATCATTTAATTACAAGTCCATGCATGTACAGCACATGACATATAATTGCTTAAGTATAGATTAATGCTGTAAATAAAATTCCATTATATAAATGAATAAATTTCTTTAACACCCTGTTATTGTACAATTCATTTTGGTGTAAGATGATACTAGAGAATATTTTCAAATGAAGCTCCATATTTCTAAAATATTAATAAAAATAAAACCTCAAAATGTTGCTTGTGATGAAATTTCAAATATTTGGAAAGTTTGCTAAGTTACCTTGTTCTGTCTAGTTGTTAAAACTATGTTCTTTGATTATAGATGTATAAAACACTTTAACATGATTTTTAAAAATTCATTTCAATTTACTCATATATAGTAAATTTGTACGTAGAAGAAATACATCAAACAATTTTTCCATTAATTTTATCTTATTCAGGTTGAATCCATTGTATTTTTGCATATTAATTGACTAAATATATTTGTAACTTGTAGCTCTTTTATTTTTACTGCTAATAATAAAAATAATTAATATGTTAGATGCTTTGTATGTATTAAATCACTGAATCTCTCTGCAACTTTAGGAAATAGCTTATATTATATCCATTTTATAGATGATAAAATTGAGTTAGACAAGTTAAGTAACTGCTCAAAGCTTTATATAAACTAAATACCGGAATTTGGCTTTATCTCAGAACTCTTTGACTACAAGATACAGGAAATTAAGAACTATTATACTGTCTCTATTTCTAAATGTAATCAAATCCATACATTTTAAATATCTTAAGTGTCAATATCTGCCTTACATAAAAACAAACTACATCAGAGAAAGTTTGTTGTCTTTTTAAGTATTAGTTGGAAAAAAACTTAACTATGTACATACATATTTAAAACTATCTAGAATATGTTTTCAACAATAGAAAATCAAGTGAAGTAATCAATGCTATGTTCTGAATATTTGTGCCCTCTTCAGACTTTTATGTTGCAATCTTAACCTTAAGATAATGGCATTAAGAGGTAAGTCCTATGGGAGGTGATACACTGATGGGGACATCCCATTAAGTAACCAATGGGATGAATGCATTATTAAAGAGACTAAGGGAGCTCATTTGCCATTTCTGCAGTGTGAGGATGCAGCAACAAGGTGCCAACTATGAAGCAAAGAGCGCTTACCAGACAATGAATCTACCAACACCTTGATCTTGGACTCTTCAGCTTCTCAAACTGTGAGCAATAAATTTCTGTCATTTATAAATTACTCAGTCTATAGCATTTGTTATAGCAACACAAATGGACTTGAAATATTAGATTACAACAATTCTCACATTACAGTTTTTTTTCTTTTCTTTGTCTTTTTTATTTTTTGAGTGTGTATGCATAACAAAGTTTATATAGCGTAAACCAAAAATAAATTCTAAGCCCCTCAACCAACTGATGGACCCTCCCCTTGGCCAAGGGCTTTCCAAAGTTAACCTGAAAAACTAGTTCAGGCCATGATGGGTATACCCTAGTCCCTTTGGAATTCAGGCACAACTGACTAGCATTAACGTCAAAACAGAGACCTTAAGACTGATAGACTAGACTCTTTAAGTCTGATGGGGAAAATGTATAATCTATTCTCTCTGAAGCCTGCTACATAGAGGCTTCATCTGCATAACAAGAATCTTGGTCTCTATAACCTCTTATCTTAACCTGGACTCTCCCTTCTGTTGATTCTGGGTTTTTAGATAAAAACTCTTTCAACCAATTGCCAATTAGAAAATATTTGTATCCACATATAGCCTGGAAGTCCCCACTTCTAGTTCTCCTGCCTTTCTGGACCAGACTGATGTACATCTTACATGTATTGATTGATGTCTTCTGTCTCCCTAAAATGTGTAAAACCAAGCTGCAGCCTGACCATCTTGGGCACATACTCTCATGATCTCCTAGGGCTATGTCATGGGCCAGCAGCTCCAAACCTTTTGAGATGAGGGACTGGTTTCATGGAAGACAATTTTTCCACAGACTATGGGGGTGAAAATGGTTTCGGAATGATTCAAGCACACTACATTTATTGTGTGCTTTATTTCTATTATTACTAAATTGTAATATATAATGAAATAATTATATAACTCACCGTAATGTAAATTCAGTGGGAGGCTTGAACTTGTTTAACTGCAACTAGATAGTCCTGCAACTGGTCACTGGGTTCACCTTGCCTGCTTCTTAGACAGAGTCAATTTCTCAAGACAGAAGAATTGCAATAGACAAAGAGTAATTCACTCAGAGCGGCTGTGTGGGAGACTGGAGTTTTATTATTACTCAAATCAGTCTATCTAAGCATTTGGGGAGCAGATTTTTTTAAGGACAACTTCGTGGGTGGGGGGAAGCCAGTGAAGCAGGAGTGCTGATTGGTCAGGGATGAAATTCTAAGGAGTGGAAGCTGTCTTCTTGTACTGACTCAGTTCCTGGGTAGAGGCCTCAACATCAGATGAGCCAGTTTATCGATCTGGGTGGTCCCAGCTGATCCACCAAATGCAGAGTCTACAAAATGTCTCAAATGTCTCAAGCATTGATCTTAGGAACAGTTCAGGGAGGGTCAGAATCTTATATCCTCCAGCTGCATGACTGCAAAACCATAATTTCTAGTCCCCAGGCAAGATTTCAGAAAGGGCTGTTATCTTCTTTGTTTTAAATGATCAACTAGGTTTCTCCCAAAGTTAGTTCAGCCTATGCCCAGGAATGAACAAGGACGGCTTATAGGTTAGAAGCAAGATGCAGTCAATTAAGTTAGATCTCTTTCACTGTCTCAGTCATAATTTTGCAAAGTCCATTTCAATCCCATCTGGGGGTGATGAAAGACAGTGACAGATCATCAGGCCTTAGAGTCTCATAAGGAGCACGCAACCTAGATCCTTTACATGCACAGTTCACAATGGGACTTGGGCTCCTGTGAGAATCTAATGCTGCCACTGATCTGACAGGAGGCAGTGCTCAGGCAGTAATGTGAGTGATGTGGAGAGGCTGTAAATACAGATGAAGCTTCCTTCGCTTGCCTGCCCCTCACCTCCTGCTGCGTGGCTCAGTTCCTGATAGGCCATGGACCAATACTGGTTCATGGACCAAGGGTTGGGGACTCCTGTTATAGGTTACTGGCCACTCATATTTGACTCAGAATAAATATCTTCAAATATTTTACAGAGCTTCACTATCTTTGTCATCAATAATAAAAACCATGGGATTTTTGAGTCAGGTAATATTCTAATTTTATATTCAATGTCTGTTAATCCATAGCTAGATAAGTTAGATATGTTTCTTATTGCCTTTGTGGCCCCATGTTTTTAGTTTTTAAGGTGTCTTAAGATTTTATTTTTATTTTATTTTATTTTTCATCTTTAGGTAACAAATTAATTTTACTAAAACAACTTAATATTTATTTTATGTGAAAAAATGTTCTTATCATGGTTAGGTTTAATATGTTGTATGATATATACAGTAAATAAGGTCATTCTATAGATATTATGGATAATATTTCAATTTGTTTTCATGTAAATAATACATGCATTCATACATATTTAGTGTTTGTGTGTGTGTAAACTTCATGTTTGAAGTGACATATTAATAACTGAACTTTTGAATCATCTTGTTATGCTACATATAGAATAATAAGGTATATAAGGACAATAATGGTTCAAATAACACAGCATAATTGCATATGATTGAGCTCCATAGACATGACCTGAGAGAATGGTACTCTTGTAACAACCATGCAATAGGCTAAGTGACTTTGAGAACATACAAAAAGTGAAATGACCATGAATTATATTGTCAGAAATGTTTCATTATCCTCGTAATGAAAGAGAATGGAATAGAATTTATAATGAGTGCAAAAACCAAAGCTCTTCATGTTCTTCTTTGTTATTAATATGAATGAGACATAATGAACAGCAAATTTGTCTTAGAAATACTGAGGTCACTGAAATAATTTCTGAAACATCATGCAGGTAAATGTTTGGTAGTTTCAACAAGTTGTGAAAGTTGCTAGTTATGAACTGACTATTATGATTTATTTTCTACTGAAATTTTCTTAATGATTATTCAATATATCATGTATCATTTTAGAAACCTGGTTGAAACCTCCAACTACCTTTATTAGTCCATTTTCATGCTGCTGATTGACATACCTGAGACTGGGTAATTTACAAAAGAAAGAGGTTTAATTAGACTTACAGTTCCACGTGGCTGAGGAAGCCTCACAAACATGGCAGAAGGCCAGGAGGAGCAAGTCACATTGTACGTGGATCACAGCAGACAAAGAGAAAATGAGAGCCAAGCAAACCAGTTTTCCTGTATCAAACCATCAGATCTCATAGAGAGACTTATTACTACCATGAAAACAGTACGGAAGAAACCCACCCCCATGATTCAGTCACCTGCCGCTGGCTCCCTCCCACAACACATGGGAATTATAGGAGCTACAAGATGAGATTTGGGTGGGGACACAGAGCCAAACCATATCATTCTGCCCCAGTCCCTCCCAAATCTCATATCTTCACATTTCAAAACCAATCATGCTTTTCCAACAGTCCCCGAAAGTTTCAACTCATTTCAGCATTAACTCAAAAGTCCACAGTCTAAAGTTTCATCCTAGACAAGGCAAGTCCCTTCTGCATATACGCCTATAAAATCAAAAGCAAGTTAGTTATTTCCTAGATACAATGAGGGATACAGGCATTGGGTAAATACAGCCATTCCAAATGGGAAAAAATTTGCCAAAATAGAGGGGCTACAGGCCCCATGTAAGTCCAAAATCCAGTGGGACAGTCAAATCTTAAAGCTCCAAAATGATCTTTGACTCCATTTCTCACATTCAGGTCATGCTGATGCAAGAGGTGGGTTCCCATGGTCTTGGACGGCTCCACCCCTGTGGCTTCAAAGGGTAGAGCCTCCCTCCTGGCTGCTTTCACAGGCTGGCATTGAGCATCTGTGGCTTTTCCAGGAAAAAAAGTGCAAGCTGTCAGTGGATAACCCATTCTGGGGTCTGGAGAATGGTGGCCCTCTTCTCACAGAACCACTAGGCAGTGCCCCAGTGGGGACTCTGTGGGACTCTAATCCCACATTTCCCTTCCGCACTGCTCTAGCTAAAGTTCTCCATGAGCGTCTTGCCCCTGCAGCAAACTTCTTCTTGGGCATCCAGGCATTTCCATACATCCTCTGAAATCTAGGCAGAGGTTCCCAAACCTCAGTTTTTGACTTCTGTGCACTCACAGGCTCAACACCACATGGAAGCTGCCATGGCTTGGGGCTTGCACCCTCTGAAGCCACAGCCTGAGCTCTATGTGGGCCCCTTTCAGCCATGACTGGAGCAGCTGAGTCGCAGGGCACCATGTCTCTAGGCTACACACAGCACTGAGACCCTGGGCCTGGCCCATGAAACGATTTTCTCCTCGGCCTCTGGAGATGGGATTAGGGTGGGGACACAAAGCCTAACCATATCGTTACCCATTAAAATCCATAAGCGTTTTTGAGCTTCTATTCCTTACTTGTATTTTGATTCTTACTAAAAATAACTTACCTTATTTTGGAAGAAACATACTTTTTAATCAAGCAAATGCTATTGGAGAACGTGTTCTATTCATGTTTCCAATTCTCATGACATCGTATCTCTAACTCTCTCTCTCTCTCTCTCTGTTAGGCTCTACTTCTATTTCTTTCTCTTTCTCTCCCTAATCTTGTTCTTTTTTTTGTCAGGATGAGTGTATATTTATACAATAATATTTCTTAAATATTAAAATGTAAAATCAACTTTAATAATCTTCATATACTCCTAATGGAAATAACTTCAAAGCAGTAATCAACATGGCTTTATATTTTTATTCAAGATACTTATGTAAGGTTAGATTAAGTTGTTTGAACTTCAGCCAAAATAAATCACAGATTTTGTGCTTTATTTTTCATGGTTTTAATTTAATGTTTATTATTTCTCTTAAATCTTAAAATCCTGCCACAGTGTTCAGATCGAAATTGGGCTTTGTGGTAGAATTCTCTAGTCTACATAGTAATAATGTAACATATTACTTTATCAATCATTTTCGTGAGTAGATATTTCATGAACTTTTCAGATATTATCCTTGAGATGCTTACTTAATGCCTACTTTGGGCCACCTCCCCCCTTCCTATACCAGCGCAATGTCGTTAAACAAATGTGTGAGTGCAGATGTTTTTATATTGCAGAAACTTACTGAATATTTCAGCACACTGTCATATAACTGCATCTGAAGTTGTATTTATATATCCTATCCAGGCTTCCAAAAGAATAAACAAAAAAGCTGTCAAATATCATGGACACATTCAATAAAGAATTATTTCACATCAGTGATAGGACCCTTTAAGGTAGCTGCCACCATGGTCATGGATGGTTTCATAGAACCCCTGCAATGCTGAAGAATCCTAGCTCTTGCATTAGTGGTCATCATGGTGTAGTTAGTTGCCCAGTAGTTTTTTCTTGCCCCCTGTCCAGATAAAGCTGATTTATCAAGGTAGGGGAAATGCAATAGAGAAAGCGATTAATTCACAGAGCCAGCTGAATAGAATACCAGAGTTTCATTTCTACACAAATTAGTCTCCCAGATAATTTGGGGGCTAAAGTTTTTTAATGGTAGCTTGGGTGAAGGGGTGGGAGTGGCTAGACATTGGATGCTTGCTACTGATTGGTTGGTGGTGCGATCATAGGAATGTGGGAAATGGTCCTCCTGTGGGCTCTTCTCGGTGGAGCCACAGGAGCAGTTGGCAGGTCCAAGCAGAGCCATCAGTCATCAGACAAAAACTGAGATGATATCTCAAAGGGCCAGTCTTAGGTTCTACATTGGAGATGTCATGCACAGGAGTAATTAGGGAATTTACAAATCTTGTGACCTCTGCAATAATGGCTGGAAGTTGTTTATTTTTACACATTGGCAGAATTCAGGCTTCTCTATCCTCCTAGCCTGGTGGTGTCTCATTAGCTTTACAAAGGTGATAGAGTTTGTGGGAAGGGCTTTAACATTTAAGCTATAAACTAAATGTCTCCCAAAGTCAGCTTAGCCCAACCCCAGGAATAATTAAGGACGGCGGGAAGGTCAAAGGCAAGATGGGGTTTGGTGAGATCAGATCTTCTTCACTGACATAATTTTCTGTTATAATTTTTGCAAAGGTAGTTTCAATGATAACCCATAAAAAAGGTACAGATTTTAGATAGTAGCATATGCTTAATTTTATTACTGATTCTTCTCTGGTTGTTCAGTAAATATCTTGTGGGACATTAATCAACAATTTAAAAAGGCAAATCAATACTCTCAAATTGTCCTTGGATATTGGGAAGCAGAGTATAACCTTGAAAGCAAAATTACAAATAATGTCAGGACCCCCCCGCCCCCGGAAAAAAAAAAAAAAAAAAAAAAACTTCTTACCCACAAAAGAAAGTCTTGCAACACTCTCTTCCAAATGAGTAGTTGTTACTAGATTGTGCATCAGCCAGATCTTCCTGGAGAGGTAAAAGACCTCAGGCATCAGGAAAAGACAGGCTCCTGGGATCATTCATGAGTAAATTCTTTGCTGGCCTCTCATAAACATGGACATGCCAATTACAACTTCATGTCTACAATCCAAGTCTAGATCCTAATGGACACTGAAAATGTCCATTAGAAGTTTTTCTTCCCAGAGGTGGAGCAGAGTCAAGACTCCTTCCTTCACCTACCTAGAGACATCTGCATAATTGACTCTTCTTTTACTCCTTTTCTCTCTTCAGTAATTCACTTTATCTTAAGATAAATTAACCTAAGCACCTACCTGCCCCCATCTGCCTTCCTCCTCCTCTCATTTAAAGAAATGTATGAACACTAAGCCTTTTGAAAACCTCTTCAGAAAAACAGCCACAGATTTGTCTGTGACTTATGTTACTTTCCTGGGATGTGGCCAAAAGCAGTTAAATAAACCTCCATGATGGAGACTTATGCCTCAGTCACTCATTTCCATTGTCAATCTTACTCTAAAAAGAAATTTGAAAGGCCAGTTAAATAAGAGGTATACATGCTTTTTTTTTTTTTTTTTTTTTTTGCTTAGTTTTGCTGAATTTTTCTTTTCTTCCATCCTGAGGCAAACTAACTTTGATACAAAGGATGTAAGTAACATTCTCTAACAGCTACAGAGCTAGTTTAGGGCAAGTGAGCTATAAAACCCTTTCCTAAACTCTCAGAAGAGAGACCTCTCTATAGTTCACATTTGGTGGAAGAAAACATAACCAGCAAGGAGTTCAACATCATTAGAGTAATGATAATTGTAAAACAATCATGCTGAGCCAGATAATCTTTACACACAGATGACAATAGATTCAAATGTTCTGTTAGAAGACGGAAACAACCTTAGAGGATCAAATGAATGCATTCAACTCATTTGCAAGCAGTGGGGATCACTGAGATTAAAAAAAAAAAAAATGAAAACAAAGCAGAGCATTAGGAACACTGTCATTGGAAATAAGATGATTCCCTCTAAATATACAATTGCCTGAAATTTTGCCTAAAATTTAGAGCTTCTAACAATGCCAGTCCTTGAAAATATAGTTTAGAAAAAGAATCCTGTCTTTCATGCCTACCTGACAGGATCATTATGAATGACTTGAGAAAACATTAAATGATGAACATGATAAGGTGCTAAATAAACACTTCACCAATTGAATCGGAGGTTTACTAAAATCTCTAGTTGGACTCATTGCAAAAGATGCTGATACCTTATTGAAATACTACCTTTACTGTAAACACATATACCTATATGATGGCTGTTCTGGAATAAGGAGATACCAAAAAAGCTAAGCTTAAAATAACACTATATACTGGAAAAAGTATTTGGCAAAGTTATCAGGAAACTAAGTTTTGCCACTGATTAGCTTGCTTCTTAATTTATTTTGTTTTAATTTCCTTAACTGCAAAGTGATTTTTACTATGCTCTCTCAGTGTTCTTCTAGCATTAAATTTTGTGATTCCTGAGAGTGTCCCAATCACATCATAACAAATTTCACAAGTGTAGGAAGAGCTGATCTGAATAAACATAAGAATAGCATTAATTATTTGTGTTGATATCTAATGGTAATTATCAAAAAGATCCTTGGGGATTTGTTTGGTGGCTTTTCTTTAACCAAACAGTTCATTAACAAAATCGAGTCAATGCAATGAGTACTGATGAAAGTCAAGATATTTTTAAGACATAGATAGGACCTGTTTTGAAGATAAACTGAGTGATTGAAAACTATACAACACATACATCAGTTATGAAAGAAGTCACTTAAATAAGTATAATCATTTTACACTTTATATCTTACTGCATTCCGGTAATTCCCTCTGATAATCTCCTGAGAAACATAGATGCTAAAGAACTACAATAGAAACATATCTGGTCTATAACCTTGAAAGAAGTAGAACAATAAAATTTAGGAAAATATTTGGAGAAGGTAAACTACTCTATTAAGAGAGCAACAGACTTGTCCTCAACTCCTTTCTCTCTCCCTTAGGTACAGAAATATGTGTCTTCGGGATGAAGTATTGTCTTTAGGTAGAAAGATTCCAGAAAAATACCAAGAATTTCTGTGGGTTTCTGGACAAGAAAAAAAATACTAGCAAGAGATAGACTTTGGGTGATTTACAATTTTCACCTCTGTAGCTGGCATCAGAGACAGGTTCACTCAACATACATTCCAATCCCCTTATAGCGGCTTCCTTTTACTATAAAGACCAGGACAATTTATAGGCAGAATAATAGAAGTTCCTGGTTTTGCTTCCCTGAGGCAGTTGTTGAGTGGATAGTTTTATTATCTGGAAGTTGTTACTGGTCCTTTGCAAGCTTGCTTTACAGATGGATACACTTGATACTGTAGGGATGTTATGGGTATTGATCCTGGTAGTTTCACACTCTGAAGTTTGGCACAGATTCATGATGTCTGAACCAACTGGCAACTGCAGACTTCAGTACATTCCTTTATTGTAGTCTTATAGTAGTGTATGTATATGTGTGTATGTGTGTGTGTGTATGTGTGGTCTGGGGCAAGGATGCAGAGTAAGGGAGTCCTATAAAGGAGACAGAGAAAAATAATACAGAAATAAGCTAAGGGCATTCGTATTAAAACTATTTAGCTAAAACAGTGTGGTCTATTTAAGTATCACTGCAAAGATTGTGAAATAGGATTAAAGTAGAAGATTTGTGGAAGTGAAATATTATATCTGCTTAATTTGACCAATTAAAATGATTTTGAATGTTACAGTTCTAATTTTTAATATTTAAGTAGTGATAAATTATTAGTTGTCCCTAAATTTTCACCAATTTTTGTGGCACTTAAAAAAAATGGCCCTAGAAAAAGTCCATGCTATTTTAACACTTTTCCTCAAAAACAAGCAAATATTGGATTAATTTCTAAGTATTTTGTTCTTGCTGTGTTTTGCTGGTATGATTTCTTATAAAATATCAACGTAGTGTACAAATTGTGCGGGTATGAGATTTTAAGCCTGGCTATAGAGAAACGTATGGATTAATGTTGTGAGGGGCATGCAAAAAGGGTATAAAAAAGTGAAAAAAAAGTTTGGCAGATGGAGCTGTAATGAGTCACTAGAGGTTAGAAACCATGAAAATGTAGCAGAAGCTATTGGTACAGTTCTGTTAATTTCTCCAGAAGCCCTTACCAGTTCAAAAGTTAAAGGAGAAAGCAGATGGTGAAGTTTTGCTTGGTTCAGAAAAAAAGAGCAGGAAAGATAAGAAAAAGGAATAAAAAAGATGGATACTGTTATCCCTACAAAGCTGAAACCAAGATTTTCTCTAACTTTGCTCCTTCTGAGAAGAAACATTTACTACATAAAACTACTCCTGCCCTAATATCTGAAAAAAAGTGTATATGATACCAGTTTGGGTGAACAAAATTTGGCCTGAGATGACATCTCTAAAAGCTGAGATTTGCTTTTAAGTTTTGTAGGCGTGGGGCCAGTTTTGTGATAATCTTTCAGTTTTTGCTAAATTTTTGATTTTTTTTTTTAAAAAAACAAAACAAGGAATACTTACTGCTGAACTAATTGAACTTTCATTTAAAGAATCCATTTCCATTTCAGAAGACAACCCAGACTGTAGGTGTTGAAACAACTTTATTTCTCTGGGGGAATCTATGTGAGCAGCCTGGGGCTGAGACCAAGCCAAATTAGAACTGCAGAGAATGAAAATTGATGCTAGGCTTCAATATTCTTTTGGGCTTTAGTTCAGAAAGGACATATTTTGATTTTGGTTTTAACTCCTTTGAGTTCCAAATGAAACATGAAAAATTCCTTCAAGTTAAAACAAAGAAATTTTATTTTATTGAATTCTAAGTTATAACATTTTGTCTCTGGGAAATTCAGAAAGTTAAAGCCATGTTCAGATCATTCAATTCTATGTGTGTAGGGGAGTGTGTTTGAAACACATGTGAATCTAAGTTTATTTTGTTGGGAATGCTGATTTTTGCTTAACTTCTTTTCAGCTTTACAACATGTGTAATTTTAACCGAGGAGTTAGCGTATGGATCCTGTGTAGGCCTGGTGGAGGACTTGTTTCTGATGAGTGGTTTTACATTTGTTTTGCTGGGAGCTTATAAAATGTCAATATTCAGGACCTGGTATTTAAGATAATTTTTCAAGTTAGGCATTCTGAGTTAGCAATAAGTAGGGCATACATTTCAACTTCAAAGCCATGCATGGTATAGCTCATGGTTACAAATTATCTAGACAGATTTTTTTTAACCTAAAAACCAGGTAGTGATAGAAAGCTTCTTTGCCTTCTTCTTCTGCTTGTTGGTGAGTTACTATTTTTTTGATAGTTCGCTTTTTGACTAATTAGTAAGCCCTTCGAGGATTCCTTCGTCACCTGAGGCTCTAAGATCAACCTTCAGCTCCCATGGGCTCAAATCTCATATCCTTCCTCCAATACGTGTTAAAACTCAGACCCTTTGGTGACTAGAACGGTATTCTTTATATCATTCTAGATTAGCCAGTGCAACCTACTATCTGCTAACTGAACTGCTTTCTGTTTTTCTATATTCCTGACACCAAAGGTTTAATCTACTCTAACTTGATTTGAAGCTATGCATTTAAAAAATGTTTAAATTGTATGTAATATTTCTACGTATTTGCCTGGGGAAGTGTTTCTGGCTGTTGAGTTAACAGGCTGCTGGAATCAGAAGTTTTTATTTGAGTATTACTGAATATTTAAACTCTTAAAATAGTTTCTTCTACACTAATCTATCTATTTAAGTTCATTACTTCCTGGGAAAATGTTGATAATTGATGCTTTACAAGAAATATTCTAATTATTTTACATTTCCAAATTTCTTATTGTAGAGTTACAGTATGTTGTTAAGTAATGAACAATATTAAGGTTTATTGAGTGCCTCACACATTCTAGGCACTGTTGTATGCACCAGGGATACAGCGATAAACTAAATAGTGCTTTTCTCTGCCCTTCTTCAGTCTCCATTCTAGCAGGGAATTTATAATGCAAACAAATAAAATATAAAAAATGTAAAGAACTTAAAAACAATCCTTAGGCTACATTTTGCATTTCTGCACGTATCAAAGTAATAGTGGTTTAAGACATAAAGACAGAAAATTATCCCACAAAAATATACAGAAGTAGGCAAGCAAATGTGAGGGCAGGAGTTCAACTATAAATCAAGGACCAGACACTATTTCATCACCTGCCATCTTCAACATGCTGCTGGTGGTGTTTATAATAATGTTAGTGTTGATGATATGGTTTAGTGCGCTTATTGCCTTATACTGTCACAGTTTGAAGAAATTCAAGAGAGTGAAGTGTTTTAGCTCATAATCAGTGTTTAGAGCGTGTATTATGTATTCCTGGAGAGTCTATCACTAATCATTTAGAAAATAAATAAATATATCTGACTTTAAAAATCCTATTTGACATTTATGTAACCTATTCTTAGGGAGTATATTGTTGTCCATTTGGATTTCATAATGGTTGGGTACATTAGTAGCAGGATTCATTGCTCATCACTGTTTCCTCTCCTCTATATTTAATTTTAAGACAAATTATTAAAATACCTGACCTTCAGCACAGATGCAAGTGAGATGAGATAGTTCCCTTGACCCCTTCACAGAACTTTTAAAGGGGTGGCTTGCTTAGTCAATCCACAGTGCTCAAACCCATTGAGAGGGGAGGATCACACAGGAGCCAGGGCAAGGGCCTTTGGGTGCCGGCAGATACAAACCCCATACCTGCCCACTACAGTTTCCAGGGTTGCCTGTGATCTCTGGAGCCCGAGAGGGCATGGATTACAGTGTGCTCGTTTAGCTTTGTCGTCTGTGGATGGCTTCAGTGTTAAATAGCTCAGTGCAGAGTTAGTGTGACAGCCTCTTGCATTCACATCCAGTTCTTTGTCCGGTGTCTAGGAGGAATGAAGTCTGCAAATCAATTGCAGAGTGATAAATGCGGAGGATGTTACTGAGCAGTGGAAGTGGCTCTCAGTGGGAAGGAGAGCTAGAAGGCAGATGGAGTGGGAAGATCATCTTCCCTGGAGTTCAGCTGTCCCCGGCCGAACTCTTCTCAGAAGTCCTGCTGTCAAGCCATCCCTCTGAAGTCAAGCTGCTTTTTTCTAACATCCGGCTGCTTCTCTTCTCTCTTTCTCTGTCTCTGGCTCTGCACTTCCGCCAGTGGGGCTTGGGGTTTTTATGGGTACAGAGTAGGGGGCAGGGCAGGCCAGGGTGGTTTTGTCAAAGGCAACTTCATGTGAGAAAACAGAAATGCATGTTCTTATTTACAGGTCCAGGCTTGAGGGTAGAGCCCTCACGAGAGACCTCACCATTTTCTACCTAGTATTTCCCTGTCATCTCTTTATATCACAAGTAAGTGAAGTGTTGTTTATATATTGATTCTAGACACATATCTAGAACAAGAAATAAGAACATTCTAAGTAAGCATATGCATTGGGAATAAAACAATGAGAGGGTTTGAAGAAAAATAATTGTCAATCTGACAGGAGAAATTCAGGTCTTGAGATCTTTTAATATATGTATTTCCAGTGATACGGAGTTTTAATGCATGACCCTGCCAGAAGGCTGCTGATTGGAAAGGTATTATCAATAAAATTATTTTTAAAAGTGATTTTCAAATTTTAAAATAATATAAAAATATAGAATAATATATAAATCCATTTATTTCCCTTTCTTGTTTTTTATCTTTTCTGTTTTCCAATTCAGTAATCATTATATTATTTAACTATTACATTGTCAGAGCAAAGTAGCAATATCAATATTTAATTATAAATATTAATCACCATGTGTAATTTGAAAGTTTAACATTTACTAAATATTGTGTTTTGAAAATAATTTCTAAATAATTTATAGAAGGTTAAATAGAAGTGTAACTATAAAATATAAACTTCAACATGATTATCATTGTCATATAACTTACTATCAGCAAAATAGACAAAACATCAATTTCATGTAAGTGAAAAATATTTATTCAGCCATACTATTTAAAGTAAAATGGTATGTAATTTTATTGTTATTCTTGGATGTAAATTTGTAATTTGTGTCACAATCCAATCTGGATAATATTTTTTACTACTCTTCCAGTTGCTAAAAGTGTTCTTTTAACTCTACTCCACGAGTAATGATGAATTACTTATACTCTAATTCCAAATACTATTTTTTTCATTCCTTCATCTTCAAACAATACTATCTTTTGCTTGATACTTCTGAGATCTCCAGAGTCATTATACAGAGATAAATATTTCAAAATAGAATTCATTATGTTACTTTTAATACCATCATGTTAATTTTTCACATAAGGAAGTCTTTACCCTAGGAAAAAAGATATCCTTGTAATACACAATTTATTATCCTTTTTCCCTTTGAAAATTCTGAAATTAGAAGATAATGCACACTTTCTTGATACACAATTTTAATGTGTACTTCTGAAATGATACCTTTTTAGATTTTATATATTTGTTAATATATAGAAATAATGGAATCTTATACTGAAATTATGGATGCTGTGTAACCTGCAGTGTATACTGGAACATAGGAATTTAACAAATCTGATACTACAGTCATTATAATCAGTATTCTAATCATCATTATTATTTTTGTATTTTGAAAAATGTTGCCAAAGAACAGGGTATAGTAGATCACGTGTAAGCTCTGGAGCCTTTATGAAAGAGGAGAATATAGTCAAAAAATCAATTAGAAAGAGGATGGTAAAAGTAGACAGAAGTAGTTCTTACTAAAAACAGACACAGACAGTCAGACTCTGTATATCTAACTACCTATCTACTTATCTATTTATCTATCATTTTGGCACCAGATTTTTTTCAGTCTTTGAGGATGAAACATAGAAAGACTAGATTTTTTTAATGTCTATAAGTTGGTACTGTAATTAGAGATATAAAAGATATAACAATAAGATTACCATTTAATTGTATGAGGTAGAACTCCAGACCTATGCTCATTCATTCCTCGTGTCCTGGTGCTGCCCCTACTCTTTTACATACAACTATACGCAATCACAAACACACAGCCACACACACATGAACTGTTGGAGACACTTTTTATGGGATGATTTACCCATTTTCACTGCCTCCTTGTCCTCAGTCACCTTCAAGCTAAGAATAACCATGTAACACATTTCTGGAAAGTTTCTGTTTCCCAGGTGGAAATTACACTGTCATCTCGCACTTGGATTGTTTAATAGAAATTGAACTTACCTATAATACTGGGTGCCTCCAGTGCATATTCCACATTACAGCTATTTTTAAGTTCCTAATCTGATTCTGTCGGCCTAAATCAGAAAAGTGGCATTGTAAATAAATGAGCTGAATAACAATGGTAGATATATCAGAGGCAGAAGGAAAAGCATGCAGTTAATAATGAGAAATGAAGGATAATGAATGTGGATCAAAAAGGAGAGCGAAAAGTCAAGGGCACAAAAGGTTTTCTGATTTCAAACAACTGGCCAAATTGTGACTCTATCAAATAAATTTGAGAATATAGGAGAATGAACAATCTGAGGAAAAGATAGTAAGTTACATAAATGGCTTCCAGAAAGAAGGATGATAAAGATAGTGAATGCTCTCCACTGCGTATAGAAAAACAGAAGTAATTTGTGACATTAGCAAGAACATCATATAAGGAGTAACAAGGCAGAAGAGACTATGGCAAGCATTGCAGAGTAACAGGAGAGTGAAAATTGAAAATTATGAAGATTAAAATACTTTTAAAATTATTAGTTGCTAAAAATGTTGGATGCAGAAAGAGTATGGGACCGAGGCAAATATTTTTTATTGTGTTTTTATTCATTTGTTTTTAAGAGGTGACAAATATGAATATTTTCAAATGTAGATGAGGACAAGATAGAAAAGAGGAAAAGACATTGACATAGCAAAAAGACTGAGTAAAAAATGTACAACTGTTAGAACATGATCCTAAAATAGGTGAGAGTCTAACATTTCCAGAACAGCAAAATTGGGGAAATGAGATTTGAACAGGAAAAGGCACATCTATCCAACAGCAAAAGGGGAAAAAATAAAATAGATGAGTATATGTTACAGAAATACTGTAAATTTGTGCGAAGTAGCCCCTGGCCATAGCTCTATTTTCTCACCGAAGAAGAAAGAATTGTTGTTCTTAGTGAAGAATGAATAAACTGGATGTTCAGGAACTTGAAGATTTGAAAGACGGTGTGGACAATAGGGTACTGGTTGCAGAAACATGAATGGACTCCCTGTATCATTGAGAATCTTTTTGAGATTGCAAACTGTATTTTAAATAAATTGGTACCATATTTAATGGCATATTACTTTTTCTGTATATGCTTAGTAACCCAGGATTGGATGAAAATGACATAGATCAGGGCTACTAAAATATTTAACTTTGGAGAACCATTTAAAATACGGGGTTTTTTAATAAAGAATTATCTGATCCAAGTCTTCATTCTTTTTGTGTTTACTTCACATTCTATATTTATCACTGAAGCATTTTTCACAGTGTATTAGACATATTTATTTATGTCCTATCTGAGTTGATAATAATAAGGCCCTTTTACTCCTAGTGTCCAACACAGTGCTTTGCATTATCTGCTTACTACTGGTTAACAATCGACCAGCTGAAAGAAAGTACTCTTGAGATTTTTATCATGATTGCTTCTGTTGAGGATTAATCTCTCAGGCCCCCACTGGGTTACAAAGGCAAAATCTGGAGTGAATTCATATGGTAGATTATAATGGAAGTATTTATATGCTGAATAGTGGATACTATATTCATTGAGATATCTAAAATATAAAGCTCTGCTGTTCAATATATTAGTCACTGTTAAGAAGATGCTCCTGAACACTTGAAATACAGCCAGTTCAAATTAAGATGTGCTTTAAAAGTAAACTATAACCCAGCATTTAAAGAATCAGCATGCAGGAAAATCCCATATATGTATTTAATCTATCAATTGCCTGTTAAAATGAAAATATGTAGCTATATTGAATTAAAGAAAAAAGTCATCAAAAGTAATTTCTTTTAATGACTTTCTTTTAACTTTCTTTTTAATGTAGCTGCCAGAAAATTTAATATTATATATGTAGTTCTCATTTATGGCTCACATTATATTCCTATTTGATAGTGTTGATATAGAAAATAATACTGAACTAAAATTTATAGCTGTCTCTTTTATTAATATTCTTATTTTTAATAATAGTGTTAATTTTCTTTCTAATATCTTGGATAATCCAATTCCCAAGCATTACTGAAGAGTTTTCAGAGTTTCCATATTCTTCACATGACATCCCACATAACACATTCATTTTTTACACTAAATTCATTAAAATAATTGCTAGAACTATAATGAGTATCAGAGTCTAATTATTTAATTATATGCTGAATTAATATTATTCTCAAATTAATTTCTTATGCGTTTGATATAATTCAGTTCCAGCATTTTGTTCCTCTAAGTCATTGAATTTCTAATTACAATCTATAGGCAGGTTGAGATCACTTAGGAAAACATTTATTCCGCCCAGAATGATGAGTATGATATCTTTTTAACATAATAATTTTTAAATATATTAAAGATAAATTTAAATAACAATATCATTTATTGATCATTTCTATAATAAAATATACATTAATAAATTTTATTCATGAGAAATAACAAGGGCAACATATATAAAAAGAAATATTTATATAACTAAACACCACTATAAATTACAGAAGACTCTACTTTCAGTAAGTAGTCTGCAATACTTTTCATAGATACTTACAATGTTAAAAAAAAGTTCTATAAATTCATGTCATATAGATGAAAAAATGTTAGCTGTTTTATGAAAGAATGTATCATATTTGTTTCTATATATGTGTAAAAACTAGGAATTATGCTTAGTGTTGCTACCACTGCTATGAAAACTGAATTTATATATTGGAAACAATAATCTGAAACTTATTGCTAGAGTTTCATAATATATCTTAGACCCAACTTCCATTTCCCTTACACTTGCCATCTGTCTATAATGCTGTTAAGGCTGTCCAAAATGCTTTGACACCATGAAAGAAACCATAAACAGGCAACAGAAACAATTCATGAAGACACTTGTGAATACATAATTCAGACACATTCAAAGGAATTCTCATTTTCTTATATTTTTATACTTCTCATAATTTTTATAAGAAAGTATGTATACCACTGAAGATATTACTCAGTTTATATATCCTAAAAATTTTTCCAAGTTAAACAAATGACATGCACAATGAATTTTAATTTTACATTTATTTTTACCATAAGGAGTAGAGTTTTGTATAGAAATGTCCTCAACTTCGGTTAATAATGAGTTATTTAACAGCCTCAACACTGTTTACTGTTATTGAATATCAAGACTGTCACATGGATAATGATTTCAGTCTTCTCTTATATACCAGTGGAAGCAGAGTGAAAGAATCTATTGCAACCAGAAATGTAAAGTTAATAGTGAGAAACAACCATAGAGAAAGGAATTATGGAAAAAATATAAATTTTCAAATACCTATCATAGTGACCATTTGTCTTAGTTGTAGCCATATGACATTTTTGACTACTTACCTTTATGTTTTGTATTTTTCACATTATGTATTTCATCTTCTCAAAGGTAAAGTCAGAAAACCATATTTTCATGACCTCCTTGCAGGAAAGCTAGGTTTCACCCATCACAAGCATTTCTGCAAGATGTAGCAGCTAATGCTCTATAAAAGATAATTGAATTAAATGGAGCCTCAGCCACTGGCCACTTCACTTCCAAGTGTTTTTAACTCAACCTTAGCAATTATATTCAATCCACCTATTTATGTCTCACAAAAATGTATTACAATTTTTTTTTCTTTTTTTCTTTTTTTTTTTAGATGGAGTCTTGCTCTGTCGCCAGGCTGGAGTACAGTGGCACCATCTTGGCTCACTGCAAGCTCTGTCTCCCGGGTTCATGCCATTCTCCTGCCTCAGCCTCCTGAGTAGCTGGGACTACAGGCGCCCACCACCGCGCCCGGCTAATTTTTTGTATTTTTAGTAGAGATGGGATTTCACCTTGTTAGCAAGGATGGTCTCGATCTCCTGACCTCGTGATCTGCCTGCCTCAGCCTCCCAAACTGTTGGGATTACAGGCATGAGCCACTGTGCCCAGCCTACAATTTTTAACGTACAAAGATTTATCATATTTATATTTTGCCATATAAATTTTGTCAAATGTGGTGCCTCTTTTGTTTCTTGTAGACTAAAATTTAGAAATGTGTATTTTACGGTAGAACTCAAAGAACACTACAGACATTTATCATAAGTGATCAGGAAAGCCAAGGTTCATGCCAGAGGAAAGAACATCACACGTAGTTTTATCTGGAAAATTCTTACTTAGTAGATTTCATTTAATATTTGTACAGAACAATTCAATTTAAAATACAATAAAAAGTCCTGCTGAAAAATATATTTTATTTTATATCCCAAATGAGACTAAACATTTTGCTAATTGATCCGTATTACCAATAGATTGCAATAGGAATTCAATAACTTGGAAGAACAAAACACTGACATTTGATATTATCAAATATGAGGGGAGCCATTTTGACAATAATTTGATTCTAAAAAATATTAAATAATTGGGTTATGACATTCTTATTTATAACAAATTTTAAATGTACAACATGTAGGAATTAAGTGCTATTATGTGATATATCATACGGAGAATTAGAATATTTTCAGTCGCTCTTTTACATTGGATTACTAGAAAATTAGCACTATTATTGAAAAATGTTACTATTACCAAAAGATAGTGTAACCACAAATTCTACTTTGGTATTATTCCCCATATCAGCATAGTCCAATGGAAAACATAATGCGAGTCACATATGTGAGTCACATATGCAGTTTCCTGCATATGTGACTCACATATGCAGTTTCCAGCTTTGCAGTATCCATATAAAAAAACGTAAAATAAAGCAGATGATACTAACATTAGTAATACATTTTATTGAACCCAATATATCTAACCTATATGCCTTTAAAATTTAATCAATATAAAATGTTAGAAATTTTACGATTTTTTTTTTTTTGTACAAGGACTTCTAATTCCACGATTTATTTCACACAGCACACCTCTATCTGGACAAGGCATATTTCAAGTTAAATAACATTACGCAGCTAGTGTCCACTGTTTTAGATGGTGTAGCATGTGCCGTGGTAGACACATCCTCATAATCCAGACATATGTCCTTATTTTTGTGTATGGATTATTTAATTATGAAATTCCTGTAGCACAAAAGAATTTCTGGGGGAAAAAAAAAAAAACATGAAAGGGTTTAAGAAGGCTGGAGAGCTGAAAAGTAAGGGATGGCCTTTGTTCCCCACAGAATCGCTTGATTCTGATCTGAGGCCATGCTAATAAAGAATTAGCAGGCAGTTACTTCTGCAACAATCTGGGCTAAATAATGAGGCCTTCGTGGAATTATGAAGAATCCTTTTCTCTCCAGTTGTGCATGGAACTCATTACTCTCTAGGACCCCAAAGAAGTGAAGCTATAGCAGTATCAAGGAGTTACCTTATTATTTAAAACCATGGAAAAAGTATTATCTTCACAAGGGCCAGAGAAACATCTTCATGATATAACAAAACAAAACAAAAACAGGAGCTGGAACAGAAAAGGAAGAGCAGGGCGGACCTATAGTCAAGACCGTAACTGACAGATTGGTTGAAGTGATACAGTCAGGAATTCAGTGTGACTTCAGATGAGAGGAAGGATGCGGCATTTTGATGTGACAGTCTGACAGGTAGAAATCCCCCTAAGAAGAATGTGAGGAACATTAAGTACCTATATACTTATGCTGTATGTATTTGACACTAAATAACAACTTTTTATATTACTCATATAATAACAGTAAATTGAGTATTGGGGAATGGTTTTATTTCAAGTACCAACATTAATGTATCTCCATTTCTGTAACTGATCTTATTTAAATACAGTAACAATGTATCCTGGAAGATAGTTTGATGTTGCTGAAGCAGTACTCATTTATAAAAGTATATGTAAACGAGTAACACCAAACTAAAGATAACATGGCACATGTATACATATGTTACAAACCTGCACGTTGTGCACATGTACCCTAGAACTTATAATAAAAATAAGTAAATTAATTAAATAAAATAATAAAAAAAGAACACATTGACAGCAAAGGTAGAGAAGTGATAACAGTGGCACATTCAAGAGTTGTCTGTGTGAAAAGATGAGGTAGTGTGATCACAAGTATGAGATATTAAAACAAATGAAATCCTTATGTCAACAAGACAGCCAAACTCTGGCTTGTTTACAAAAATTGATGGTGAAAGTCACAATCTGGCAGTATTTTTAATAATGAGGATTTATATTTTAAGTGAGGCTTTGAGAAAATATGAGTCAAAGAAAAGCATGAGAGACAGCATTACTTAATAGAAAAATAAGGTCCAAGTAAGATTCTGAATTGATTATTAATCAATGGACAACATTCTATGAACTAGCAGCCACTACAAATCCTATAGACAGACGATTCCGTGCAAGAATATTCAAAGCATGACTTATAATACTAACATCTTAAAGTGCTGGAGAACTGTTAATGGAAACAAATATAGACACTCCTTTAATATAATGTGTTGTCTTCTGGGTAATTAGTTCCACATTAAAATGATATGGTTTGAAAATCATTTTT
The DNA here is from genome assembly GCF_002776525.5 of Piliocolobus tephrosceles. Taxonomy (NCBI): domain Eukaryota; kingdom Metazoa; phylum Chordata; class Mammalia; order Primates; family Cercopithecidae; genus Piliocolobus; species Piliocolobus tephrosceles. The sequence continues at coordinate 29,259,608 of NC_045436.1, read as the reverse complement.
CTATAGAAAGAGTACCAAAATGCTATTCCTGCCTTGATCCCAAGACATTCATGAATGTCAAAACCCATAATATTTAATAGAGAAAAGTATGTACAATGTAAAACATAAATATTTCTAGTCATAAAAAAAGTAGTAACTTTAAGTAACTTATGTTTTCTTTAACTCAGTGAAAATTCAGTGAGCATTTCCTGCCTATATAGGCTATGAGTTAAGTTTTGTAAGGTAAACAACAATGAATAAATTTGTGATTCTAGCTTCAAGGGCTTTGTTTCATATAGCATATAAATTAATATATCTCATCAATTGATTTATAAAAGCATATAAAAAATTAAAGTGTGGAAAATGGAGCATTTATATAAATGATAACAGGGCAAATCATTAGCTTTTGCTTCCTTTTTACCAGCCTGACTAGGTACTATCAAGCAAGCAGAGAGAAGTGAGGCTCCCTAGGATAACATAAGGATGATGCCTTCTGTCGATGGTTTGGAGCTGCAAGGTGGGGAAATGCAGCCAAAGCCGGAATGGCAGACAATCATCTTGTTTTGCTTTCCAACTAACTAGCACAAGTACTAACTTTATGGATAACTATTATGGAGATAATTGTAGGCATAGCAAAAAATATTAATAACCAATTACCCCTGTACTATCTTCAGATTTGGACTCTGAAATAGTGATATTCTGCCTCTGCTGCAGTCTAGGGTTATAAGCATGTACTATCACAGAATGAGAGGAGGGAAAGTCAGAAATAGATAAAGAATTTCAGAACTGCAGAAAAAGAAACAAAAAGGCCTGTAATAAGAGAACTAATGGGATCATATTTTATTCATCTAATACTACACTGTACTGTAAGTTTCAAGTTTTGCACAAATTTTGTGCAATTCATCCTTATTTTTTTCTCTATTAGAAAGTAAAATGAAACCTTCAAAAATTGTTGAAAGTTTTTAGGATTCAGACGAGTTTCCTTGGCGATGTTTTGCCAAGCATCTTTGGGAATACTGTTGGAAAAGCATTCATTAAACGACTTGAGAAAGTAAAGAACAGAACCTAATTTGTTCTTCTTTTTATCTCTTTTTTAAACAGTCCTCTAGAAACTGAAAGTATTAGTGATTTAATAGCTGGTCTTTCTTCTAAATTTAATCCTGTGATATATTTTTGTATATATTTTTGGGCACCCCATGTTAATTTATATTCCTGCTTATATAAGTGGTCTCAGCAAGTCGGTAAGTATAATTGGATGAGCACTGTATGGATCTCTCTAATTAGAATTTTCAATAAGTTGAACAGGAACTGCTTCTACTCTGATATGCATGTGTAATTTCCACTAAAGTGAGCAAGGATAACTAAGGGCAGTGTTTTCCCCTTTGAACACTTTGAATTCTATGCACTCCAGATGCTACGGAAACTCCTATGACTATTCCCTTATTCAAACTGTTGATTTGTCATGGCAATATAATTCCTTGTGAAATCACTTTTGTTTGTTTAAATGAAGTTTTAGACCCCTCCAAAGTAATATAAGTTCTGCTTATGGAGGCGTTAACTTTTCAGTGATGGAAGAAATATTTGTTAAGTGAAATGAAAATATTTGTCAAGGCCATCATGCTTCTAGTCTGATGATTCCGGACAGGATGCTGATACTAGCTGGTGGAAAGATATGAACATCTCTGCAGATTAAAATGCAAATTTTATTGCTGAAAACAGCAATACACAGAAAGGCCATAGAGCCTTTTAGCTTTTCTGACAGCAGCTTGCAGAACCAGTGCACTGAATCACTCAATATCTTTAAGTGTCTATCCTATTCTGGAACTCTAATAAACATCTGCTCATACTGTGCCCATGCCAAGTTCCAGTTTTAAGAATATACAAGCTTCAACATTAAATAACTGTTAGGCGAGCACTTTCTGTGAGTAGATTGTGGTTAAATATGCTCTTAATTAAAAAAAAGAAGGTGAAGTAAAGTAAAAGGTGACATACTATAGAAAATCATATGGAGATCTTAAGCCTTGGAAATATAATTCTGATGATGTAAAAAGATTACAATTGGGACTTGATTGATTTATACTAAATAAGAATGTTGTAGTGCATGCAACAAATGAAATATTTTAATTCTGAAAAGGAAACAAGCAATTAAGGGATTAATTTTCAACAAGCACGTATGAAGTGATGCTTGTTACCATGGCCCCCACTAGTTTGAGAGGATACAGAAAGAACAATGAAATAGTCTGCACTTCAAACACTTAAGAGTTTAGCAGGGATATACCCTCATAAACAACTAATTCCAGTAAAATATGATAATACTCTGTTTTAAGGGTGCATTCTATGCCCAAGATTGATTATTGTTTTTGCAATCTCTTGATATAGAGAAGCCAAATTGTATTCTAACTTGGTCTTCAGTGATACGCATTCAGAGGAAGTGAAGTTTTGTAGATGATCATAAAATCTAATGCTGTCATCTTTTAATGACCTGTTGTGGTTTAGAATGCAGCAATTAAGAATACCAAATTTGCTCTTGGACAGAGTTGGAAACTTAGTGATGAATTTAGGTCTCCTTTTTTCAGGCTTCATGCCGACTTAGACTTATTAAGGGGTAAACCCTGGTCACTTAAAGGAATAGTATGTTCACTCAGATACCCATTAATATATAATTTCTTTTTCTTTTTTCTTTTTTTTTTTTTTTTTTTGAGATGGAGTCTCTCTATGTTGCCCAGGCTGGAGTGCATTGGCTATTCACAGGCATGATCTCACTACTGATCAGCACAGGAGTTTTGACCTGCTCCGTTTCTGACATTAATATATAATTTAATGGAAAATAGTACTTCTGGAGATTAGTATTATTATCATTATTTTTGAGATGGAGTCTCACTCTGTCACCCAGGCTGGAGTGCAGTGGCGCTATCTTGGTTCACTGCAACCTCTGCCTCTGCCAAGCAGTTCTCCCACCTCGGCTTCCCAAGTAGCTGGGATTACAGGTGCACGCCACCATGTCTGGCTAATTTTTTGTATTTTTAGCAGAGATGGGGTCTCACCATGTTGGCCAGGGTCTTGAACTCCTGACCTCAAGTGATCACCTGCCTTGGCCTCCCAAAGTGCTGGGATTACAGGAGTGAGGTACCACACCCATCCACTTCTAGAGATATTAAACTCATTCTTTTCATTTCCTCAAATTACATACTTAGATGACTTTAATTTGAAATGTATAGAATGCCTTATTGTTGCCATATGTACTTCATAAAATACTGTATTCTCCACAATAGCAAAGACTTGGAATCAACCCAAATATCCATCAGTGACAGACTGGATTAAGAAAATGTGGCACATATACACTATGAAATACTCTGCAGCCATAAAAAAGGATGAGTTTGTATCCTTTGTAGGGACACAGATGCAGCTGGAAACCATCATTCTCAGCAAACTATCACAAGAACAGAAAATCAAACACCACATGTTCTCACTCATAGGTGGAAATTGATCAATGAGATCACTAGGACACGGGAAGGGGAACATCACACACCGGGGCCTATTATGGGGGTGGGGGGATTGCATTGGTAGTTATACCTGATGTAAATGACAAGTTGATGGGTGCTGATGTGTTGATGGATGCAGCACACCAACATGGCACATGTATACATATGTAACAAACCTGCATGTTGTGCACATGTACCCTAGAACTTAAAGTATAATAAAAAAAATAAAAATATATAAAAAAATTGTATTCTCCCATGTACTTCAAAACTTTTACTTTCTTCTGAACTTTGAACAGTGTAGTCAAAGCTGAGTTGGCTATAGATAGTTTAATATGTATCATATTTTATATTAATTTTTTATTAACCAAAATAATTATAGGTTACTATAAGCAATGCATATATCAATTTAATATGGCTGGGCAACATGTAATTGTAAATGTGTGTATGTAAAAAAATCCTTGTATGTATTTTGAATATAAATAAAAATGATTAGAAAAGTTTTTTTTTATTATTTACTCTTAATATGTATTTATGCCTCTACTTTTCTTTATCACTTCGAATAACCTAGAGGTAATTGTATTTGCCTTATCTTTAATTTCATTCATGAGGACTTTCTTCCTGTCTCTTTCTCTTCTTTTATCTCTAACTTTGATAGAGGATTTAAGCTATATTTTACACAGCATAAGTGTTCTTAATACACACCTGACATTTCCTTACAGCATTCTTTGTTGCTAATATTTTTATTATATCACCACTGATTCTGAAAAATATAAAACATACATTAAATTTTACAGATCCATTTATAATTTACATGTAACATAAATTATTTCATGTGTATTCTAGACAGAGTGGCTAGAAAACAAATGTACATTAAGGCTATTATTGTTTGATAGCTAAGAATATGTATCTTCCCTTTACATGTGGAAAGAGGTACTATGAAAGATAAGATTGCTGGATATTTACCAGTAATCTGAAGAAAGAAAATGACATACATGAATCATAACAAACCAATGCTGACTTAGTATTTTTACTCTGAGAGGGAGTTCAAATATTAAAACTTAACAAATGTCGTCCTTATGCATTAAAGACAATAGTAAAAAAAAAAAAAAATGCATGGATGTATTTGTTGGTTGCAGTATAACCCAGCTCTCTCTTAATGGTTTTTGTAATTAAAACTGTTGAATAAAGGAAGGTGTGTGGCCAATAAGTGGTCATGCATGTCAATGAGAGCTGGGCCCATGGTCATTGGCCAGTATTTGTGGGAGTGAAAAGGCTTCAAAAATATAGTCCTTCATCTAAAGATCCTTCTATGAAATTTTTTAAAATCAAGGATAAAAAAAGTTAGAGAGATTTTACCAATTTTGGGATTCTCATATGTGTGATATTTAAAAAGGGTTATGTGAGGATCTTGTATATGTCTATTCAAATCTATGAGTTGGAGAAGAAGCATACACAGGCATGCTTCTCACATCCCACATACACTTACATTCAGGTAGTCATGGCCTCCTTTGATATTTTCCCCTCTAAATCTTTTATTGATCATTTAAAACTCAGCCTCAATGTTCTGTTTCATCCAACTGACATGATTGAAAAGAGGACCAAGGCCAAGCATATCATTAGCCAAGAATTCATGGTTCCGATGCCACCCGAATAAGCCTAGTCACATTCCAGCCACTGCCACTCTAATCACATCATTGTTGCAAGTCCTTGACAGGGTATAATGAACACACGGCTGATATGCTTTGAATGATAATTCTTTCATCTTTGTCTTAGGGATCCAAAGGCTGTTCATTTTCTCTGAAAAAGCATCTCTTACAAAATTCTGTGGTTTTAATATTCATTTTGAAACTACACGTTATTATATTTAGGACATAAAATATATGATATTTTAAAGTAAATTCTGAGGGGAGATGTGCCATTATGGCATTTTATCATCATTTGGCATCTATTTGCTGAATTATGAAGATTCAATACTATTTAATAAAAATAATGTACAGATGAATTAGGTAAACAACATAAACATGGGTATAAAAGATATGTTTTCATGTATTTTTAACAGGCAATGCAGAAAAAGAGAATTTGTCAAAAACAATACATTGTAGGCATGGGGGTGATGTAAATAATTTAAAAATAATAATACTATCCATCATATTTATATATTATTTATATATGATATTTGACATTTATTGAATTCTTACTGTTTACCAGTCACTGGACCAAGCTCTTCATATCATTTTACCCTGATGTATTTATACAATATTTATAAAAACTGTATAAGTTACATGGTAAGTCCTATAAATTCATATCTGGAGTGATTATCCTGTAACCCTGTAATAAAAGGCCAAAAAATACTTTTGCAAAAGTAAAACATTTGAACTGTGTTGTTAAGTGTCTGATTACTAAGACCTAAAATTTCCATCATTCCAAAGTGTAGAAAAGTACATCATAAATAACATAGTTTTAGGGAAAAATGTGGCAACAAATTTCTGATGATATGATTTAGAAAATATTGAAAACATCAGTTTGGCAACTGGGAAATGGTGAATGCAGTGGCTGGAAATGGGTAGAATTTAGAAATAAAGTTTGCAGAGGGTTTTGTGCACTTAGCTAAGATTGCTAAACCTTATGTGCTGCTTAATATATACCAGACACTCTTTGAAAGACTGTATGTATCAGAAATAATAATGCATTTTATACTTACAAGAGTCATATGAGATGGGCGCTTTTATTATCCCCATCTTATAATAGATAATATTGAATCTCAGAGTTTGACTTGCCCAGGATCACAAAAGTAGTAAGAGACTAAGTATTTGGATTTTTTTCAGGTAGATAATGGAGAGTCATGGTCTCTTACTATGTTGTGTAGGAGAGTGAGATATTAAAGTTCAAGATTATTAAGTTTTGAGACTAGTAAAGTGGGAGAATAATGTTACCATTGTAAAAATAGGAAGTCAAAATGAGAATCCAATGGGGAGAACTGAACTGAAATAGTATGCTTTCTTTGGCACTTTTAGAAAGTGAAAGAAGCAGGATAACTTTCTCAAGGGCACTATTACGAAAATTGAATCAAGACTTGCTCGTTTGTAATTTTTAATTTTACTTGACTTTCTACAAAGACAGGGTCACCATAAGAATATTAAAAGGTTCTTCTGACAGGTGGTCCTGGGTGATACATTATTAGAAAATCATCTGTAGTTTACTTACGTCAAACTTTGAAACCTAGCCAAGTTATTTACATAGTCTTCAGTTACAGAGTGGGAGCATAGCCCTGGGAGAGGTAGAAAAGGAAGAAGATCCTGGTAGCATATTTACACTAAGAACAATAGTGCCAACATCAGATCATTTATGTATTATGTATTATTTTTCAATTATACGAAAGGATTGCATGCTAGAGTGTTGGCTACGCATGTGTGCAGGTCCTGTGGCAGGGACAAAGTTATCATCTGTGAAGAGAGAATCTCTAGTGTATGTCTGGTCCTGAGACTTACAAATATAATGCCAGGAACATCTGACTTATACACTCAATATCTTCATTGTTAACATAAATTATTTCAGAGATTGCCAGATTATCAATTAAATGAGATATACATGTAAATATACTTGTACATTACTTTATAAATATAGTGAGTTTTATTGTAAGCGCAATTTCAGTGGGTGACCAGTGTAAGCAGCAGACAGACACATTAAACAGCATGGGAGTGTGCAGCATTGATGTTCTTTTTGCAAGATGAAGGAAACTGATCTCATTATGGCACAAGGTTGATTAATTGCCTGGGCTTTGAATTACACAATATAGAATGAAGGCAGCATTAGGTGAATCCACAGTCGTATTTAATTTTTGTTTTTTAGAAACAAAATGTCTAGAACATCTCCACATTTTATTTTACAGTATAGCAGTTAAAAACAACTTATTTTCTGCATTGCCTTACTAGCAGATGAAAAAATAAATAAAAAGAAAACCATGTGTATAGGTGAGGCTCTGTGTGTGTGCCTACCAAGCTTGTTGGTTAATCAAAATAAGTAATTAATTCTTTCTGTAATCTCATTCTTTCAACTTGGCCACCTATTTTCTTAATATTTAATTTACTGCTACTTTTAATTATTTTATTGCAGCACACTTATATTAAGTTGCTCTTTGATATCTCTACTACTTTAGTAATTTCTATCTGATCTAAAATGTTTATTGTCTATTGTATCTTATTCAGAACTCTCCAACTGGGACTCTGTATAATTCAGAATTAATTTTAAAAAAGGTTGTAATGTCAGAACTTACATCCTTTAAAACACAATGCCTATCCCGGCCAGAATGCCTTTGGAGAAATGTCCTTGACAACTACATTATCAAACAACATCAATTGGGTTGGCAAAGGTTAAGACTGACAATTACCTCTGGTTGCTACTCAAATGGCCACTGTGCATCCTGGCATTTTATTTATCTTATTTCAACAGAATGAGAGTTTAAGTACACAAAGTAATTACCTGAAGGCTGAACAGAATGGAGTGGACATTGCATCCTCATCAGAATTCAGTAGCCGTGTAAAAGAATGCGGATAAGCACGGAATGGACAGGGATAAATGACTGGCACAGAAAAAGAAAACTCCATATTGTTCTTTAATTGATACGAAAAAGAAGGGATGAGAAGGGACGGTGTCATTTTAAGCTTTGTTTTTCTGCCACTTTTTAGGTTGGCATATGAATATAAACTTAACTACTTTGAAGATTTCTAATTGCCATTCATGTAGTCTTAAAGAACCAGGTCCGGTCAGAAAGGAAAAAAATGGAAAAGGCACTTCCACATACCCTTCTATAAACTTTGTCACTACGTTTTTATTCAAAAACATAAACTCCAGCATTAAAATGACATCACAAAAGGGGTGCACCAGCCATCACACTTGACCTATATGCAGTTGTGCCAGAAAATATACCTACATTTTTAATAAAGATCCTTAACATATTCTCTCAGGTGACTAAATGAGAAAGATTTCTGGAATAAATTCAGCTTCTATTAAAAGAAAACAGATGTTTTCATATTTATCCAGACTTGGATTAACACCAAATTATTTGCATGTGAGCCTGAGAATAATATGTACTGCACTTTCTTTCCCAGAATAATAAAAACTGTTGACAAGTAGAACAAGTATTAAACACAAGTATTTCTTATACGAAGTTCTTTGTATTTGTCATAAATTAATTTATGAGGAACTCTAATTTAGGAGCCTAGAAATAATTTGAATAGATAAAATTAAATGTAGGGGCCAGATGTGGTGGCTCACGCCTGTAATCACACCACTTTAGGAGGCCGTGGCAGGCAGATCACGAGGTCAAGAGGTGGAGACCATTCTGGCCAACATAGTGAAACCTCATCTCTACTAAAAATACAATAACTAGCTGGGCGTGGTGGCGCACGCCTGTAGTCCCAGCTACTCGGGAGGGGAGAATGGTTTGAAACTGGGAGGTGGAGGTTGCAGTGGGCTGAGATCCTGCCAGTGCACTCCTGACCGAAGACAGAGTGAGACTCCATCTTAACAACAACAACAAAAAATTAAATGTAGGAAATTATTGGAGAAGAACTATGTGAGTGGGTTAATTTATACTTTCTCAGAATGTAAGTTATAGGTTTATAACAAATGGTGGAAAATATACATATGTAAATTCTTTGCAGGATTCATAGCAATAGAACAAAAATATAACTGAAACGGAATATATATCTATTAATACAAGATTGCTAAATAAAATATGGGATAACCATAAGATGAAATAACGTATAATCCTAAAAATATGAAGGGCAATTTATATGCAGTTAGCCAGAGAAGATTTTATCATTCATGCTTATTGTAGAACAGTGTTTAGTATAATCCTAAATGTGTTCAAATAATAAAAATAAGTTAATCAAGTTAATGATTACAAATTTAAATATAAATATTAAATCCAGAAACTGATTTCCTCTATGAATTAATAATGACAATAGATGTAGGGAGGAACCTTTTAACATTTTCCTTATGCTCTTTTATAAAGTTTAAAAATTTAAGTATGATAAAGTATTATGTTTATAATAATAAAATAAGATGTTTGGTTTTTAAAGAAACTTACTCCATTTCACTTCACCCCTAGTTGTGTCCACGTTTCATAAATCTGGCTTTTTATGTTTTTAGTCATTAAAAAATCTGTAATGTTCTTTGAGGAGATATTACAAAGACTTCCTGTGTGGTTCTTTATATTATGTTGACAAGAAACACACTCTTTGTAAGAACATTTCTGTATCTAATTCACCTGATTGAGAAATTGATTTCTGATAAAAAATAGTGTTAATGTTTTAAGTCAATCAGAATACGGTCATGATACACATTCTACTTATATCTCTCTTGGAGAATGTGTTTAATGATTTTTGTGACGATTACCCTAAAAGCATTTTCAACTTCCTAAATTATTTAGCTTAATATTGTTTTAAATTTAGTAGCTGTTTTTATGATCTGCATTGTAAAATGCTGCATAAATAATGATATAAAAATCATTTATATTTTAGATTAAATATTTAATTAAATGGAGATATAATTAAAATGACCATTGTACAATATGAATAGATTCCCATTTTAGCTTGAGCTTTAGTCTTCTTATTTGTTCCTGTGATTATAAGCCTTCAACTATTTAATACAGAAACAATATTATTTATTGATAAAATACTGTTATTTATTGAATAGGCTCTACATCCAAATCTACATGGAAGAGAGTAATGTACAGTTTTCAAACATTAAAAATAGCTTTGGAAAAACACTCAAGTTCTTTAAATTACACCAAGTAAACATTTATCTTTTATTAATTTTTCTCTCAAAATTACTGGGACAAATGAACAAACAGCTATATGGTATACATTGTTGAAAAGTTTGGTCCAAGTTTTAAAGATATTAAAGATACAGAATCAAAATATCCGTGGACTAATTCGGGAGACTCCTATTCTGTCTTTTGCAATGAGATTCATGGTGACACATTTACTGCAAATGGGGAAGTTTGAGGGAGATCTGTTTTGTAGTACTCTTTCATTTTATAAGTCTTAGCTTTGGGGTACTGTGAACTAATGGAGATATTCAATAAGCAAAGAAAAATGTGAAATTGAAGGCATGAAAGAAAATCAGAGTTGAGATGCATTGCAGCCCTGAGTGTGTTTAGATCACTAAATGTAAAGCATGTAAAGAAAAAGGAGTAGAAAAATAAGGTATCAAGGTTTGAAAAGAAGCCCAAGAAAGAGGAGGAAGGCTGAGTAAAGAAAATTCTAGAGAGAGTTTCATCATGGCAATCAAGAGAGGAGAAATTTTACAAAGGTATAATATACAACATTGCCAAATGCAGCAGAGAACTTTAGAAACAGATGAAAAATGTTTGTGAATGATACACAAACCTCATTTTCTTTCTACCTATTTATTATTAAGTAATATTTATAAAGCTCTTGGAACAGTAACCTGTACTTAGTAAATCCGTGGAAGTGATTGATAAATCAAGGTACAGTGATTTAGAATTAGAGAGATGACAGGTGACTTCTGTGATAAGCAGATTCAGTAGAAGTTAGATTGGATTGAGGACTAAAAGCAGAGACAGCAAGTACATGCCTCACTTTTGAAAACATTTTGTATACAACAAAAAGAGAAAGAGGTCTAAGATTTCTGTCCCAGAAAAGAGAATTAATGGTTTACAAAGGTTTGGTGATAAAAGGTTGAGTGTTCATACATGATAACCCAAATTTTATCAGTTAAGTTGATTTTTTTTTTAAAAGGGTCATCTGTGCTGGAGACCTAAGGCTTGAATTCAGTGGTAAAGGAATAGAAACATGATTGAGTGCAATTAGTTTTCTACAAATGAGATGCACAAAAGAAAGAAAAAAAGTCCTATTGTCAATAAGGGACTTGAAAGTATTGCCTTTTTTTTTTTTTTTTTTTGAGGCAGAGTCTTGCTCTGTCACCCAGGCTGGAGTGCAATGGCGTGACGTCAGCTCACTGCAACCTCCACCCCCGAGTTCGAGTGATTCTCCTGCCTCAGCCTCGTAAGTAGTTGGGATTACAGGGACGCATCACCACGTCGGGTTAATTTTTTTTATTTTGGTTTGTTTGTTTGCTTTGAGACAGAGTCTCGCTCTGTCGCCCAGGCTGGAGTACAGTGGCGCGATCTCAGCTCACTGCAAGCTCCGCCTCCCAGGTTCACACCAGTCTCCTGCCTCAGTCTCCGGAGTAGCTGGGACTACAGGTGCCCGCCACCACACCCGGCTAAATTTTTGTATTTTTAGTAGAGACGGGGTTTCACTGTGTTAGCCAGGATGGTCTCGATCTCCTGACCTCGTGATCACCCGCCTCGACCTCCCAAAGTGCTGGGATTACAGGCTTGAGCCACTGCGCCTGGTCAAGAGTATTGCTTTTATCATCTGAATCTGTCTTGAAACTTCTGCTTGTCGCTTGTGAGGTGAGTGAAGGAGAAAATTTTCCAGTCTCAGTTGTGGGTATGTACAATCATGTTAGTCGATTTGCTGTTGCAAGTATAGTACTTGTGTCCTCAGTTAACACTGAGGAAGTCAAAGGAGGCAAAACTATTTTAAATCTCTTTATTTGCCTCAAACAATTGCAACTAATAGTCTTATTTTTATGGTGGTAAAGTAGGTAAAAGAGATTTAGTGTCTAACCAAAGATCAATGTTACTGCCCCAATGTAGTTAGGGGCAGAAGCCTCCAGGGTCTCCTAATAGAATTTGTCAATGAGTATTCTTTCATGGATAAGCTATTTGATATGAAAAGGCATCACCTATGCTTTCATAAGGTTTGTTGATTTTATTCAATTGTTCTATCGAAAACAGAATACAAAGGAAAGTATTTTATACATGTATAAAGTGACTAAGGAGATTTTGCTGGTAACAAATCTTCCTTCACAAAGTCTGTTTATTTATTTAGAGAATCAGAATTCATTATCTAAGCCTACACCTTTTTATGATGAACACTTATATATAGAGAGAAAATAGGACAAACTCTTCTAGCTCATGACTTACCAGAAGGAGGAAATACAATATCACAGTTGAGATGAAGTACTAGAATAGAATGTTTTTTATGTATGTGTTAGTAGTTTGGGCTAAAAATGACACAGTCTATCATAAATAAGACAGTACAATTCATTGAGAAATAGCCAATAAAAGTTGCATATCACTTCATGGAAGGCTATAGTGAAACCTTGGGTGATTCCGTAACAGTGAACACAGTGCAAAACGTGGTTTGAATATCGGGAAAGCTTCTTAAAAACCCCGCCTTCCTAAAGTAGATTATCTCATAGAAATAAAAAGACTTCCACCTCTCCATAACCCTGAACATGAAATGAGAAATCTTACTAAAAACAGCTGCAGCTGCTTTTTCAAGAGAAGAAGAGGTGATGATGTGGTAACAGATGCTCTGCTTCTCCCTCAGTGACAAACCATATTGGTGATTTCAAATAGGGCTGGCATCTCAAAGAAAGCAATTAAGTTCTTTCTGAGTGATGGTGGTAAAGAAACCAAAGTAATTAGGACAGATTAAACCAAAGAAAGATAAACATCTTCCCCAAACAGAGGTTGAAGTTACATGACCACAATTAGTTTGGCAGGAAAGAAAAAGTCATGTATATGGTCATGGGCAGCAAATATAGGTTTATTTCATATAACATGGTTATTAAAAATATTTAAGATGGCATATGCAGTCACATCAAGAAAATATTTTTGGTCAGAGTATTTGCTGATGTTCTTTTATAATGGCTAAACAGTATATGGGCATGTTTTAAAGCTACTGTTTTAGAGAATTTTTTAAAAAAATTATACTATCTGTATATATGTACAACAGACTCAGAGATACTTTCTTAGTTTGAAATCTGTTTTCTGATATTGCAGACATATCTAGTTGAACCGTAGAAAGCCACTTTTTTCACACATTTGCCTGTTTCTGCATTCCTGCTGGTCTGCTATTGTAACTTGGACTAACAACATCCAGAATAATATTTGCTGGTGACATATACATCCAGAGACAATAATGTGTGTGTGTGCACATATTAAATACCTTAAAATCATTAAAATTACTTAGTTCAGGCAATACAGCCATTTATTACACCAAAAAAGTGACTCAGTCATAGAATTTTTTGACTCTTCTTAAAAACCAAAACTAAAGGTGCAAATGATTCTACGGGTCTTAAACTAGAATATTGAGGAGTTAAAAAATATATATATATATGTGAGCTACCGTCAAATGTGCAGATTAAGAGACTGGCCTTCTTACTTCAACAGAGATAAAATTGTCCATTACATTTTATCATGGCCAGCTTCAGATTGATATGAATAATTTGTACCTGTCAGAGAAGAGCAGACCCTTCTCTGACAGTTTGCCCCTCCTCCACTACCACTTGCATGGGCCATTCTTCCTGATGGGACTGAAGATGCTAGACAATACTGATGTAATCCAAAAATATAAGAGTTAAACTGGAAACAATTTAGAAAAGCTAAACTAATAATCAAAGGACATAAACAATGATCACTGCTACTATCTCTTCCCACTCCCCTCTGTCACACACATTTTAGATGCCTGGGCCCTTTGAATCCTAATGGAATAGAACAAGATTGAGACACATCTACATTACTGTGCGATACAGATAATGCCCATATCCAACGCTGAGTCTCTGAAACTGCATTTGAATTCATATACGTTCTAATGCTTCACTATGTCCTCCAGTTCTGTCCTGTTCCATCTCATGGCAACATCATTGCAACCCTCAAAACAGTAGATGCTAAAGGCAAGATTTCAAATGCTGTCTTTTAGAGACCACTTAATTTTTCTTTTCATGACTCCCTATTTATAGCACATAACAATATTGACACTAAATATTCCAAATACATCTGTCTTTTTTTTCTCTCTTTCAGAACATTAAATTGAAGCCAAGGGAATGAAATAAGAAACTCCAGAGAACAAGAGAAACTGAAATTGCATGGTCATTAGAAGGCATCTTTTCATTATTATTATTATTATACTTTAAGTTCTAGGGTACATGTACACAACATGAATGTATACATGTGCCATGTTGGTGTGCTGCACCCATTAACTCGTCATTTACATCAGGTATATCTCCTAATGCTATCCCCCCTCCCTCCACCTGCCCCATGACAGGCCCCAGTGCGTGGTGTTCCCCTTCCTGTGTCCAAGTGTTCTCATTGTTCAATTCCCACCTATGAGTGAGAACATGCAGTGTTTGGTTTTTTCCCTTGCAATAGTTTGCTGAGAATGAAGGTTTCCAGCTTCATCCATGTCCCTACAAAGGACATGAACTCATCCTTTTTTATGGCTGCATAGTATTCTATGGTGTATTATGTGCCACATTTTCTTAATCCAGTCTATCATTGATGGAACTTTTGGTTGGTTCCTAGTCTTTGCTATTGTGAATAGTGCCTCAAGAAACATACGTGTGCATGTGTCTTTATAGCAGCATGATTTATAATCCTTTGGGTATATACCCAGTAATGGGATGGCTGGGTCAAATGGTATTTCTAGTTCTAGATCCTTGAGGAATTGCCACACTGTCTTCCACAATGGTTGAACTAGTTTACGGTCCCACCAGCTGTGTAAAAGTGTTCCTATTTCTCCACATCCTCTCCAGCACCTGTTGTTTCCTGACTTTTTAAAGATCGCCATTCTAATTGGTGTGAGATGGTATCTCACTGTGGTTTTGATTTGCATTTCTCTGATGGCCAGTGATGATGAGCATTTTTTCATGTGTCTATTGGCTGCATAAATGTCTTCTTTTGAGAAGTGTCTGTTCATGTCCTTCACCCACTTTTTGATGGGGTTGTTTTTTTCCTTGTAAATTTGTCTGAGTTCTTTGTAGATTCTGAATATTAGCCCTTTGTCAGATGAGTAGATTACAAAAATTTTCTCGCATTCTGTTGATTGCTGGTTCACTCTGATGGTAGTTTCTTTTGCTATACAGAAGCTCTTTAGTTTAATTCAATCCCATTTGTCAATTTTGGCTTTTGTTTCCATTGCTTTTGGTGTTTTAGAAATGAGGTCCTTGCCCATGCCTATGTCCTGAATGGCATTGCCTAGGTTTTCTCCTAGAGTTTTTATGGTTTTAGGTGTAACATTTAAGTCTTTAATCCATCTTGAGTTAATTTTTGTATAAGGTGTAAGGAAGTGATCCAGTTTCAGCTTTCTACATATGGCTAACCAGTTTTCCCAGCACCATTTATTAAACAGGGAATCATTTCCCCATTTCTTGTTTTTGTCAGGTTTTTCAAAGATCAGATGGTTGTAGATGTGTGGTATTATTTCTGAGGGCTCTTTTCTGTTTCATTGGTCTATATGTCTGTTTTGGTACCAGTACCATACTGTTTTGGTTACTGTAGCCTTGTAGTATAGTTTGAAGTCAGGTAGTGTGATGCCTCTTTGTTCTTTTTCTTAGGATTGACTTGGCAATGTGGTCTGTTTTTTGGTTCCATATGAACTTTAAAGTAGTTTTTTCCAATTCTGTGAAGAAAGTCACTGGTAGTTTGATGGGGATGGCACTGAATCTATAAATTACCTTGGGCAGTATGGCCATTTTCACGATGTTGATTCTTCCTATCCATGAGCATGGTATGTTCTTCCATTTGTTTGTGTCCTCTTTTATTTCATTGAGCAGTGGTTTGTGGTTCTCCTTGAAGAGGTCCTTCATATCCCTTGTAATTTGGATTCCTAGGTATTTTATTCTCTTTGAAGCAATTGTGAATGGGTGTTCACTCATGATTTGGCTCTCTGTCTGCTATGGGTGTATAAAAATGCTTGTGATTTTTGCACATTGATTTTGTATCCTGAGACTCTGCTGAAGTTGCTTATCAGCTTAAGGAGATTTGGGGCAGAGACGATGGGGTTTTCTAAATATACAATCATGTCATCTGCAAACAGGGACAATTTGACTTCCTCTTTTCCTAGTTGAATACCCTTGATTTCTTTCTCTTGCCTGACTGCCCTAGCCAGAACTTCCAACACTATGTTGAATAGGAGTGGGGAGAAAGGGCATCCTTGTCTTGTGCCAGTTTTCAAAGGGAATGCTTCCAGTTTTTGCCATTTCAATATTATATTGGCTGTGGGTTTGTCCTAAATAGCTCTTATCATTTTGAGATACATCCCATCAATACCTAATTTATTGAGAGTTTTTAGCATGAAGGGCTGTTGAATTTTGTCAAAGGCCAGCATCTATTGAGATAATCATGTGGTTTTTGACTTTTTTTCTGTTTGTATGATGGATTACATTTATTGATTTGCATTAGTTGAACAAGCCTTGAATCCCAGGGATGAAGCCCACCTGATCATGGTGGATAAGCTTTTTGATGTGCTGCTGGATTTGGTTTGCCAGTATTTTATTAAGGATTTTTGCATCGATGTTCATCAGGGATATTGGTGTGAAACTCTCTTTTACTGTTATGTCTCTGCCAGGCTTTGGTATCAGGATGATGCTGGCCTCATAAAATGAGTTAGGGAGGATTCCCTCTTTTTCTATTGATTGGAATAGTTTCAGAAGGAATGGTACCAGTTCCTCCTTGTACCTCTGGTAGAATTCGACTGTGAATCTGTCTGGTCCTGTACTTTTTTTGGTTGGTATACTATTAATTATTGCCTCAATTTCAGAGCCTATTATTGGTCTATTCAGGGATTTCACTTCTTTCTGGTTTAGTCTTGGGAGGGTGTATGTGTCCAGGAATTTATTCATTCCTTCTAGATTTTCCAGTTTGTTTGCATAGAGGTGTTTATAGTATTCTCTGATGGTAGTTTGTATTTCTGTGGGATCGGTGGTGATATCCCCTTTATCATTTTTTATTGCAACTATTTGAATCTTCTCTCTTTCCTTCTTTATTAGTCTTGCTAGGGGTCTATCCATTTTTAAGAATAACCGTGTAGCAGAGAATGAGGACTCATATCAAAGTCTGATTTGCTCACTATTGGATTTTATGTAACTAAAATTTTTAGTATACTCAAACAAATATTGTCATCAATATATTAATGTTCATATTTACATTTTCATCATGATTCAGAAGATGGAAACACTAAATAGACTATTTGCTAATGCTGAAAATCTTTAGTATTAGATGAGAGTTATATTACACATAAAGTAAAAATAATATAAGCTAAGTATAACTGAAATTTCCTTTTAAGACCTGTGTTTTGTTTTAATCTAAAAATCAAATACAAATGTCATTTCAATTCAGTGTGTAACTATGACAAAAATATTTGGAGTTTAGGAAAATAAGCACATTGAGTACTGTAGTATCTGGAATTTCAAGAAGCGTATATAATACTTTATGAGAAAGAGTTCTTTAAATGTCACAAGAAGGGAAAATAATAATAATTTTAAGCTCAATAAATGAATTCAAATCCATGTGACACTTTCAATGTTTTTAACATCAGCAATTTCACTTATAAATTGTTTACTATGACTAATACATATATATATATATATATATATATGTAAATATATACATATTTTTTTTGAAGGGCAGAGTCTCGCTTTGTCATCCAGGCTAAAGTGCGGTGGCACTATCTGGGGTCACCATAACCTCCGCATACTGGGTTCAAGCAATTCTTGTGCCTCAGCCAACTGAAAGGCTTTGACTACAGGCGCATACCACTACAACTGGCTAATTTTTGTATTTTTAGTAGATATGGGGTTTCTCCATATTACTTAAACTGGTCTCGAACTCCAGTCCTCAAGTGATCCACCCGCCCTGGCCTCCCAAATTGTGGGATTACAGGCGTGAGCTACTGTGCCCAGCCCATAAAATATGTCTTCTATCCTTATAACTTTGGATTCCAGACGTGATGGCATAAGAATATGGCAGCAGTTCCATGTGAGACTGATGAAGTAACATATTATGAAAATACATTGAGAAATATCAAATGCTGATTTTAATACAAAGACATGATTATTTTATTTATATATTTATTTATTTTATTATACTTTAAGTTCTAGGGTACATGTGCATAACGTGCAGGTTTGTTACATATGTATACTTGTGCCATGTTGGTGTGCTGCACCCATCAACTCGTCAGCACCCATCAATTCATCATTTATATCAGGTATAACTCCCAATGCAATCCCTCCCCCCTTCCCCCTCCCCATGATAGGTCCCGGTGTGTGATGTTCCCGTTCCCGAGTCCAAGTGATCTCATTGTTCGATTATTTTATAACCTAACTGACACCTAATATAGCTAAGTAAAATGATATTAAATTTACATGCTAAGCAAGGATATAGGCAGAATTTACTGCATCAGGGTTTGCATCAGCTATTTTAAGATATTTGAACATTGATTAAAAATGTAAAACACAAAAATCCAAATGAGCACTTGGTATTCAATGTAGACAGGAAGATAATCAAGCTGGTTTATTTTTTCAACATTTGGAATGATTGGAAGACACATGATGAGGGTAGTGGATAATTTGGAAGATATTAAGAGGATGAAAGTATTAGTTTTGATACAAAGTTTAATTCATATTTATTAGAATAGAGTGGTGTGAAAAGAAATTAGTATATAGAAATATGTGTCTGCCCCTTTATAAATCTGTCCTCAGAGTATTAGAACTGGATGAGAGTGGGCTGAAGTTACAATGAAGATAATTTTAACAAGATGAAAGCTTCACTAAAAGAGGAAAATTTATAAATGATCAAGCACATTCACAAATTTACAGAGTTTGGGAAACAAAAATGGTTTTTGTCCTCTTAATAGCAGTCCTCTTAATAAAGTGATTTTCAATTCACATCAAGTACCAACACATAATATCTCATATGGTTTATCACAACCCTCTATAAAAATGCTTCTGTAGATAAGCACAGATATATCAAATTTAACATCAGCCCTCTAAACTTAATTAATAGAACACCATGAACCAAATTCTAGAGGAATTTTCCACTAATTGTCCAACCATGTAAGTGGATTGCAAACCATAATTTTGACTAACCATATTCTTTTTCCTGAATTGGAAGTGAATTGATATCCCCTGAAAAGGTAGGAACTTTGTCAGAGAAACCTCATCATATTCCTTTCATTCAAGGACACAGTGACTGCAATGAACAGGAAATAATTTAAACAAACTGGGCACCACTGCCCAGTTCTAATTTTCTGAGCTTGCCTGACCCAGAATCATACTTTATCCTCCTTTCACTGCCATCATTTTTCTTATTTTTTAATGTATGAGGGTATCATAACAAACAATGCTTACAATTCAGTAGGAAGTAGAACAAAAGGAAGCGTGAAAAGCATCCTAAGTTGATTTGCCACCAAGAAGAAAATATTGACACCCTGGGCAACGTCAGGAATAACAATAGCAATACATGATAAGTGATGTAACCTTTCACACAATACAGATTCCAAAGCACTGTAGCTGCATTTAAAGCATATCTGATGATCAGAAGAATGAGAACTCTGATCTCAGTTCCTAAGGTCAGCTGAGAAATCAGTACATGCTAAGCATTACAAATTAAGCCAGGTTCCACATTAATTTAAGCTAGAGGTTTTCAACCGTACCAGACATAAAGCAAATATATTATTATCCTGAAATAGTATCCATAGAAAATATAACCTATCTATGCACATTAAAAAAATCCTAACTATAGTATAGAGAACAAATAAATGTAATTATGAAAAATAAAATGTACTTAATATGCAGTCTTTGACAAATTTTACCATAGCAGTAGTCTCTAAACTGGGGTAGAAATACACCTGAAAATCAACAAAGACTTTCTATATATTGTAATGTTTATTGTAGAAAAAGTTAATCGTGGCATCAAATAAAATTAATAAAATGACATAAAAATGTTTAATTATGATCTATAAAAGATGGTCTCAAAAGCTAGGTACCTGCACAATGAATGCACTCACAATTGTTAAACAATAATATGTATTTGATCATAATTCTTATAGAAATCTATTATTTTAACTATGCTTCATTATTATACATTAATTAAAAAGAATATGGTAATTTTATTGTTTTTATAACATATGATAACAAAAAAAACATGCTATATCTGTATCATTTTAGTCTGAATTTAAATGTCTTTGTTAATCCATTTCACATAATGCATTCAATAAAGTTTTTTCCCATTTTTTTTAGTTACTTTCATTATATGTTTAAAAATACATCAGTATGTTCATTTCTGCAGACTGAAATATGGGGATTTGACCTGGTTTAGGGAAGGTTTCTCTGGAGTGATGATGGAGCTGAGAGGTAAAAGCTTAATGAAGCAAAGAGGGAAAGGAAAAGGGCACAAAGTTAGCGGCGGTAACATTTGCAAAAGCCCTGTGGTGTTACCTAAATGGGATGTACACGGGAATAGAATGCAAAAGCAAAAGCATGATACAGATTTATTAAAAAGAAAATAATTGAAAAACAGAATTTTTAAATGCATACACGCACAACCACACACGCATTATTTTTTTTCCTGGATATTATATGTCAAGAAATCTAGCCTAAATTTGAATCTTTAACACTCTGTGTTTTATGGCCATGCCCCATGTCTGTTTGTGTTGCTGTAAAGGAATTCCTGAGGCTGGGTAATTATAAAGAAAAGGGATTAATTTGGTTCAGGGTTCTGCAGGCTGCACAAGAAGCATGACACTGCCGTCTGCTTCTGGTGATGAGTTCTGGCTGCTTCCACTCACAGTGGAAGGCAAAGGGGAGCCATCATGTGCAGATCACAAGGCAAGAGCGAGAAACAGAGGAGGAGGTGCCAGGTTCTCTTCAACAACCCGCTCTTGTCCAAACTAAGAGTAATTACTAAGAGTGGGATTAATTCTAACTAAGACTGGGATTAATTCACTTAATCCCAGGAGAATGGTACCAAGCTATTCATGAGGAATCCACCCTATGATTCAAACACCTCCCACCATGTCCTACGTCCAAAAGTGGAGATCGAATTTTAACATGTGACTTGGCAGGACCTAACAAACAATATCTAAACCATAGCACCACATATTATATTGTCACTTCACATTTAGCCTGGAGCATATAATTGCTTTCCTTTTTTTAAGGCAAACTGTAGTGATAGTAATCTTTGAAACATTCAATTTTGGTTATATCTCCTGGTCCTGAAATTTGCAATTACTTTAACTTATTTTGAGAATATTACTTTCCTTCTTATTGCATTTGTTCATATTGTTTTTGAATAGGCAATCTTTTTATGTGTTTTGCCATTCTAGGTTTTGGTATTAAAAATATTGATTAGCCTATTAATAGATCTGATACTTTTCAAATGTTATTAGTAGAGTTCAATTTACATGACCCAAATGTCAGTGCTATATAATATGTATTTTAAAAGGTAGTAGTAAATACTAAGCAGTAATAAAAGATGGAATAATCAAAGAAGTTTCATACAGAAAGTGAAATTTGAGTTGTTTCCCCATCTTACAAAAAAGGAAATAGATTTTTATATTTTTGCAAGTTATATTTAACACTATGCTGTTAATAAAAATTATCTTCAAAATATTTAGCAAATGGTGCTGAAGATTGCCATTCTCTTGCTCTAGTTTTTTTTCTTTCTCAGTCACAGAAAATTAAACTTGAAAACAAATACTACAACTGAGAACAACTACATTGAAAAATAGACATGGTTTCTCTGTACATCTGATATTAGAGAAAAAATTAAGTTACTTATTATATGAAAGTCTAGTATATAAAGCATACTATAACTTGGTTAAATTACATTTACTTTATTTTATTTTTTTCCTCATCTTGGATGCAACGGAAAAGATACATAGGGGACCAAATACATATGATGGTGGAAGTGAAAACTATTCCTTTGTGTTTCCTTGTTTCCTGAAGGGGTGCTTCTGAAATTCAGTGATCTCAACAGGCCACTTGGAGAGAGAGGTCTGCTTGGACACATGAGCCTAGAAATACATGCCACATGCTTTCCTTTTTTCCATTTATTTCCAGCTTGGGGTGGCAGATATGTCCTCCCCATAACTCAGGCTTACCATCTGAGTCTTGTAACTTCTTGCCATTCCAGTCCCATAACCCAGTTTGGTAATGATTACAGAGTATCATATAT
Source organism: Piliocolobus tephrosceles (assembly GCF_002776525.5). Classification (NCBI taxonomy): domain Eukaryota; kingdom Metazoa; phylum Chordata; class Mammalia; order Primates; family Cercopithecidae; genus Piliocolobus; species Piliocolobus tephrosceles. The sequence continues at coordinate 29,237,090 of NC_045436.1, read as the reverse complement.
AGCCCAGCCATTTCTGGTTATATATTTTATTTCGTGCTGCATCATACACCTATTTTCTGAATCAGTGTAGCAGGACTTGCTACCATTTATCACAGACTAGCACTGGAATCTCTCTTCTGGAAGTGATAAAACTGAAGTGAAGAGGGACTACAGAATTGATCTAAGGCTAACAGGACTTGCTGTTGAAGTCTAATGTGGCCCAAAGGTCTCAAAGCAGTAATCTTTTTATAATTCCTGCTGTGGCTCATGTAATTCTAATACTTTCTGTAATGCTAATTATTTCATTAGAATTAAATTTAAAGGTTCTTTAGAAACCTTTCTAAGAGAGGTGAATCTTGTTTTAATAGCGGTAATGATTACTTTGTAACCTTATAGCTACTATGGGATGTTTCCAATGCCTGTGTCTGATAAAACAAGAATCAAGAACTACTTAAAAATCTCAAAAAAAAAATCACAATTTTAAAAATGTAGGTTATTATTATTATTAACTAACTAAGTTCAAGTATAAAAGCCTGTACTAACATAAATGGGAAAACATTAAGCTAAAATACTTTGATTTTATTTGAAACAATCCAGCTTTATACTGCTTATTCATACGATGTGGACTAGTGAGTCTGTCATGTCTTATAAAACATAGAAAAGAAGAGAAGAAATTAATAGATTTCTTAAATTTCAAATCAGTTATTAAATTATTCCATAAAAAGGTCACATCTAGGTTTATATTAAGAAAATGATCTTTCTCAGTCCTTTTTAGTCTAGATCTCCATGTGGTATACTGACAATTTTTGTGATAGTATTGGTTTACAGAACTGCTTTACCAATTTCCAACGATCTCTATTGCTGGAATCAGCATGCAGAAAATGAAACATATTTGTCAAAAAGAATAGCAAATCCAAAGCATACATTACATACTCTGGAAAAAAAGTATGTGGAAGAGGCATGGCAAGGGAGATAGAAATGAATATCTGTGTGGAGTGCCTCGTACTGCATAATGGATTCTTACAAGCTGTTGCTGAGTGTGTTAAAGGTATCACACGTTCGAAACTTGCATAAGAAAGAAAATTACAGCGCAGTCTTCCAGGAAGGAGAAGAATAGGCTTAACCTCCCACTGTTTTCTTTAGACCCTGTTGAAGAGAATTTTTCCTCACTTCTATCCTCTAATATTTTTTCAGTGATACTTTTTTAAAAAGATGTTGAAACACTACCAACAAAAAGATGCCACAGAGCTGATACTGATAGACTAGTTGAAAAGTCCTGCCTTTTCTTAGTCATTGACTGCAAAGTCAGTTTAAATAATTTAAATAGTTCCTGCTTCCTGCCACCTCCAGATTCATGGAGTAGACCTTCAACATTATGTATGCCTCAATACAGCAAGAGAAAACTTATAGAAAATCTGATTATTTTTAGCTTTAAATCTTTTATCTCTTTAAATTATGTGACTTTAAGATAATAATTTTGTGTTAATCCATACAGAGAGAATCTTTTAGAAACCAAAAGGAAGTATGACCGGACCATGGCATCAAGGGAAAGAAAGGTGAAGGCAAGGTCACCCTACAGGCCTGTGAACAAGGCAGATGATGCAGAGCTATTTTAGCATGAAGAGAGTTAAGCATTTATGTCAAGTGCAAAGGGAATTCATTTTGAAGAGTTTTATGCAGCTGTGTGGAATGTAGGGGTAAAATGTGGGAGAAAAGAGAACACAGAGGGTATTTAAATAATTTTAGAAGAAATGGTGGTTATCGTGGTGATAGTAGAGCTAGTAAAAATGGAAAACATTAGATGTTAGAATGTATTTTTAAGAAAGAAACAACCAAGAGTTACTGATATATTGAATATGGGGAGTTCAAGGGAAGGTAAGACTCAAAGTCAACTCCTCAGTTTGACAAGCGACCAATTGAAAATGGTATTTTTAACTTAGCTGGGAGAGATTAAAGAGGAATGAGATTGGAATGTCAGGAATGGGAATTGATTTTCTGACATGTTAAATTTGAGATCACTGTAAGAAATCTGCATAAGCATGCTGAGTAAGAAGTCTGAGGTTTAGAGAAATCAGGTATAAACTTAGGGGTCACCAACCTATAGCATTTAGTGTGGTCTATATTTATGAGTCAGTTGAAATGAAGAAACATACTGTAGAAGAAAGCAGAAATAGTTTCTTGAGAGAAGGAGAGGGGAGAGAGTCCAGGGTGCAAGCAGAGAGTTGCCTCTTGGTTGGTAAATGCAGGATAGTTTATCCACAGTAGTAAGATGATGGAAAGCATACAAGACAGTTGCATATGCAGGTGTATTTAATCCTAAAATGAAATTACTACTCCCAGATTACTTCTACTTTCTCAGGAAAGTATGAGCCAAAGCCATTAGCTGAAACAGAAAGAAGAGGGAAAAAGAAAATTGAGAGGAATAGTGAAAATGAATAATAGAGGTTTTGGGTCGTAGGAAATTAAAGAATATGTAAATATATACACAATCAGATTTCTGGGTAGAATGACTTGACCATTTGAAACTTTTAGTCTTAAATTTAGGGTGTGACAAGTCAGTTTTGATGGGTGCAATCATGAAGAAGGCAGAAATTTGAGTTTAATTAGGTATCATACTTTGTGAGCTAAGTAAAACAGATAGAGAAGGAGAGAGTTAAAAGTACTTGCACGGGTCCTGGTATAATTACAGAACATTAAATCTAAGTTGAATAAGAAGTAAAATGAATATGTCTTGGAAAAATAGTAATTCAAAAAAAATAAATTGTAGTCATCAATAAAATTAAATATTGGTGGGAAAAATAACTGAAGTGAAGAAAAAACATATGCAGAGTGGAGTGAAGAAAACCCAGATGCAGAGAGAAGCATTTTTTTTGTTTAGTTTTCTTCATCTGTCTGAATCCCAATAACTGATGATTAAACGAAAACAAAAACATCTTCCTTTAAGAGGGCTACAGAGGTTGTAGTGTGGTAGTGTGGTCAGGATACACCCAAGTTGCTGTTATAAAGAGGTGGAGTGGACATGCAAAAATAGTTTTAAAATTAAGTTGAAATTTGCTGATTAGCTATCTTGTCAGTCAGATTAGCTATACATTGTAGGATGTTTTTGATGGTTGTGTAAGTTTAATTATATCAGATTAATAGATATGTAGGATAGTAAGTGGACTTGGAAGCTTGGATTTCTATTGGTATAGGAAGTGTATGGATTTCTGCAGTGTATGGGTTTCTAAGGGTGGGAAGAACTGTATGGAGCTTACAAATTTCATCATAGTAAGTAAATCTCTTGAGGGAAGACAGAAAACCACCTCAACTTGGATGGTGTGAGACGTCTGAGCAATTTTCATTTTAGTGCTGGGGAGGCAGTAGCCAAGATAGTGACTGTAACTGGTGGCTTACTTAAGAAATGACATTTTGAGACACTGGGTGATCTGAGGGCCTTTTTTTTTTTTCATTTTTTATTATACTTTATGTTCTAGGGTACATGTGCACAACGTGTAGGTTTGTTACATATGTATACATGTGCCATGTTCCTGTGTTGCACCCATTAACTCGTCATTTACATTAGGTGTATCCCCTAATACTATCCCTCCCCCGACCCCCACTGCACAACAGGCCCTGGTGTGTGATGTTCCCCTTCCTGTGTCCAAGTGTTCTTATTGTTCAATACCCACCTATGAATGAGAACATGCAGTGTTTTGTTTTCTGTTCTTGCGATAGTTTGCTGAAAATGATGGTTTCCAGCTGCATCCATGTCCCTACAAAGGACATGAACTCATCCTTTTTTATGGCTGCATAGTATTCCATGATATATATGTGCCACATGTTCTAAATCCAGTCTGTCATTGATGGACATTTGGGTTGGTTCCTAGTCTTTGCTGTTGTGAATAGTGCCTCAAGAAACATACGGGTGCATGTGTCTTTATAGCAGCATGATTTATAATCCCTTGGGTATATACCCAGTAATGGGATGGCTGGGTCAAATGGTATTTCTAGTTCTAGATCCTTGAGGAATTGCCACACTGTCTTCCACAATGGTTGAACTAGTTTATGGTCCCACCAGCTGTGTAAAAGTGTTCCTATTTCTCCACATCCTCTCCAGCACCTGTTGTTTCCTGACTTTTTAAAGATCACCATTCTAACTGGTGTGAGATGGTATCTCACTGTGGTTTTGATTTGCATTTCTCTGATAGCGAGTGATGATGAGCATTTTTTCATATGTCTGTTGGCTGCATAAATGTCTTCTTTTGAGAAATGTCTGTTCATATCCTTTGCCCACTTTTTGATGGGTTTTTTTTTTTCTTGTAAATTTGTTTGAGTTCTTTGTAGATTCTGGCTTATTAAATACTGTTTCTCCTCTGTACAACAATATTGTGAAGAGAAATGTGTGTGTGTGTGTTTGTATATATATATGATTTAACATAATTTAATATATTTCTACAGGTATCTTAAAGCATGGTTAGTTCATCACTTATTAAAAGTGAATTCCAAATCTTTTTATTATGTCAAAGAATTAAGATATAATATGCATATGTAATCATGCCTAGCTGCATATAAATAAACATATAATAATACATATGCAAATACAAATATATGCATTAAGTATTAAATACATGTATCCCACATTGATATATTTATAAATCATACATATGCACATAAGCCCTGTATAGGTGTTTTACACATATATAAAAATAGAAGTTAAAAATGAAAATTTAATACATACAAATAGAATTTTAAAATTTCCTTTTCATAAAGGCAATGCTTGTGTGAGAGAAAAACATGTAAGCTTTGTGGAACATCACCGTCCAGTTTTGGAGACCACTCAGAATAGTTGATGAAACTCACTATCAAAGCTATGCTAAGTTAATGCAGAATTACAGTTTGATGTCCTAGTATGCAGAAAATATATAAACTAAACATACATATAATTTTTGTGAAAAATCATAGGAAACCTATGTAAACCTATACCTAATTCAAAAAGTAAGCAAGTAACAACCTATACAATAAACTATGTATTTTTTCAAGAGATGAAGCTAATTTTCAACCTTGTAAAACCTCATTTCTGGACTTACTGTTTAGTATGTTTTTGTTTGTTTGTGCCTGTTTTTAGAGTTAACATGCATGCAATTAAAATATGTGACCTCATGCTCTAAATTTTATATATAAACATAAATACGTGTCTTAGCATGGCATGCAATTTAATTTATCTAGGTCTTTCAGATTCAGTCTTTCTCTTTATTTTTATTGCCGTGACTTGATATGAAACTCAACTATTCCACATTTGGTTTCTTTCAGTAATCTGCTGTTCTCTCTACCTACACATATTCTTTTTCACCCCAGACTCAATCTGTTATGAGTCACCACATTATTACTCTAAATATAGAATGCTGCCGATGCTGAATTGGATTCCCTTCGCAAAACATTTATGGTATTCAACAATTATTAAAAAATCACCCTGTTTTCTATTATCAACTTAAATGTATCTGCCTCTATATACAGACTTAATACCTTTATTTCTTAAGGTTTATCTTCCTATTTTACCCCACAAACTCATTATTTTTGTTTCTTATCCTGTTTTCTTTGATTTTGTTCCTGTAGACTACCGTTTTATGATTCATTCAGTATATTATGGTAAAATATATCTCTGCCCAAATTCCTCTTTAACAGAGCCATATAATTGTTTGTAAGAAATTAGCTTGAGTGAGAGTAGAACTATGAATATGTTAAAAACCACACAGATGGACTCTAAAACTGCAGTAAGTGGAGGATGGATCTTATAAAATGGAGGCACTTTTATTTGAATTGGGATTTGCAAACTTAAAAATACAATACATGCTCAGTCTGAGATGTTCTGCACAGAAGGATTTGAATGTCTCCAGCAAATCCTGGAGGGGGGGAAATTTGCTAGTAAGGTTAGCACTATACAGGGAATACATGAGAAGAAATCTGAGTAGGGACATTGGATATCAGAAAATAGATATGTTCAAAGAAATTTTGTATAAATTTATTTCTTAGAAAAGTGTGATGTAAAACATCTCCTCTATACACACACTGTTGTAAAATCTACATTATCAAGCTAATTTTTACTTATTCTTTTGAGGAGAATCAAATAAATATTTATATTTATTCTTATATATATATATATCTTTAATATATCCTTTCTTCATGTTTCTACCCTAAAATGCTTCCATCATAATCTCACTTTTCTATATAAATTATTGTTTTAGCAAATATTATAGCACTTGTTTATGTGCTGCTATCTGTAATAACCTAATTGTTCTACTTTATATATCATGTTTTCTTCATTATGCTATAAGAATATAGCATATAAATTTGAAGGCCAGAATAAGGTACTCCAAATTTTCTTTATTCCTTGAGAGGCTGCATCTTGACACAATTGTCTTTTCATAATGTCAGCATTTTAGAGTTTAATAACTGAATATATATGTATGATGTTTTACCATTAATATTGGATCATTCACAGTGTATAGCTTCTTTAAACATTAAATAGTGAAGTACTTAAACATTAAGTTTTGACATTGGTCCTTTTTTATACTTCTTACTTTCTAAGTGGTAAAAGAGTGTTTACTGCATATGAAAGAAATACCATCAGAAAACTGGAATCTTACATTATTTGTTTTCATTTTGTATTTTAAGCTTGTGGTTTGTAAGCTATCAGTAGCAGTAACCATTGCTAAATATGAGTCCTGAGGATAATTTGGTGTGGACAGACAGATACATTCAAATGTAGCTGTTTGAGACACCCAAAGAGACTCACAGTTGTTTTCCCACCCAGAAAATCTCCTGTGTTGAAATGTCATTGCAGTTAAAAAAAAGATCATTGTCCAAATCCTGGCAACCAATGGTAATGTTGCCAGTAAAACATCCTAACTAACTTTGGAGTCATTATTTGAATTACTTAGCTTCATTTATTCTAAAATAATAAATAAATCTTCTTTCTTCTAAAAGTGAAGGTGAACATAAATCACCTTATTAACAAGTTTGCTTTCAAAAATAGAAAATGAAATGTTATAAGTATAAATGACTAAATCATATTTGATTAAGCAAAAAATATCAAAATTCCTTCTTTAATGCATAATAGGTTGGTGAATATATATAAACTAATGAAATTACCAAATTCATGTAACAGATATTAGAGTTATGAGGAGAATCTAGCTTCCAATAATGAAATATTTTATGAAATCATTCATAATATTTCAACTTTTTGGCAACTTTTAACAATATAGTCTAGCATTGCTGTATATTTTTAATTTTACATTTTTATTTCATAATAGGTCATACAAGGACTATGTTTAAAAGTCAGTGACTATTTTATTGAGGTTAATTCTGCTGCTTTGGAAAAATCTAGTTATTTCCAGATTATTTTAATGACTTTAAGAATAGAAAGTCTAGACCTCCCATTACTAATGTTAATGATTTTTTTTCTAGTTCCTAATTTGCATGAAAGAGAAAAGTAAAATTAAATAGTACACTGAATAACTGATCAAATATTACATAAAAGAAATTGTCATAACACCACAAATAAACCATTGGCTAGCATGCATGTTACAATGTGATAGCTTACTATTTGTTAGCTGAGATATGAAAATCTGCACTCAACCTATGTAATTCTCTTAAATGCATAATACATTATAATGAAATCCTCAAAAGTAGAATTTAAAATGCCAATCAAATATTTACTAATATTAATGGGCCAAATTAGTTCTACTAAACTTACTCCAAACTTTGAACTCTTTCAAGCAATTAAGTTGTTCTCATTGTTGATAGATAACTTCCAAACTCAATTGCTACCCAATTTAACTAAATACTGATTTTGTTTAATACTTGCTTCATATTTGTTGTTCAAATGTATGGCTTTGATAACCATAATCTTGTAGATTCATGTTGATACAGTATCCGATGATTGTTTCAAACAGGCCTTTCCTCAAATTATATATATACACACATATACATATGTGTGTGTTGTGTGTGTGTGTGTGTGTGTGTGTATATATATATAGTAAAAGCAGGGTATGAGTAAAAATGTAGCCACTGTCATTTGCTTCTTGATTTTGAATTCTCAGATTTGAATTGTTTTTGAATTCTCTTTTTTGAATTCATTAAACAGAGAAATATACTGGTAGCCTCCAGGTTCTAAATGTGCCAGAACAAACCTAAATATTTACTAGTGAATCTGTATCTGCTGAACGGATTGCTACATTTTATCATTTGAATTTACTTTCTTCCTTTTTCCCATGTTACTATATAATTATATTTCTCTGGTGTGAGTTTAGAACAGATTGACACTCAAATACATTGGCAATATCAATTGCTATTCTTTCTCTTTCACATTAGATAACTTCTTTTAAAAGGATGCTTTAATAATTTTATATTTAAACTAAATTATAAAATAGTTATTTGAAAGTCATAATTAGGTTTAGAAAATAAATTGATCACATTTCTAGAGACCTGAAACACATTATGCATGTAATAATTGTCCAATAAATGATAAATAATATCTCAATATAGCCATCTGCAAACACATTTACCAGGATATATTTATTTACTAACTATAAAAAATCTATATTATTTTTAAGTCTTCTTTTATATTTAAGGAGAGGATATGGTCAATATAAAGCTCCTGAATTACTGACCGATAACTTTCTAATGGCATTTTTATGATTTTGATTTAAAAATTATTTATCTCTTTTGATAAATTCTGCTATGAATTGTGCACATATATGTAAAACATACAATGTGTGTGTACATATGTTTACACATATGACTTTCATTAGGTATATAATCAGCAATGATTGCTTTAAAAAGTGAAAATGAGTTGAATAGGGCAATTGCATCAGTAGCAAAATTTTTCCACTATTATAGAAAACAATTAGAATTTTGTAAGATTTAGGGGGATAAACAAATATTTAGAAATTATTTACTGATATAGCAATAAACTAAAAATATGAAAGTGCTGTACATAGCAATATAAAATAAATGTTCTCAATGTGACTGATATGAAACACTGTTGATTTTGGTTGTACTATTTTTATAACTAGACCGGAAACAACCTCTGTATGCCCAAGACTGATCTGGATGAATTAACCTTGACAGTAGATAGTAGCAGTGCCACAGGTCGTACACTGCATACATTTTGCAAAGGAAAGGCTGCCTGAGACATTGTATTAAAAATACTACAGTGCTGCTTAGTACTTTGAAATGTTAACGGTTCCATAGATTTTCCACAATTGCTTACTTCCTCCTAATCAATGCTTTTAATATTACATGATTAGACTGTTTGCAACAGTGCATACTTCATGGCTACAGACTGCTATATTATGCACTAGAAGCATTAACATTTGAAAATATTCATGTTGGCTGTTTTTTAAGATTATTGTGAGGTATTACCTCAAATCCATTTTATTCTCATTGTTTTGTGACCTAGTTAAAAATATAGTGTCTTACCTTTTCCTCAATAAACAACCAGTTTGCTATGTCTTCATTAGTGCAAGCTCAAACTGCTTAAAAAAAGCTTCTTCCCATTATCCTTTAACTGGTGTATTTTTGATAATATACAAAGTATCTTCTATAAAATTCTATCCTACAACCACTCTTACAGTGAAAAATCCTCATCACCGATTTTTAGTTTATGACTTTGGTTGTCTAAGTAAATGCTGTAAGTCTTTCCAAATATTTAAGGCTTCCCCTCTTCTCTCATTCACCATGCAAAATATTGTAGCTATTCTCAAAATCTTATACATAAATCATATTAATCAATAGATTAAATGAAAACTTTTCCTGGAAATTCACTAAATATCTAGTACATTTTTAGCCATAAGGGGAGAAAATGAAGATCTTTAAAATAATTCCCAAATCTAAATTTATAATACTGACCTCACAAGGTTTAACCCAGATATATATTTTCTTGATATTTCTAACCTCTTGTCCCATCATTGCTTTGAATTCGTCTTTCTCTGATGTTTCAAAATGTCAAATGTAATATGAATTCTTCTCTCCCCTTATTTCATCGGTGGTTAAAATTCTAGTCTACCTTAATAAAACTTTTTAAACCCACCTTCTAATAGTAGATGTCCCCTAACAAGTTTCCTTGCCCTCATCCTTCTGGAATAAGGCATTCTAAAAATACACCTAGAACATACTTCTAACAGTTGAAGATAGCCCATACTGAACACCTAGATCAGCTTTTGATGAAAAAGAATTTATTAACAGCTTCTGTGTGAAAAATTAGACTGTAATTTCTATTTCTGCCATAGTATCCATTTGCCCCACTTCATAAATGGCATCAATGGCATTACTGTATGGGTTAATCTAAGAACTACCTGCCTATACACATTGCCACTTGGCCCTAACTAGACTCTGTATTGACTTTTATGAGGTATTGCATATTGTTCTGCCTTTTTTTCTCTCTTCTCCTTCTAGGACTCTAGTATGTATATGCTAGATTCTTTTATATTATTATGCATGTGAATAAGTCTTTGTTAATTGTTTTCACTCTTTTTTTTCTTCACTTTAGTTTTGTTATATTCTCAAGTTCACTAATACTTCCTTCTGCAATCTTTGTTTAGGTTTATTTGGTGATGTTTTGTAATTTTATATACTATATTTTAATTCTAAAACTTCCATTTATTTCCTTTTAAATGATACTAGCTATGCCAATCTTCATCATCTTTATGTTTTGCTTTAAATCCTTGTATTAATATGTATTAGAACACGTTTTCAAGTCCTTATATACTATTTCCAGCATTTCTGCCATTTCTTGATATACTGCTATTGAATATATTTTTTTCTGCTTATGTCTCACATTTGGCAGCTTCTTTCCATATCTAAATTTGTATCATTTGTTAGATATTATGAATGCTAAGTTAGTTGTTACAATTTTCCCTTGCATACTTTTCAAGAATGTGGAAGTATGTTTCATCCAATAGATAAGACCCTTGCCATTGAGCAGAATTCTCTTGAGATTTGTTTATGAACTTTGTTGGAGTGAGTCTAGTTTATTCAAGGAATAGTCGAATAGTGATACTAAGAAATGACACTTCTGTTATCTTTTCTAAATGTTCTGTGTGTAGAATGAAGTTTCTCCACTCTAGCTCATTATATAACTCTTAACATTTCCCAGCAATATGTGAGTCTATGAAAGTGTTCATTAGTAGCATTACTTTCCCTGGAAGTTGTTTTATGCAGGGTCTTTTGGAATTTTATCTGACATATGCACAGATTAGTGTTCAGCCAAAATACAATTCCCTTCTATTTTGTTTTCTGCCCTTCATATCCATCCACCTTGGCTTCTTCAAACACTAATCTCTGTTTCTTCCTAATTTGTTGAAACTATAGGGCACTTAACAGATTTACTTCCTTTTCAAGCCCAGAAATTACCTCCAGGGAGACAAATGAGGCTATTTATTGATCATCTTGTTTATTTTTCTTCTTCAGGGATTGCAATCCTACGATGAGTAATTCATATTGCCTGATAATAATTGTTTTATATATTTTGCCCAGTTCTTATTTGTTTATAGAGGGAGGACTTGAACTAGAACTAGGACTATTTGTTGACAAATACTCCATTCTGACTAGAAGAAGTTGCATCAAATCTTACTGCTCTAGTTGACATAATTGTCCTCTTGGTTTAAGACATCTTTGCTCACATTATTATTGGATTCAATAATTTGTCCACAAGTCTTCCAAGAAACCACCTTAGACCTTTTCCTCAGAATTTGCAAAGCTAAATTCATATTGCATTATCCTGCTTATTCATCTTTTGGGTAATCTTTTAAATGGTCTTCAAGTACCTTGTTTCTAGCTCTTTCTCACGTAACATGAAGAAATTTAAAAGCAAAATCTTTAATAGTGGGTATTAATTGGTTATTAGCATAGGAAGAAAGAGGAAACACAAGTATAGGAAATAGTTTGGGATGAGAGGAAGCATAGAAAGAATGGGAAAATAAATAGATCACAATGCCTAAAAATAAGAGTTAAAATTGGCTAGAAATAGATAACCCCTGATGACAGAATGTAACTATATTATGGATAAGTTGAATGCATCTTTTCATTCAAATTCTTCAGCGCATATTTAGCAACCTACTAATATTTGTTCCACTCACTGGAAATACTGTGATTAAAAAGTAAACACGATTGTCATCTTCTGAGATCATATGGTTTAGAGAGACAATACATTTTGAAAAATATAGAAGTAACATATAGTTGTAAAGTTTGATATGTGTGATGAAAGAAGAATATATCACACTAATGGAGAGTGCAGAGACAAATAATATAAATTGAGAGATTAGGAAGGTCTTTGATGATATGACAGTAAAACTGAGATTTGGATAATGGGTCTCATTCTGTATTTCTCCTTCTACCATATACCTTAACCTCAACAATTCACAAAATTCTGTTTATTGACCCTTCGGCATTTCTCTCAAAGTCACTCTTTTTTATCTGAGTTCATGCCACCTTTATTACTCTCTTTTAACTAGAACAGTCTCCTATGTATTCCTTTCCTCCTGTAAGAGTTCAAATGTTTTGCAACAAGTGTTCTCTTTCTAAACAACAGGACTCTTTTTCCATACAGGTAAGACTCTTTTACTATACAGGTAGGACTCTTTTACCCACAATTCTTCATGGAGTTCCTATTATCTTCAAGAAGGACTTCACAATTCTTAGTATAACTCATGATCAGTTCTATGGTTGCTTTCATAACATAATCTATCCTATAACTAATGTTTGGCAAAAAAAAATGTTATTTTTTATCCTCCATTCAAAACCCAAATGAAACAATCAGAGACTCACTCAATGAGTTTTGGAAAAACTCATTGGGCTAGATCATACAATAGTCTAGATATACTTCATTCAGGGTGTATTTCTATGGTGTTAGATTTATTTTTATGATGTCTTTTTCATTAGTAGGTGAGGCATAGAAAACTGGTTTTTAAAAAATGCTTGTTCTTTAAAATCACAAAATGAATTCTTTCTAAAAAGAATTCCTACATAGAATTATCTGGGACCTGCCTGAGAAGTTCTGAATTGCAATTTCCTGAAGCTGGGTTATGTGTCTTTATTTCAATAGCTCCAGAAGTAGTAATGAAACAGAATCAGGGTTGCAAATCACTGTGCTAGAAGGCAGGGAATTGTTTCCCTATGTTCCCCCTGTCTAATATAGTGCCTAAACAGTAGGCAGCTGGGAAATTCTTATTGAATTTATACATAAATACAATTTCTGTACTTTTACATAAAATCAACTTACATAGTTAATATTTGTTTAAATTATAGTTGCCTCTAATTTTTTCTGAATCATTATCATCATCAAGGGGGATCATATATGAAGTAAAACAATAAAAGTATGAATTTGTGATGTTCATGTAGATGTTAATGGATTTATTTTCCCTATAACATACTTGAATACAAAATGTTCAGTTACATAAGTATATTTTTATTTTCCCTCAAATTCCTTGATGATTCTGTATAAGAGACTGATGAAAACATGTTCATATGTTTTCTGTAGGCAATTAATTAGACTGAAATATTTTTCAAATATAATGCATTATAACAAAGTTATGATAACTTTTTTTTTCTTTTTTTTGCGATGGAGTTTTGCTCTTGTTGCCCAGGCTGGAGCACAATGGCCTAATCTTGGCTCACCGCGTATTGGTCAGATTAGTCTTGAACTCTTGACCTCAGGTGATCCGTCCACCTCAACAACTTTTTATACTATGTTTGGCTTTGTAAAATGTGCATTAGCTCAATTAACATGATCAATCAGTCACTGGAAAATAAACCAAGAATTATACAATAAAATAAACTTTCCCACCATCTCTATTCAGTTGAAAAGGTAGATTTAAACCTTACTATTAAAAAGCTTTTTTAAAATTCTAATCTGCAATTATTGATGTAGATATATTATTCTATCTGGTATTTGCTACCATTGTTATTAGTATTTTGACAGTTATAAACCCTTCAACCAAGGATTTAGCCACAAAGAAAACATAGCTTAAGAACTAGTCATCCGACATCAAAGTACGAGGCAAGCCGTGCTACGCCTGCTTTGATAATAATGCATATTCAGAAATTCAAAAGCTTCACGAATAATATATTTTAGAGATAAGCAGGTATTATGCACCAGGTTCAGTTTGCCTTATTTTATGAAGCCATCCTTGTTTACTTTCAAATTTGAAAGTCCTGCCTTATTATTTTGCCTTATTTTCCTTAGTACAAGTTTAATAACTTGTACTTTAACTTTAAATTTAATAACTCAGAGGAAGCTTTTTGTCTGTTTTATCGGTTGTTACATCATTAATTTACAGGCTAAGTGATTTTCTTCTTATTCATTCATCTTTTCAATGATTACCTATTGAATACCTAGAATGTCAAATATTGTTGGAGGTTATTTGAAATATTCATTGTGTATACCCTGATCCTTTTCCACCAGGAGAATGATACTACAGAGAATGATACCAAAAACATAGCTGTAGAAAATGAATAGGCAATGAAATCATCATACATATATTCCAGGCATTTTAAAACTACCAATTAGATTTTAAGCATTGGTAAATAATTTGGTCCTTCCGGCTCACTGCTTTCTCATCTAATTTATAAAAGTAAATTAATTTCAGTTTTCAGCAATATCATGCAGGCACAACTACAAGCCCTGGCCTTAGTTGGGTTCATAAATTACACTTCTATGTATAGATTACTTGATCACAGTTTTCTCATCCATAAAATGAGAAGACTAGGTATCTTATTGTTACCCTACATGGCCACAATCTTAGGCATGTTGAGACCGTAGTAGTATAATTTGTTGTGAAACAGAAGACATAGTACAAACTTTACTTCAAGAACTGCATTTAAGACATCTCAACATGCTCAGCTTCTAAGCATATACAGATAAAATATAGATAGGCCCTACATTTTATTCTGTAGCCATCATATAAAACCTTGGTTGAAAAGGTTGCAAATCCTGTAAACTGATTTTTTTTTTCTGAATAATCTTGCCAGTTCTATTCATGAATAAAGAAGACAAAAGATAACTAAATGAGAATTACCAGTATATGGAGCCTTTTTAGATAATTTAAAAATCAATTTTTATATGCTGCTTAATATCACACTTGGCTATCAACCATCATTTATAACATTGTATATTCAAGAATTTCTCAACCTTTAATTTACATTTAGGTCAATATTCAGTCCTGATGTTTCCAACTTAAATATTTTTCACTAGATATCTTCCAGAAAATTTTCAACCCAAATAATTACAAGAACCTTAGAGTGGTCACATGTATTCAGAAATTGTCACTGGTTCGTACTTGCTACAAGCTTATGGAGTGAAAAATAAAACGCCACCCTCGAGGTGGCCTCTGCAATCACTGGCAGAAGGTTTGCTCCTCTGGAGCCACCAAAACCATTTGTCTCAATGTAAAGTACCCTTATCTTGTTAAAAACAATAGTTCTGTTAAGTGAGAAAAATAGAAGTTGATTCTTATATCTGAAAGTAATTCAGGAATGACTAAACAAAGGGGTCTGGTTCCCGAAATTATAAACATGCCTAAAGAAATTCATATTTCATACTATACATATATGCGAATTCAGCATTAATGTGATACACAGGCTCACAGACAAACACACACACACACATACACAGACACACATATCTATTGCCCCAAGTTGATTGTGGTATTTGGAGCTTCTCCATCTGGATTCAGTCTGATATAACTCATCAGTGCTACTCCTCGAAATATCAGTCTTCTTCTCCCCAATTTCACACTCCCATTTTTTTAAGGAAATGTCTGTATCGTAGTGGACAAAGCCTAAACTGTTCTCCAAAGAATTGCACTTTTCTGTAATCCCTCTTAAGTGTGGATGGAATCTGATTTGATTATAGTCTGTAGAATACGAAAAGGGTAAAGTCATCTGAAAACTTAACTAAAAAAATAAATTTAAAAAAATAACTAAAATATGTCAGTTAATTTCAAGTTATCAAAAGGGTGAATATCCTGTGTGGGCTTCACTTCATCAGGTTAAAGCTCTTAAAAAGAAGGACTAGATTAGCAGTAATCCCATTACTGGGTGTATACCCAAAGGATTATAAATCATTCTACCATAAAGACACATGCACATATTGCAGCACTATTTACAATTGCAAAGACTTGGAACCAACCCAAATGCCCATCAATGATAGACTGGATAAAGAAAAGGTGGCACATAAACACCATGGAATACTATGCAGCCATAAAAAATACTGAGTTCATGTCTTTTGCAGGGACATGGATGACGCTGGAAACCACCATTGTCAGCAAACTAACACAGGAACAGAAGACCAAAATTGAATGTTCTCACTCATAAGTGGGAGCTGAGCAATGAGAACATATGGACTCAGGGAAGGGAACAACACACCAGGGCCTGTAGGGGGTTTGGGGGAGGGCAAGGGGAGGGAGAGCATTAGGACAAATAACTAATGCACATGGAGCTTAAAACCTAGATGACGGGTTGATAGGTGCAGCAAACCACCATGGCACATGTATGCCTATGTAACAAACCTTCACGTTCAGCACATGTATCCCAGAACATAAAGTAAAATAAAAATAAAAAGAGTTACTGGGTTAGAAAGATTCTCCTTCTGGACTTGAAGAAGCAAACAGCCATAGCCATAGCTACATATGGGACACATGGTAGGACACTGGAAGCAGATTAGGACCTAAGAATACCTTCTGGCTGATGGCCAGAACAAAAACGGAAATCTCAATGCATTTGATCAACAGCCTGCAGGTGTTTGGAGATGGATCTTTAACAGTCTAGACTCTCATGAGAGCACAACATCCACTGACACTTGAGTTGCAGCCTGGGGAGACCCTGAAACAGAAAATTCAGCTAGACCATGTCCAACTCCCAAGTCATAGAAACTGCGAGACTGTAGAAGTTTGCTGCTTAAGGTGCTTTATTTGTGGTAATTCATTGCACAGAAGTAGGAAATGAATCGAGGTAACATTTTACATATAGGCAGGAGCAGCCTTGTTCATATTAGTGTGTGGACACTGAAGGGCAGTACCAGCAGACCGCTTCGGGGAACTCCTTTCCTACAGCATGGACATGGAGGCCCATATCACAAAGCTCCCCTGTAGGGTCCTGTGGTCGTTCTTCTTGCTTGTCTGGATATAGAAGTCTTTGCTTGTGAATTTCCTGAGGATATCTGTTTGCTTCTACTTGAAGGTCTGTGTGATAGTTGACCCTCTTTCCCCATCATATTTGTATTTTATCAGTGGCACTGCTTTTTTTCGGTTTCACACTCAACATGCCTCCTTTAGCCTGTTTTTGTCATTTCTCCATGAAGACTAAAATCCAGACTCTCAGATGGGGTTGGAGACAGATGAGCTCTGTTTCCTTAACATTCCCTTAATGTTTTGCATGTTTATTTAGTGCTTCCTCAAACAGAAATAATAATAATAATAATAATAATAATAATAATAATAATAATAATAAAAATGAAATCTTGCCTTCAGTCAGATGTAAGTGCCCTGCCTATGAAAAGAGACAAAACGTTGAAGGGGATAGTAATATCTTACTTCTCTCTTCAGAAGCATCAGAATCAAGATGCCTGCCCACCTGTGAGGATCTGTTTTCTCTTGAAGATTTATTATAAGATGAATCATTATCAAAAGAGGAAAGTTTAATTTTCTACTCTCATGTTCAATGAAAACATTAATATTTTAACCTTAATAATGATTATGGTTATATGAACAGAAATTATATCATTATTGGGATCTATTAAATTTGCATTATAATATTGATTCCAAGAAGTGACATTTGACATTTTAGATGTATCATTCTTGGAAGGGCCTGAAAATGGTCTATGCTTGAATTAAAAATTCAATACAAAAATATGATAGGCTGACTACTTCATTAATTTGATATTTCAGTTGTGCTACCTTTGAATTAAATATAGACCTGTGCATATTTTACACATATATAATGCTGATAACCTTGTTATATTTATGCAGTTAGAATTTGAGAAATCAAGAAATTACTCATATTTGTTCTCATTATTTTCCCATGATGTCTATACTTGGATTGATGCAGTATTGCTTAAATATTAATAGATTCATTCAATTTTACCCCTGAGTAGTGAACTAATATAATTATAGCTTTCCACAGGGAAGAAAACAAAGGCTTTTGGAAGTTCAATGATGTTATTATATTTACACAGCTAGCAAGTAATGAAACCGTGGCCTGCTTCCCTCACTGCACCTGAACTTAGAGGGTTTATCACTATTCTTCATATGTCTTATAATCTATACAACAATTGTATTCAAATTCGTAATATATTTTCTGACTTTGTCGTAACTGCCAGTCTTCTGTTTACCTGACTCTTACACAAGACTGTTAATCGTCTATTAGTAATCTATTTCCTATCTATATTAATACTGCTTAACACATTGGTCTGCTTTCATGTAACTGTGAATTTTAAATGATTTTTTTCACTTGTCATGCTAAAATGTAGAAAAATCAAGTTCTCCTAATTAATCTAGTCAATTTTGTTTTGGTTTTAGTTCATGGGCCAAAACATATTTGATGACTGATGATGCATCTCATTATTATTCCAATTGTACATGTAATGGCTTTTCTCCCAATCTCTTCAGCAATAAAGAAAATAATGATATATCCTGAATGTGTTTATATCTTTAAAATTTCTGATTAGTTTCATTTTGGTCCTTATGGATTGACACTATGTGTAGCATATATTTAAGTGATAGATTTGACAGGTTAGGAGAGAACCTGTAGAGTAAAAACACATTTCACTGTGGTCAATATAAACTGTAAAAAAAAAAAGTGCTTGTTCTTTTAAAATTTCCAAAGAACTTACAGTACCAGTGAATTATAATATCTTAAATAAGATTAAATTTTAGGTTGTTTAAAATGGATAAATTATATTCTTCTCTAGGAAAAGTATAAACAATATAGTTGACGGTATATTTAAAAAGGGGAATAGAAAAGATAATTATAGTAAAAGGATTCCTTCTAATAAATCTGTTATTTAACGTTTATTTTAATTTTAATTTTTTTCTTTTTCATTGCATTCTGGTTTTAAAGTTTGTGCCATCTCTGTCACCAGTTGATTCATTAAAATAAGTATAGCAGAGTAAGCTACTTAGATTGGCAATATTATCAGATAATTCTTTTCCGAATATAAGGCATTTACTGTAAATAAAATATGTGGGAGTTTTATGTAATATTTTGCAAGACAATTTAATCAGTGTCTCTGTGATATTTTTTAAAATCAGAAAAATTAGTAGAAAAACAAATATAATTTAATTTACAACTCAATACAGTTGAAATGTAATTTAATTTACAGTTTAACAAATCAGCTCTTTCCATCATGTTTTCTCATTTTTTACATAGGTATATTTTTAGGTTGAATGTCTTGTTAATATTCAGGACCTTTTGACTTCTTCAACTTTATGTACTTCATGGACTCATTTTCCTTCTATTATGGTCATTTTCTCTACCACCATAAAATAAAGAGAATGAATTAATACTTTATGATTTTCCCAAACCCAGTGTTATTGTCAATTACTCTCAGAAGTGAGAAACTGAAATTGCTGATCCACTAGGAAGATGACACATGTGACACTCACATAAAGAATAGCCTGTATGACACACCCACCCTCCCCCTGCCCCATGCCCCTGCACTCAGCATTAAAGTGGTTATTACAATTAAAGGGAATATGCCCAGTCAAAACTAGTAGTTCGTGGTAGTAGTCACTAGTCTATAGAAAAGAAAAGAAAAAAAAAAAAACTAGTAGAAAGAGCTCAAAGTGTGAGATTCGAATGCTTGTCTTAATCCTGGTTTTTATTTTACTGGAAAGCTCTTATTCACAAAACAAAATTTGATTGGATAAAAGAAACCAGTGTTTTTCAAAATTTATTGTGCACACAGATTACCTGGGATGTTATTAAATGTAAATTCTGATTCCACAGGGTTGGAGTGGAGTAAGTGTCTGTATTTCCAATAAGTGCCCAGGTGCTGTTGATGTTGAACTATATATCATCATTTAAGTAGTAAGCATCTAAAATATTTCTCTGAGTTGTAAAATATTGCTTTCTATTGCTATTTATTGACTTAAATTTAATCTATTGTGAGGCAGCATTAATGCATTCCATTTATAGGATTATTGGTTTTGTAAAAGATAAGTATAAAGAATCATGGATAAAGAGGACAATTGTGTTTCTAATAAGGCTAAGGAACAAAAAAATTTCTGGCTTTTAAAATATCAGTTCACATACATATACACTGGAATCAAGTAATAGTAGTTTTATTTCGTTCTATGAATTAATACCATGTAGAAAAACAATAATAAAATACATATATATACATGGGTATATAATCAGTTATATATTACAATACAGTAACTTTACTATAAATATAATATGGCAAAACAAATTTACCATCCAAGGATTCCCTCCTAAAGTTCAATGAATCCATGCAACCAAACTTTCTACCTTGCCCCTCACCCACTGCATTTGTTTCCCATCGCTGCTATAACAAATTATAACAAATTGAGTGGTTTAAAATACACACACATTGACTCTCTCATAGTACTGGAGATCAGGAATTTAAAATGGGTATACAGAACAGCATTCCATCTGGATACATCAGGGGAGATTTTAGAGGAGAATGTTTCTAAAGGAGAATTTATTTCCCTGCTGTTTACAACCTCTATAGCCTTTCTACATTCGTGGACTCTTCCTCCATCTTCAAAGCCACCAGTATATGATCTGTACATTTCTCTCTGGCTTGCTTCTTTCGTTTTCAGTCATCACTTAACCTTCTGGCTAACTCTAATCCTTCTGCCTCCCTTTTACAAAAACCCTGGTGATTAGGGGAACTACAAACCACTGCTCAGTGAAATAAAAGAGGACACAAACAAATGGAAGAACATACCACGCTCATGGATAGGAAGAATCAATTTCGTGAAAATGGCCATACTGCCCAAGGTAATTTGTAGATTCAATGCCATCCCCATCAAGCTACCAATGAGTTTCTTCACAGAATTGGAAAAAAACTGCTTTAAAGTTCATATGGAACTAAAAAAGACCCCACATTGACAAGACAATCCTAAGTCAAAAGAACAAATCTGGAGGCATCACGCTACCTGACTTCAAACTATACTACAAGGCTACAGTAACCAAAACAGCATGGTACTGGTACCAAAACAGAGATATAGACCAATGGAACACAACAGAGTCCTCAGAAATAATACCACACATCTACAGCCATCTGATCTTTGACAAACCTGACAAAAAGAAGAAATGGGGAAAGGATTCCCTATTTAATAAATGATGCTGGGAAAATTGGCTAGCCATAAGTAGAGAGCTGAAACTGGATCCTTTCCTTACTCCTTATACGAAAATTAATTCAAGATGGATTAGAGACTTAAATGTTAGACCTAATACCATAAAAACCCTAGAAGAAAACCTAAGTAATACCATGCAGGACATAGGCATGGGCAAGGACTTCATGTCTAAAACACCAAAAGCAATGGCAGCAAAAGCCAAAATTGACAAATGGGATCTAATTAAACTAAAGAGCTTCTGCACAGCAAAAGAAACTACCATCAGAGTGAACAGGCAACCTACAGAATGGGAGAACATTTTTGCAATCTACTCATCTGACAAAGGGCTAATATCCAGAACCTACAAAGAACTCAAACAAATTTACAAGAAAAAAACAAACAACCCCATCAAAAAGTGGGCAAAGGATATGAACAGACATTTCTCAAAAGAAGACATTCATATAGCCAACAGGCACATGAAAAAATGCTCATCATCACTCGCCATCAGAGAAATGCAAATCAAAACCACAATGAGATACCATCTCACACCAGTTAGAATGGCAATCATTAAAAAGTCAGGAAACAACAGGTGCTGGAGAGGATGTGGAGAAATAGGAACACTTTTACACTGCTGGTGGGATTGTAAACGAGTTCAACCATTATGGAAAACAGTATGGCAATTCCCCAAGGATCTAGAACTAGAAGTACCATATGACCCAGCCATCCCATTACTGGGTGTATACCCAAAGGATTATAAATCATGCTGTTATAAAGACACATGCACACGTATGTTTATTGCGGCACTACTCACAATAGCAAAGACTTGGAATCAACCCAAATGTCCATCTGTGACAGACTGGATTAAGAAAATGTGGCACATATACACCATGGAATACTATGCAGCCATAAAAAAGGATGAGTTTGTGTCCTTTGTAGGGACATGGATGCAGCTGGAAACCATCATTCTCAGCAAACTATCGCAAGAACAGAAAACCAAACACCGCATGTTCTCACTCATACGTGGGAAATGAACAATGAGATCACTTGGACTCGGGAAGGGGAACATCACACACCGGGGCCTATCATGGGGAGGGGGGAGGTGGGAGGGATTGCATTGGGAGTTATACCTGATATAAATGATGAATTGATGGGTGCTGACGAGTTGATGGGTGCAGCACACCAACATGGCACAAGTATACATATGTAATAAACCTGCACGTTATGCACATGTACCCTAGAACTTAAAGTATAATAATAATAATAATAATAATAATAATAAAAACCCTGGTGATTACATTGGGCTTACCAGATAACCCTGGAAAATTTCTCCATCTAAAGATGCTTAACTTAATTACATTTGCTAAATCTATTTTACGATGCAGGGTTACCTGTTCCCAGGTTCTGAAGATTAGGACTGAACATCTTCTGGAGTCATTATTCAGCCTACCATACTTGCTATATCTTCCAGAATTTTGGAAGAATTCATTCTGTCAACTTCCAGCTGGAAAATGTTATCGTGTGTCATCTCAGTATCTGTCATCTCTAGTAATCATTGAAAAGGCTATTACATTTGGTCATTTATCTATTTATTAATGCATTCACAATTATTTATTGAACATGTCTCATATGGCATGGTCTGTGCTACATGCTGAGAGCATGAGGATGAACCAACAGGCATCATGTTTCACTCAACAACTATTTCTTAAGTCCTTCCCTGTGCCAGTCACTGCTCTAGTTGCTGGGAACACAGAAGTGATCAAGAGTTAAGGTTCCTATTCATTGCAAGCTTATATTATTACTTGGTAAAACATACACAATATAAATAAGTTAGAAATTTGTCAGACAGTGATGTCTTCCATGCAAATAGTTAAAGTAAGGTGTGATGTGATGGATATTGACCAGGTAGTCATTTTGTATTGCTTTGGCAGGGAGGCTTCTCTAAGCTGGTGAAATTTAAGCTAAGAGATGGATGACATTAATGTCCCAGTCATGCAAATATCATGTTTTAAACAAAGAAAGAAGCTACTGCAAAGCCCTTCAGGGAGAAGAGTTTGGCCTTTCCCTCCTAAGCATCAAAAGACATAAAGTGTAATATCATTTTAAGTAAATAAGATGAGGGCAATGAGGGAGGAATTGTCCAGTTCACAGGCAACACTTAAGCCTTCCTGCATTAACAGGCTGGCTGGCTCACTTGCACTCGCATTAAGATTCTCCTCTGTATGCTCCCTCTTGTTCCACTTAGCCTATCCACTGGGCCACCTTTCACCACAACCCAATTCTACATTCTCTGTCTGCACATAAGGCCGATGTGGCTTCCCTTAAAAATTACTGCTCTTTCTCGCACACCTCCTCTCCTCAGTGGCAACTGGCATCTAGATACTTGTTCCTCCAGCCTTGTCCTCTGACTCGTGTCATATTATGTTATTTTTCTCCCTCATCATTCTCAGTATCCATCACTAACTTCCCAATTCCTTTAATAACCTGGTTCCTGTAACCATGTGCTGTATGTTGAATTGTGTCCTCCCTAAGTTCATATATTGAAGTCCTAAACCCAGTACCTTAGAATGTGGCTTTATTTGGCAATAGGGTCATTTGGGTGGCTCCCAATCCAGTATGACTTTGTATTTATAAAAATAGAAAATTTGAAGACAGACACATGCACACGGAAAGAATGCCATGTGAAGGGAAAGTGCCACACACAGAGAGAAGATGATCTGAAGACACTGGGAAAAACCATGTACACACCAAGGGGCCTGACGCTCCTGCAATCCAGGAGAGAGGCCAGAGACAGATCCTTCTCTGGCACCTATAGAGGGAGCGAGGCCCAGCTAACATATTAATTTTGGGCTTGTAACTGCCAACACCATAAGACAATCAATTGTTGCTGTTCCAAGTCATCCAGTTTAGGATACTCGGTGACAGCAGCCCTGGGAAACTTATATGCCATGGTGGGTCAGTTTATCACTCACATCTGCAAACCCTGGGGCCTGTCCAACCTCAAATGGTTGAATTATTTGAACTCTCTGACTACAATTTCCTATGAATCCAGTATGTTTCCTTGGCTATTCTCTCCAAACCTTTCCTTTGACCGCACTTGACCTCTCTACATCTACCCATTGATTTCCTTCCAGTGTTCAGTCTTTTCCCCTCTACTGTCAACCCCCATATTGGCCTTTCATTTTAACTCTGCTCTTTCGAATAATTTTAACATCTTTCTTTTGTTCTCTCTGACAAACTCTAATTCAGAATTAACTCCAGTCTTAGCTTTTGGCGCTCCTTAACTGTTGAATAGAATGAAGGGAAAAAATAGTTTAAGCCTGGATAATTTTTATGTACAGTTGTTCGTTTTAGGCAAAATGTATGTGAGAATCACAAATCCTATGCATACAGCTTGGTGAGTTTTGACAAGTACATGAACCCACATAGCCCACACCCCTGTGAAAACATCGTATATTCAAACACTTAAAAATGTTTCCTTATGAGACTTCTCATTCAACGACACACCCATACTCTGAAGGAGCCAGGGTATTGCTTTGTGTGTGTGTGTGTGTGTTTTTTTTCTTCCACTGAGAAAGAGAAATGAAAGTCATCCAAGCTATGGAAATCAGTGGCTCAAACCTTTTAATGGTGAGTATAATTACTTTGTATAAATCCAACATAGTTTGATTCACAATTGTGTCCTGTCCAGGTTTTGGTTATAATGAACAAAATTTCCATAAACATTCTTGTGTGTACAACATGTTTTCCTTAACGTTGGATAAATAAACTGGGTGAAGAATTCTTACGTAGCAGGATAAATGTATTTTTAACTTTATAAGAAATTTTCGTATCTTTACAAGAAAGGTTGAGGCATTTTACATCACTACTAGCAATAGATAAGAATTATAGTTGCTCTGCATTCTTGCAAATACTTGGTGCTTTTCACATTTGTAGTTTTGGGTATTTTTGTGGGTATATGGTGATACATAATTTTCAGTCTAATACATAAATCTTAATATGAATTGTCTTCAGTAATAACTAGCCCCTCAATTCTGATGGGAAAACACTGTGTCTCCTAAAAGATAAAAGTGGCTCTGTCACTGGCCACCTCCCACAAATTCCATTCTACAGAAACTGAGCATGAAGAACTGAAATGAATGAAGCATCAAGAATCTAATCAATTGATGTTAAAAATAAAACTGAGAAACTCTCTCTATGATGTCCTGTCACTCCAACTAAAAACTTAATTCATTTGCCTGGAACTTTTGTCGACAGATACTTCTACAATTGAAGAGATACTCTTCCTAGCTAAGGCAATTCTTGGACCACATGATATTTCTTGGTGGCTCCTCTAGAGATAAACTCTATTATACTATGTGCATAGTGTATATATAGTAAAATATCTATCTATCTATCTATCTATCTATCTATCTATATATATATGTATATATTTCTAAGCAGAAATATTTTCTTTTATTAGAAACATATATGTGTGACCAGTATTTAAAAAATGGCAAATAGGGATGGCTTAAATAAATTTAATCATTTAGTCAAAGAGTGTGTGCGTGTCTAAGTAATTAAGCAGTGACCCCTTCCTTGACCAGGTACCTGGAGAAAAATATCTTATACTATTTTTATAAAATAGAAAGATGTGCTACTTGTTGCACAATGGGGTATACTTCCACCAGTGTTACTCTGTTGCAGTTTTAGGGTATGCTCAGCAGGTAGGGTCACTGATGGCTAAAATTCCATTTTTAAGATCTTTAAATAGAGGCATTACTTCGATTTTTTTTTTTTTTACAGGTATTTATCATGTGATGGTAAGTGAATTTAAGGTTACAATATATATTCTCATATATTTAAGACTTTATTTGCTTTAGATTTTTTAAATCTGGCAATAATAGAAAATAATTTTTGACTGTAATAAAAGTACCCTGTTTTCTCCGATCTCTATATATCTCAAGGCCACTGCTGAACTCTTCAGCTCCTATGATACTTTCAGCTCATATGACAGACAGATGTTACTCCTCTTCTTTCCTGTGCTGATACTCATTTAAATGAGTGGTTTTAACATTCATGCTAACTGCTTGTATATGCCATGACTGTTTTATGATTGTGTGCTTGCTTATTTGTGTATTATCTATCTGTCTGTCTATCTATCTATCTATCTCTCTCTCTATCTATCTATCTATCTGCATTACTTCTCAGCTGACTTAATTTTCTCAATGCCAACATTACCAGAAAAAAATTTAGTCATAGGAATACAGATGATCCTTGACTTACAATGATTCAACGATTTCTCAACACTGTGATAGATTTATTGGGGTATTAAATGCATTTCAACTTACAATATTTTTAACCTGGGATGGGCTTATCAGATCCTAACCCCATTGCAAGTCAAGGACCACCTGTACAACTTTCCTTGAAGGCAGTTTAATTATGAATAGTTGGAGTCATAAAACTATTATGACATTTTTTACACCATTGGATCCATTTGGGGAAACTTCCATTGGGATTCAATTCCACTGAAATTCTATTCCATTGGCTAAATTGGGAGAGATATTTGTTAATTTTTTCATATATTTAGGGGCTTTTATTTGGCAAAAACTTATGTTTAAGATAAGTTCACATTCCATCTGCTCCGCCTTTTTTTTTTTTTCTTTTGAGACAGAGTCTCCCTCTGTTGCCCAGGCTGGAGTGCAGTGAACTCTGCCTTCAGGAATAAAAAAAGTGTATCAATTTGGACAGTTAATTCAAGAACGTTGAGTTACCTTCCTAGGTGATGGATTTATCAAATAATTCAAAATATGTTTGCAATAAGGCAAACACACTTATTTAACTTTTCTCTGGAACTGGCTGAGATGTAAACTTTGATGTGTTTTTATCTCTGTAATAGGTAATAACTGCAACACAGATGCCAAGAAAGGGTCTTGAGCATAAAGAAATTGCCTTACTGACATGCAGATTGATGATCAAATACTATTTTTGTTCCATTTCCCCATTATATTTTCATTTTATCTCAGCAAATAGTTATAGCTAGATTAATTCAATAATTTGGTAATTGCCAGACTGAAAATAACATCAGAAATACAATCTCTTGCTGTCAACTTCAAAGAAATTCTATTCCTGTAATAATTAGAAAAAAAGTATAATTCAAAGATGTTCTGTTTTTTTGAGAAATACTTTACTTCATTAAATTGGAAGTAAGTAAGACAGAAAAAAACAGTGTCATTCTCTCAACAGGGTGCATTGCAAAATATAAATTTAGTTATTAAGTCCAGTCAAATCAAACATCGGCCTGACAGAATTAGATTTTCCATTTGGGGAACAAGCTAAATGCAGGTAATTACTAGTAAAGGACTAATTCCAAGTTCTTTAAACGCTACATGAAATATGAAACATAATTCAAAAATAAAATTTATTTGTGAAAGATACAAACTGTCTATAAAGCACTTACCAGGAATATTATCTAAATTCAAATATTTTTTGAATAATATCCATGGTAAATTCATAGATATTTTTATCATTTCATGAAGAATGTTATCACATAGGCTTTGAGAAATGCAACATTTTTATGAAATTCTGGATATATATTTCCTCATATTATCATTTGATATTATATTAAACAGGATAACATGAAAACACAAGTATTAATTTTAGTGCTTACTTTTTTTACCTTTTAACATCTGTAAAACTAAGGCGCTTTTAAAATTTGGTAATATGCCACAATTTCATTGGGTGCTTTGTAAATATTTGGTCTACAGACTGCAAAAAAGTGTAATTTCTCTTGGAATAAATGGCATTTTGAGGTTCATTAAAAGTAGTATGGATGATGAAAAGTAATTACAAGAGTAAAAAAATTATTTTTCTTAGATCATGAAAAACTCTGTATTTTAAAGCTTAATTCTTATATATTAAAACATCTTAAAATATAATTGAAATATAATCAATGTTATGAAATTCTGTTTCATGTTCTGTAGAGCAGTTATTTATTATAATATAGACAGAAATCAGCCATAATATATTTGTAAGCAGAAAAATCGTTAATTGGATTATGTAAATTGGTGTATTTTGAATCTTGCTGTATAGTAGTTGCCCAAAAGCTTCATGAAAAACTACTGTACCTGAAAATGGCATCAGATTTATTAACATAAAACATGATTTAAGTGATTTTCTAACAACATTTTAAGGTAGCCTCTATGATTCTCAAAATAGTTGACATAATCATATTCCTTTATAATATAATTAATATTTATTTAAAGAAATGTATGAATTTATAAGTGGCATGTTATAAACATACATGAAATGAAAATAAGGTAATAATGTTCTTATCAATCACTTTTGATAGCATCCTTAATAGACACATGTTTCTATCTCCTTAGTGTGTAAATACAAATATTTTATATATGTCTTGAGGGAAGCTTTAGAGAAACAGATATGTAGGACATTTTGTTACTGAAAGTGAATTATCATTTTGGAAAAGCTATTTTGAATGAATTCATTCATAAAACAAATACAAATGTCATTTTAAAATTTTAATGGTGCTGGGCATGGTAGCTCATGCACCACTTTGGAAGGCCAAGGCAAGAGGATTGCTTGGGCAACACAGTGAGAGACTTCATCTCTAAAAACCATTTAAAAAATTAGCCGGTGTGGTGTCATACATATATAGTCCCTGCTACTCAGGAGATTAAGGTGGGATAATTTCTTGAGCTCGGGAGATCAAGGCTGCACTGAGCCATGATAGTGCCGCTGCACTCCAGTCTGAGCAATGGGGCAAGACCCCATCTCCAAAAAAAAAAAAAAAAAATGTTTTGATGGAAATTGATCTGTAAAAATAAAAAATATAAAAAAATTATATTCTTTGGGAGGCCGAGACGGGCGGATCACGAGGTCAGGAGATCGAGACCATCCTGGCTAACCCGGTGAAACCCCGTCTCTACTAAAAATACAAAAAAAAGAAAAAACTAGCCGGGCGAGGTGGCAGGCGCCTGTAGTCCCAGCTACTCGGGAGGCTGAGGCAGGAGAATGGCGTAAACCCGGGAGGTGGAGCTTGCAGTGAGCTGAGATCCGGCCACTGCACTCCAGCCCGGGCGACAGAGCAAGACTCCGTCTCAAAAAAAAAAAAAAAAAAAAAAAAAAAAAAAAAAAAAAAAAAAAATTATATTTACATTATATTTAATACATTTTAGCTTATAATAAATTTTTTAAAGTGTCAAATGAACAGAATGATGAATCAGGTGCTAAATCTTTTTGCCAAAGGTTTCTGACAATACTAGTAAGATAAACCTTCCTTCACTTCATATTGAACTTTCATAGTCTGATTACAAAATGTTTATTTTGCCAAAATATCTGAAGGCCTGATGCCTCTATTATTCATTCTAACGTTAACTGACTTTCTTTTAAAGGATTTAGCATACTATTATTTTTACTGATTTTTATCTTTTTCACCACTTTAATGATCAGGTGTCCAATGGTCAATGACTTTATACATTGTAGTATTTATCTAATATTGTCATATGTTTGATTTGATTTGCTTCATTTGATTTCTCTTAAATGCAATTACTTAACTTTGTGGATCTCTGCATTTTCTAACACATTCATTATGATGTGTCCCAGATACGTTATTCAACTGATTTAATTTGCCAAAGCTTCTTAGAGGCAGAAATAATACAATCTGGCAATAACTAAATATAAATAAGAGATATTTACATCGACATTGATAGGGCTGGGTTTAACTATATGGTAAGGGTGAGTTTGGTGAGTCATTAGGTGTTGTCGTGTAGGTAAAGGCTTACTAAGAGTGTGAAGACATAGGATATATGCATATTAGTTTTCTAGCCACAGTCAATTAGCACAGATTTGCTAGCTTAAATAACAAAAATTCATTTTCTCACAATTCTGGGGGCCATAAGTGAAAGGTGTCAGGAGGTTTGGTTTCTTCAGACTTCCCACCACGGTTTGCAGACACCACCCTCTTTCTGCATCGGCACATGGTTGTCCCTCTGTGCATGGGCACCCCTGACCTCTCCTCCTCTTCTTACACAGCCATCATCACACTGGATTGGGGCCTCACCTTAAAGACTTCATTTTAACTTAATAATTTATTTAAATAGTTTATGTTCAAATAAGTCTGCCTTCTGAGGTACTGAAGATTAGGGTTTCAACATATGAATTTTAGGGAGTTACAATTCAATCTTAGAATATAGAGAAAAATTCAAACATGATAAACCAAAACCCAATGTATGAAACTTAAAAAGTTTCAACAGCATTTCAAATAAATGATCAAACTGACTTTCTTGAAGTACTTTTAATTTTCTTTATGACTTCTCTAAAATTATTTTTTTCTGGTTTCTATTCTGCTACACTAGTTATTCCTTCCAATTGCCTGTTCTTGCTCTTATACTTTTACTCACTCTCTAAATATTGTGAGACCCAGGAATCAGTGATGATTGCTATAGCCTCTTCTGCCTCCATTTGCTACATGTGGTGTTTCATGGCTGTGAATGCCACCTTTGAGATATATGCCCTAAATAGGCCTTTAAATACATTCTTTTCTCCCAAACAATCCTTTGTATAATTTTCTCTATCTTATGTAATGACATCAATTGTTCAAAGAAATATATAAAGCCTTTTTTATTCCCTTTTTTACCTTAACTTTCACATCTAATTCATTAGCAAGTCCACTAGGCAATCATTCCAAAATACATCCAAATATAGTCCACATCACTCTCTATAATTTTCACCATAGATGAAAATACAATTTTCCCTAAATAAGATAAAATTTCTTAAGATTCTTAATTCCATATTATTCATTATTTAATCATATCTGCAAAGATAATTCAGAATAATCTTTTATACTATTATATACCATATGATTTTATATTAGCCGATTATAGCTGAAGAAATAAACACCCCTATAGTAGTAATTAACAGACCCTGCTAGTAAAAAATCAGTAAGGACACAGTTGAAGTAAATAGCACTATCAATTAGCTAAATCTAATTGAACTTTACGTAATACTTAATTTAATGACAGTGGCATATGCATTCATCTCTAGCTCATGTGAAATACCAAGATAGACCACATCTTGGGCCATAAAATGTACTTTAATAAATTTGAAAAAATAATGATCGTACAAAGTATGATGTCATAGCATAATATAATTAAATCAGAAATCTAAAACAGAAAGACATCTGAAAAATTCCAGAATACTTGGTGAGTAAATGACACACTTTTAAGTAATACATAAGTTGAGGACAAGGTCAAAAACCAATTTAAATCTAGTTTAAGTTAAGAAATTGAAAATAAAACTTGGCCGGGCACGGTGGCTCAAGCCTGTAATCCCAGCACTTTGGGAGGCCGAGACGGGCGGATCACGAGGTCAGGAGATCGAGACCATCCTGGCTAAGCCGGTGAAACCCCATCTCTACTAAAAAATAAAAAAAAATTAGCCGGGCGAGGTGGCGGGCTCCTGTAGTCCCAGCTACTCTACTCGGGAGGCTGAGGCAGGAGAATGGCGTAAACCCGGGAGGCGGAGCTTGCAGTGAGCTGACATCCGGCCACTGCACTCCAGCCTGGGCGACAGAGCGAGACTCAGTCTCAAAAAAAAAAAAAAAAGAAAAGAAAAGAAAACTTAATTTGTAGGATGCAGCAAAACCAATGCTTTGAGGGAAATTTATAATATCAAATGCATATGTTAGCAAAGAAGAAAGATATGCAATCTACAATCTAATCTTCTACTTTATGATACTAGTAAAAGAGGAGCAAATTAAATGAAAGTAAGTAAAGCAAAATTAAAGTTATAGTAGGAGTCAATAAAATTGAAAACAGAAAATCAATAGAGAAAATTAAAAAAATTAAATTATATTAAAATATTAATCAAGTTGATAAAACTATATCCAGGATAACAAAGAATAGAAAGAAAACACAAATTTCAAATATCAGAAATGAAAGGAAGGCTGTCACTAAAGATCTCAGACATTAACCAGATAATAAAGAAGTATTATAAACAACTGTAAGGCCAGTTGTTTGATATCCTAGGAGAATTCAACTAATTATTTGAAAAACATAATATATCAAAATTCACATAAGAACAAATAAATAATATGAATAAAGCATATATATATTAAAGAAATTGAATTGATAACTAATAACCTTCCAAAACAGAAAGAACTAGACCCAAATATGTTCAATGGAGAATTCTCACAAACTTTTAAGAAAAAGGCCGACTTTCTTCAATCTCTTCCAGAAGAGAGAAGCATGGGGAATACTTTCTAAATCATTCATTAAGGTTAACATTACTCTAACACCAAAACCAGGTAAAGATATTTAACAAAAGGAAAACTATAAACCAATGTCTATCATGAATATTGCTAAAAGTTTGATAAAATATTAACAAATCACATTAAAATGTATAAAACAATTATATGACACTTCTAGTTTGAGAGTTTTTATTATGAATAGGAGTCTGGTTTATCAAAAGCTTTGACTAAATATATTGATATGATTTTCCTTCTTTACACTGTTGATGTAACTTTTGATTTTTGAATGTTGAATCAGTCTTGTATAATATACTGGTACCTATCAGAGGGTGGAGGGGAAGAGAAAGGAGAGGATCAGGAAAACATAACTAATTGATAGTAGGCTTAATACCTGGATGATGAAATAATCAGTACAACAAACCCCCATGACACATACTTACCTATGTAACAAACATGCATGTGCACCCCTGAACTTAAAAGTTAAATAAAAGAAACCTCTCAACTGTTTTTCAAACTTCTTGTACCATTTTATCTTTACGCCAGCAATGCGTGAGAGTATTAATTGCTTCATATCCTTGCCAACACCTGGTATTGTTAATCTTTTAAATTTTAGTCATCCTACTAGATGAGTAGTGGTACATAATTGCCATTTTAATTTGTAGTTCCCTGATAACTAATGAAGATAAGCTTCTCTGTGTGTATCTATTGGCTATTTTTAGATCATTTTTGTGATATTTATTTTTAAATCTTTTGCCTACTCATTTAATTGAGCTTCTTGTCTTATTAATACATTATAAGAGTTCACTAAAAAATACTTTAATTATTATCTTTTCAAGCCATAAAAAAGATATACAGATGGCAAATAAGCATATGAAAAGATGTTCCACCTCATACGGCAATAGCCAATTGCAAATTAAAATGATAACGAAATACCACTAGATGTCTTTAGAATAGTGACATTTCAAAACACAGACAACATCAAATGTTGGTGAAAAATTGGAGCAACAGCGACTTTCATATGTTGCTGGTGGGAGCACAAAATGGTAGAATGATTTGGAATAGAGTTTGGCATTTTTTTTCAAAGTTGCCATATGATACAGCAATAATACACAATTAGTATTTACTCAAATGAATTAAAAATTTATGTCCACACAAAAACCTAGAAACAAATGTTTGCAGTAGCTTTATTCACAACTGCTAAAATTTAGTAACAACTAAGATGTTCTTCAATAGATTGATAGATAAACTGTGGTGCTTTCATACAATAGCATATTATTCAGTGATAAAAAACAATATGAGCTATTGACATGAAAAAACACAGAAGAAGCTTAAATGCATCTTACTAAGTGCAACAGTCTAAACTGAAAAGATGAGTGATTGGACAGGAGTTCCCTCCCAGAAAGGAGTGAAGTAAAAATGAATAGGTGAAGCACAAGGAAATTTTAGGGCAGTGACACTATTTTGTAAGATATTGTAATGGCAGATGTATGCCATACATTTCGCAAAAAAAATATGAAATGTACAAAACAAAGAGTGATTCCCAATGTAAACCTTGATCTACAGTTAAGAAATGTATCAATATTGGTATGCCAATTGTCATAATTGTGCCACACTAATGCAATACATTAATAATAGGGGAAACTGAAGAACAGGAAGTTCTAACTTTTTTATAAACCTACAACTGATCTGACATATAAAATTTTAATTTAGATTAAAAACAAAATACATCCAAAAGAAGTCTACATAATTAGAAATAAAAATGATCAATTCCATCAGACAATTGCCAATAGTTAAATAAGGCTGGTTGATGATTACAACATTCTATCTAATGGGGAAAAAAGGAAGAAAGGAGACAACTTGAATAAGCAGGGCATTGCTCAAGACTAAGTTCCAGCACATATAAAAGGTTAAATAAAATAATGTTTATATTTCCTCAGAGATTGACTTCTCACCACTAATGAGATGATGAATAGAAATTAAACATTGACAAATGATTTTCAAGATTACCTTTGATTTATATTTGATTTGCAATTTTTTGAATAGTTATTTCCTAGTCCTCCCACTAGCATCTGACTTTTTCTGTTTCTAATCAGTTTTTTTCACTGCTTCAACCTTGTATCAAAAAACCCTTTTCTTGTTTTGATTTTGGAAACCTTTAAAAATTATTGAACTTGTATGTATTATTTTTTTGAGAATGTATCCAACATGTCTCCATATTCATCCCCTTCCTAAATCTAAGTCCCTTTGCAATAGCTCCAGCCATAAAGAAGTGGTTCTTCTTTCCCTCCTATTGAATTTGGTCTGAGTTTTCTTGAGAAATAAAATACAATGGAAGTGGTGGCATGCTATATATAAGCATTGACTTTTAAAGGCTTTGTATCCTTCTACTCCGTCTTTTAAAATGTTGACAACAAAATTGATAGACTGCTAGCAAGACTAATAAAGAAGAAATGAGAAAACAATCAAATAGTTGCAATAGAAAATGATAAAGGGGATATCACCACCAATCTCACAGAAATACAAAATACCATCAGAGAATACTATAAACATCTCTGCGCAAATAAACTAGAAAATCTAGAAGAAATGGATAAATTCCTGGACACATACACCCTTCCCAGACTAAACCAAGAAGAAGTTGAATCTCTGAATAGAACAATAACAGGCTCTGAAATTGAGGCAATAATTAATAGCCTACCAACCAAAAAAAGCCCAGGACCAGACAGATTCACAGCCGAATTCTACCAGAGGTACAAAGAGGAGTTGATAGTATTCCTTCTGAAACTATTCCAATGAATAGAAAAAGAGGGAATCCTCCGTAACTCATTTTATGAGGCCAGCATCATCCTGATACCAAAGCCTGGCAGAGACGTAACAACAAAAAAGAGAATTTTAGACCAATATACCTGATGAACACCCATGTGAAAATCCTCAATAAAATACTGGCAAACTGAATCCAGGAGAACATCAAAAAGCTTATCCACCACGATCAAGTCGGCTTCATCCCTGGGATGCAAGGCTGGTTCAACATATGCAAATCAATAAATGTAGTTCATCACATAAACAGAACCAACGACAAAACCCACATGATTATCTCAATAGATGTAGAAAAGGCTTTCAACAAAATTCAACAGCCCTTCACGCTAAAAACTCTCAATAAACTAGGTAGTGATGGAATGTATCTCAAAATAATAAGTGGTATTTATGAAAAACCCACAGCCAATATCATACTGAATGGGCAACAGCTGGAAGCATTCCCATTGAAAACCAGCACAATACAAGGATGCCCTCTCTCACCACTCCTATTCAGCATAGTGTTGGAAGTTCTGGCCAGGGCAATAAGGCAAGAGAAAGAAATAAAGGGTATTCAATTAGGAAAAGAGGAAGTCAAATTGTCTCTGTTTGCAGATGACATGATTGTATCTTTATAAAACCCCATTGTCTCAGCCCAAAATCTTAAGCTGATAAGCAACTTAGCAAAGTCTCAGGATACAAAATCAATGTGCAAAAATCACAAGCATTCCTATACACCAATAATAGACAGAGAGCCAAATCATGAGTGAACTCCCATTCACAATTGCTACAAAGATAATAAAATACCTAGGAATTCAACTTACAAGGATGTGAAGGACCTCGTCAAGGAGAACTACAAACCACTGCTCAACGAAATAAAAGGGGACCCAAACAAATGGAAGAACATTCCACGCTCATGGATAGGAAGAATAAATATCGGAAAAATGGCTGTACTGCCCAAGGTAATTTATAGATTCAATGCCATCCCCATCAAGCTACCAATTACTTTCTTCACAGAATTGGAGAAAACTATTTTAAAGTTCATATGGAATCAAAAAAGAGCCTGCATTGCCAAGATAATCCTAAGCAAAAGGAACAAAGCTGGAGGCATCACACTACCTGACTTCAAACTATACTACAAGGCTATGGTAACTAATACAGCATGGTACTGATACCAAAACAGATATATAGACCAATGGAACAGAACAGAGGCCTCAGAAATCTACAACCATCTGACCTATGACAAACCTGACAAAAACAAGAAATGGGGAAAGGATTTCCTATTTAATAAATGGTGCTGGCAAAACTGTCTAGCCATATGTAGAAAGCTGAAACTGGATCACTTCCTTACACCTTATACAAAAATTAATTCAAGATGGATTAAGGCTTTAAATGTTAGACCTAAAACCATAAATACCCTAGAAGAAAACCTAGGCAACACCATTTAGACATATGCATGGGCAAAGACTTCATGTCTAAAACACCAAAAGCAATAGCAACAAAAGTCAAAATTGACAAATGGGATCTAATTAAACTAAAGAGCTTCTGCACAACAAAAGAAACTACCACTGGAGTGAACAGGCAACCTACAGAATGGGAGAAAATTTTTGCAATCTACCCATCTGACAAAGGGCTAATATCCAGAATCTACAAAGAACTTAAACAAATTTACAAGAAAAAAACAAACAACCCCATCAAAAAGTGGGCAAAGGATATGAACAGATGCTTCTCAAAAGAAGACATTTATGCAGCCAACAGACACATAAAAAAATGCTCATCATCACTGGTCATCAGAGAAATGCAAATTAAAACCACAGTGAGACACCATCTCACACCAGTACAAATGGCAATCATTAAAAAGGCAGGAAACAACAGATGCTGGAGAGAATGTGGAGAAATAGGAACGCTTTTACGCTGTTGGTGGGAGTGTAAACTACTTCAACCATTGTAGAAGACAGTGTGGCGTTTCCTCAAGGATCTAGAACTAGAAATACCATTTGACCCAGTGATCCCATTACTGGGTATATACCCAAAGGATTATAAATCATACTACTATGAAGACACATGCACTTGTTTGTTTATTGCGGCACTATTCACAATAACAGAAACTTGGAACCAAACCAAATGTCCATCAATGATAGACTGGATTAAGAAAATGTGGCAAGTATACACCATGGAATACTATGCAGTCATAGAAAAGGATGAGTTCATGTTCTTTGCAGGGACATGGATGAAGCTGGAAACCGTTTTTCTGAGCAAACTATCACAAGGACAGAAAACCAAACATCGCATGTTCTCACTCATAAGTGGGAACTGAACAATGAGAACACCTGGACACAGGATAGGGAACATCACACACCAGGGCCTGTCGTGGGGTGGGGGTCAGTGGGAGGGATAGCATTAGGAGAAATACTTAACGTAAATGATGAGTTGATGGGTGCAGCAAACCAACATGTCAAATGTATACCTATGTAGCAAACATGCACATTGTGCACAGGTACCCTAGGACTTGAAGTATTAAAAAAAACAAATGCTGACACTGTGTATACAAACCCAGGCTGGCATGCCAGATGATGAGGCCACATGAACAGTAGCCCAAGTTTTCCAAGCTGCCCCATCTGAAGCTAAGTAAATGAGCCAGATACTGCCTACCCACTAAGTTGATGGAAAGTACATGAACGGATCCAGCTGAAACTTGTTGATAAGAACTCCTTATAGAAGAACCAGTTAGATGTTTTCCAAACTAGAAAGAGCATGAAATTAATATCTCAATTGTTTTAAACTGCTCAGTTCTAAAATGGTTTGTTACACAGCAAAAGCTAACTGATATAAGATGCTTCAAAACACACAAATTTGAAGGTAATAATGACTGTCAAAGCTTGTTTTGTCTCTTATGAGTTCACTCCAAAAATTCCTATTATTTACTTAATAACTCCAAGTGGATACCCCATGGGTAACTTACATCTTGTCAGTACTGAAATCATTGTTTCTTTTTTAACTGTTTGTCTTATATTTATTTTCTTCAATCATTATTACTGCAAAATAATATAAATTTTTAAAATTATGGTAATTGTGACACTTTCACCTTACATGAATTCAATAATTAAGCATCCCAAGTGTCTCATAAATGTATTCTTTATTAAAAATAAATTTCATTATGTATGTTTGAGGTTTACAATATAATGTTATGGGACTCATATAGATAGTAAAATGGTTACTACAGTGAAGTAGATTAACATATCTATCATATCATATAATTCATTTCTTGTGACAACAGCAGCTAAAATATGCTTAACAAAACTCCTTAATACAATACAATTATATCAATTTCAGTCCAGACAACACATTATACTAATTTCAGGTTATACATTAAGTCTCTAACTTGTTTATCCTACATATGTACTATTTTGTATACTTCAACCGACGTCTCTCCATTTTCTTTCCCCCCTACTCCACCTATGTTATATACTATTTCATTCTCTATTTTTTGTATTTGAGCTTTTTTAAAATACTCCATATATAAGTGAGATCATGTATTATTTTTATTTTTGTGTCTGACTTATTTCATTTAGCACAATGTCCTCCAGGTCTATCCACATTGTGCAAATAGAAGGATCTCCTTATTTTTAAAGGCTAAATAATATTCCATTGCATGTATATATACACACACGCATATATATATATGTGTATACACACACACATAATTTTATCTTTCTATTGCCTCTCTTGAAATGCTGACATTGTGTAAACATATACGCACCACATTTCTAAATCTATTCAACTCTATATAGAACCTTAGGTTGTTTTCATATCATTACTCTTAGGAATAAAGCTGCATTGCTCTATGTTTCTGTTTTTATGTCAGAATGATACTGTTTCATTTACTGTAACTTTGTAATATAATTTTTAATCCAGAAGTGTGATGTCTCTTACTTTGTTTTTCTTTCTCGTATAACTTTGGCTAGCATTTTATATATTTATATATGTATATATATTTATTTATTTGTGTGTGTCTGTGTGTTTGTGGTTGCATACTTATTTTAAGATTTTTTATTCCCTATTTCTGTGAATGATGCAATGGGGATTTTGATAGTGATAGCATTAAATCTCTATATTGGTTTGGATAATCAGGACATTTATGAATACTAATTCTTCCCACATATGAACATGGGATATATTTCCATTTATTTGTGTTTTCTATTTCTTTCATCAATGTATAGCAGTTTTCAGTGTACAAATCTGTATCTCACAGTCCAGAAGAGAATGGGATAATACATTCAAAGGGCTTAAGAAAGAAAAATTCCAGCCAAAAATACTATACTCAGCTATTTCGTCTTTCAGAAATAAAGAGAAATAAATTTTCCCAGGCAAGCAAAAGCTGAGGGAATTGATCACATGATCAACCTTACAAGAAATACTTAAGGCCATGCTTCTACTAGACATAAAAGGTGATAATTACTTTCATAAAAACATATAAAAGTATAAAACTCCTTGATAGAGATAGATTCATAATCAAATTTAGAATACCTGACTACTGTTAATAGTACAGTGCACATATTTCAAATGTCTAGTATTAAGGGTAAAACTCAAAATGGTCAAAAATAACTGTAGCTGCCTGGGCACAGTGGCTCACGCCTGTAATCCCAGCACTTTAGGAGACTGAGGCAGGTGGATCATAATGTCAGGAGTTCAAGACCAGCCTGGCCAACATGGTGAGACCCCATCTCTACTAAAAATACAATAATTAGCCAGGTGTGGTGGCAGGTGCCTGTAATCCCAGCTACTTGGGAAGTTGAGGCAGGAGAATTGCTTGAACCCAGGAGGCAGAGGTTGTGTGAGCCAAGATCATGCCACTGCACTCCAGCCTGGGCAACAGAGCAAGACTCCATCTCAAAGATAAACAAATAAAATAAAAAAAACCTGTAGCTACAATAAGTTGTTAAGAAATACACAAACTAAAAAGATGTAAATTATGGCCATCAAAATATAAATTGTGATGAGGGGAGGATAAAATTCTAGGGTATTTTTATCAGACCAAAGTTAAGTTGTCATCAGTTTACAATTGCCTATTGTAACTATAAGAGTTAATGGGTGCAGCACACCAACACAGCACATGTATACATACGTAACAACCCTGCATGTTGTACACATGTACCCTAGAACTTAAAGTATAATAAAGAAATAAAAATAAAAAGATGTTTTATGTAGGTCCAATGGTAACCACAAAGCAAAACATTTCATCTGATACATGAAAGATAAAGAGAAAGGAAACAAACCTTAACACTGTAGAAAATCACCAAATTATGGAGGTGAACAGCAAGAGGGGAAGAAAAGAACAAAGGATTTACAAAACAACAAGAAAAAAATTAACAAAATGGTAGAAATATGTCTATACTTATCAAAAATAACTTTGCTTGTAAAGGGATTAAATTCTTCAATCAAAGGACAGAGTGGTTGGATGTGTTTACAAAATCAGGATCCAAATACATCCTTCCCACAAGAGACCTGTTTTCACTTGAATGACATACTTAGGCATCTTTTTTTTTTTTAAAAAAAAAAAAAAAAGAAGGTTATGATGGCCGGGCGCAGTGGCTCATACCTGTAATCCCAGCACTTTCGGAGGCTGAGGAGGGCGGATCACGAGGTCAGGAGTTTGAGACCAGCCTGGCCAATATGGTGAAACCCTGTCTCTACTAAAAATACAAAAATTAGCCAGGCATGGTGGTGCATGCCTGTAGTCCTAGCTACTAGGAAGGCTGAGGCAGGAGAATTGCTTGAACACGGGAGGTAGAGGTTTCAGTGAGCTGAGATTGTGCCACTGCACTCCAGCCTGGGCGACTGAGTGGGACTCTGTCTCAAAAAAATAAAAAGGCTATGATATTACAGTCTTCACCCAGCACGTTCTCAGCTATAATCTAAATAATTTAATCACTGTTTAACTGTACTTTTGAATCTGCAGGGATTCCTAAGCCAGTCCAAATCTTATAGAAATATATTTTTATATTGCAACCAACATTATGTAAAATATCTCATAAAATTAATTGTATGTTGATACATTTTGAGGAAAATCATACTGTATCTTGTTGCACAAAAAAATTTTATTGTAATTAGATTCTAGACTATGTAGCTTACGTTTCTATCTTTAGTTCATTCCATATTTTCTTAGTCTCTATTCCAACTATGTCAAAATATGTCAGTTTATTAAATACCTCCTTGTCTTTGAAAATGCTGTTTCCTCTGTCTTGACTTTCTTAAATTGAACACAATTGTATATTTGGGGTTGTCCTACCTTTTCCTCAAGTGCCAGATCATATATTATCAACTGTCATTAGAGATGAATCTTATTAGACAGGAATAAATAA
Organism: Piliocolobus tephrosceles; assembly: GCF_002776525.5. Classification (NCBI taxonomy): domain Eukaryota; kingdom Metazoa; phylum Chordata; class Mammalia; order Primates; family Cercopithecidae; genus Piliocolobus; species Piliocolobus tephrosceles. Next base: position 29,195,382 of record NC_045436.1, on the reverse strand, counting down.
GATGCTACCTTAACACATAAACATACATGATTATTGAGCCAATGATAACCTCCATGATTTTAAAAAGACATTTAGAGTCACTCATCTAATAATATGAGACTATTTTTGTCTTCTATGATATTATAGTAAAAAAATTACCGGCACTTTTTTCTTTCCAAAGCATCTACTGCCTTCAAGTTAATTTAGTAATATTTGTTCTTTTTTTGATAGATCACTATATGTAGCTCAATTGTAAGTTTTTATAATGCTTTAATAAAAACAAAATTGTGGATAAAATGTGCTTTGGGAAAATGTCTGATAACATTGGAAGTAGTGATTTTTTTTTTATATTTGCTCCCCAGTCATGGAATTAATATTAGTTCTACAGGGCTCTACATTCTAAATAATTCCCATTGTCTTTTCTTTTGACTATATTCATAAAAATAGAAGACTAAACTGAAATTTCTTTTCAGTGTAGCCTTCCTTGAAAAAAAAAAAAAAACAACAACAACAACAACAAAAAACACCCTCTTTGATACTTCCTTACCAGTTGTCATTCCATCACATTTTGATGTAAACCATTTATTCTGCATTAGTGTTAAGCTCCCATATAATTGGCAGATGTATCACATCACGGTGTCCTTGAGCTTCTAATTGACTGTCAGTTCCTCAGTTCCATCACCCTGAATGCCACATTTGGTGACAGTGCTCAGAGAATACTCAATTTTATTGATGTTGTTTAGAGACCATCAGAGGTGTTGGAAATCAGTTGACAACTTTTTTATTCTCAGTTTGTCATCCCTATGCAGGACAGAGTCATCACTGTACCCTATCAAAAAATAAATAAAATGTGGTGCTAACTGGCATGCCAAAGGCTTTAGGGATTATAATTTATTCCCATAGTTGATTATAGTTAATTAAAAAACATAAAAAATTGCAAGCACTTCTGAAATTATAGATGACAGTAGCTACTCTGATAAAATCAATAAATCTAATTGTAAATTTGTCATTAAATATTGAATAAAAACCTTTGTGGAAAGATTTTTCTCATTTCTAACTTTCGTTTTGAAGCATCTACTTTTATAAGAAAATTTAAAGAATTATCAATTGGAATTGACTAAATTTTATCTCTAATGTGTATTTCTAATTCTACATGTCTTAAATATTGATTTCCAATTTTTAAACTTCATATAAAAACACAGTTGTTGATTTAGTAAACACTTCAATGATTTTCATGCTATTGTTTTTATAGTTTCAGCAGTAAATTTATTTATTAAATAAAATATTTATTGTATAAATATCCTTGTATTCAAACCACAGTCAATAATTTTCTTGTTTGATATATTCCTTTGTTATCTATCCATCACATGATTTAAAATATTTTCTTTCCTTACCATTACAAAATAGTATTTCCTGAGGAATCTCTTAGTTTAGTAAGCTCTTTCATATACATTCTCATTTATTCCTCCAACAGTGATGTCTGCTACCTATTTGTTATATAAACTCTGTATTTCTTCCATTATTTGTTTTTCATTGTATACAAATGCATAAACATGTTTAACTTAAAAACTTAAAAGAGTTATGCAGCGTTAAGTGGCTTATAGTTAAAATGACTTCTCTATCTACAAAATTTTCATTGAAAGCTATTTCTATAATATTCCTTAATGGTATTAATCTGATAGCCTGTGTGTGTGTGTGTGTGTGTGTGTGTGTATGTATATGTATATGTATTCCCTTAGGCTGCATTCAGTAGGGCAGTTTTGTCTTCTCAATAAGTATAGCACAATGCTTTGCATAGAATAAACATGTTAAAGACTTTGGAATGTATAATGAAAGCATATCCTATTGTAAATTGCATATATACAATGGAGATGTTATTATTGTATAATTTTTATGAAAACAATTTCAATGATATAAATGTGACTATATAATATTTTATATAATTTAATATTGTTATTTTTATAAAATAGTGAAACATTTTTAAAGCTCTATGTTTCAAAGCAGTAGAAATTGTGAAAGATTAAAAATATAGAAATATGATGTTTAAACATATATATAATTGCAGATTCTGCAATTTCCTTGACTAATACACAGTTGTATTAGTCAAGGTTCTCTAGAGAGACAGAGAAAGAAAAGATTAGGAGGCATTGGTCCATGTGATTATGGTGGCTGAGGTGTCCCGGTATCTGCCATTTGCAAGGTGGAGATGCAGAAAAACCTGTAACGTAATTCAGTCTGGGTTCAAAGGCCTGAAAACAAGGGGAATCAATAATTGTAAATCCCAGTTCAAGAACAGGGGAAGAAATAAGATGTTCCACCTCAAGTAGTGAGGCAGGACAAAAGAGGAAAATTCTTCCATCCGACAGTTTTTGTTCTATTCAAGCCTTCAACAGGTTGAAATATGACAGACCACAATGGCATGGGCAATATACTTTACTGAGTCCACTGATTCAAATGATAATCTCTTCTGGAAACACCTTCATAGACACATTCAGAAACAATGGTTAATCTGGGCACCTGTGGCTCACTCAAATTGACACATAAAAGTAACCATAGGTGACTGTCCAACTTTAGGAGATTTTGAATATTAGCCTGCAAACTTATTGAAAGGCAGATTTCTGTGCCAGCATCTCAACTATTCTAGATAAATAAGTCCAGGATAAGGTCCAAGGATCTATGTTTTAAATCTTACAGGATTCTTATAATCTATAGACTCACTCATAGATGAAGAAATTTAGATCAACACTGCTAATGGCCTTTATTTGCCTGTTGGTCTTTATTCATTTTTATCAGACATTAAGGTATGCTAAAATTACAGGAGTAAATCAATTTAGCAGTTAAGTAATTTTATATAATGGAGTCAAAACTAATAAAAAATGGTTTCTCAAAACTCCAGGGAAACAAAACTCTTGGGAATTTGGAAATGGCCCAGAAAATGGCAGAAGGCTTGGGTTTACGGACAATTATGAAGGATGAGAAATACAAACTGGCAAAGTTGAAGGATATAAAAGGAACTTAGAAGAATATTGATCATAGTATAGTTGATCCTTGAAAATCATAGGCTTGAATTATATGAATCCACTTCCATAATTTTTTTAAAATACACTGGAAAATTTTTTGGAGATTTGCAAATATTTGAAAAAAACTTGCAAGTAAACTGTGTAGCTTAGAAATAGCCAAAAAAAAAAAAAAAAGAAAAAAAATAGATCTGTCATGAATGGATAAAGTATGTGCAGATGCTAGTATATTTTATCATTTATTATCATAAAATATAGATTATTATAAAAAAGTTAAAATTTATCAAAACTTACAAATACAAATACAGACTGTATGTGGTACCGCTCACAGCCGAGAGAAATATAGATAAATGTAAAGATGCAGGATTAAATTATAACTGCATACAATTACCTGTAGTGCATACTGCATACTGTACTACTGTAATAGTGTGGTGGCCACCTCCTATTGTTATTGTGGTGAGTTCTGGTGTTGCAAGCATCCCCTTAAAACACCGTGTAATGCTAATGATCTTCACATGAGCAATGTGTCTCTAGTAAATTGTGTATGGTAATAAAATGTGATCCCTTGCAGTTCCAGCATATTTTAGCATATTTTATCTTGTGTTTAGTGTAATATCATAAACCTTGAATGGAACCCATGTAAAGTGCCACAATTATACTGAAAGTACTCTCAAGAAGCAAAGAAAAGTCGTGACATTACAATATAAATTTGAATTGCTTGATGTATGCCACAGATTTAGGTCTGTAGCTGCAATTGCCCAACATTTCAGACAAAGGATTGTTTTTTAAACAGATGATGCAAACTCATAGTATTGTTAAATACAGTATACTACTGACATGTATTTGCTCTTCCTTGATTTTCTTAATAGCATTTCTTTTCTCTAGCTCATTTATTGTAAGAATGCAATATACAATTCATATGTTATCTGTAAGGCTTTTGGTCAACAAGAGGCTATTAAAAGCTAAGCTTTGGGGAAATCAAAAGTTATATCTGAATTCTCCACCGCGGAAGGAGGTGGGTGTCTGTGTGCCTAATCCTCATATTTTTCAAGAGTAAATTGTATTTAATTTGTTCCTTGTTTTGATTTGGGTTCTAATCTCTGCTTTCCTATCACACCCCTACCATCTCAAACCTTTGGTAAAAGTGCCAATACCGTAGACTTGCATTGAATTTTCCCTGAAGAATTAAAGTTGAAAAATACGCACATGGGCAGAACTGAAAGCGAAGAAGTCAACTTTGACAGGTGATAATTTAGACAAGCTCTGGGAGTAAGGAATCAGGAGTAAGGAATTACATCAGGAGTAAGGAATTACAGATTAATGTAATTACATCAGGAGTAATTACATCAGGAGTAATGTAATTACATCAGGAGTAAGGAATTACAGATTAATGTAACCAACTGTTTAGGCACCCTCAGAAGTACGATGATACGATACTGGGAGATTTTCAACAGGATCTGGGATGGAAACTGGGGCCATTTTTTTTTTTTTACATTTGGTTTATGGAAACAAAGTAATTGTAAAATACTATAGGACCAGTAGCCCAAAGGGTTATATATTTTTAAATATTGAAAAAACTTTAAATGTTTTTAAGCATATGTAGAATGCTAACAATTTGAACAGGTGTGTTATCCTTCTTAATTATTTTAATTAAAACATTCTTAGAATAGTGATTCTGATTAAAGCTGGCAGATAAAACTGAAAGGGAAAGAGACATAAAGAATGACAATTTGCTAATCCAGAGTAGAGCAGCTGCTGCAAATGAAAATTTTACAGCAAAATTCAGAAATATGGAGGCGGTAATCAGATGAGGTAAAAATACCAAGTAGAAATTCATGAATAAATTACATAAAATAACAAAAATCCAGCCCACTTCCCTCCTACTCTCACCCCTGTTTTCCTTGTACAACTTACCTGAATTGAAAGGAAAGTTGTTTAAGTAACTTCAAGAATTACAAGAGGGTTTACTTAGTTATTAAATCTGACATTGAAATTGGAAAAATAATTTGTTCGGTAACTCTGTAAGACATCATTTTGGAGACATGCATGTGAGATATGTAGTTGTGATAAAATCTCTGCATCACAAACTCTAAAAGCTGCAGCATGGTTTATGCCCAACAGATTTATCCATAGTCTAAGTACTTTAAAAAAGAAAGATGATAATATCTGCAATATTGATACCTAGTCAGAGTAATCACACAAATCACTTTTGAATTGTTACCAGAGATGACAGAAGAACGTGTGCTGAGAAGTGATGAGAAGTTCTAAATTGTTTACTTACTAAGGAAACTGACTTACTTGACCTAACGTCTGGCAGTTTCTATTAATTCCTCCTTTTGTCTAGTTTCTTTGTTTGAGGCGGGTCAGGGAACAAAATCTATTATATCCTATGAATTTGGTAAACACATCTCCGCCCCATTATCAGATATTTTTGTGTTCAAAGGATATTTGATGTATGTGGCAGCGAACCGTAAGGGTGAATATAAAAAAAATCAAACAATACCTTGAATTCACATCAAATACACATCAGTGTTTCAGAATAAACTAATTAGAGTTTGCTAAATGCCACAATAAATTTATTTTGGGTGAGGGAAAGTAATTAAGCCTGAAAAAAGTGTTTTACCTACGATTGACAGAATAAACCATTACAGGAGATCCATTCGATATGTTCTACCCCAATTAAAAACAGCTACTTCTGATCAAATGCCTGCAGAGACTAAAGATTGCCATCATTTTACCTCACTTAGTTTTTAGTTTTCCACAAACTACTTTTAAATACAATTTTCTAGTTTGATAATAAAACTACTCATATTTATATTAAACTCAACGTCACTTACCTATCACTGCCACTTCAATTGACCGAGACCTTTCCTTCCCAATTAAGAACAAAGATTAATGTTGCAGGCTTAAAATGTATGGAAAAATAGAACATAAATATCAGATATATTTCTCTCTACTTAAATATATACTTACAAGCTTATAAGTATATGTTTATATACTTATATACTTATATACTTACAAGCTTATATGCTTATAAGATATAAGCTTGTAAGTATATGTTCAAGTATGTCTCATAGTTTTTCTACAAATAAAAATCAAGGAAAAGGGTATAATTAAAATATATATTAAGTTTATTTCTCAAATTACTAATTTAAATAGGTATTTTAAAATTTAAAAATAAAAACATATTTTCTTGGTTACTGCATTTGTTACTAAAATTACATCATGCTTTGATTATAAATAGCAAAGTAATAAGCAAATAAACAGGTGATAAGTATCTATAAAAAAAAGTTACTAGAAATTTAAATGTCAAAATGTGCAGCATTAACTTTGCATTAACATTTTAGTATTTTTAAAAATCAGTATTGATCACTTTCAAATGTACATCCATTATTATCCTACAAAGGTCTTAGAGAGATCTTTTTAAACTCTACACTTAATTTTGTGTTTGATATTCAATGATGTGAAGAGAAAGATATTTTTGATTAGTGATATCAGGGCAGAATGTTCTGTATGTAAAATTTGTGAGTATAATTGTTGGTTAGAAATGGATCACTAGAACTAATATGTCTATGTATTAATTTTTATTAAATGATAAATTAATGAAAATCACCTTTATACATATAACAATGGTTTAATAAGTACGTCCTTAAGGAATGATCATCTAGCATTGCCTAGTTTGGCCTAGTTGTATCATGGGTCTATAAAAAGAGGATTCAGAGAAAATTAAGCTGTTAACCAAGTAATACAAAGAGAATGTGACTTCCCAGGTCCACAGATTTTACTCTTATCTTTCTTCCTTTTTAAAGATTGAATGATAAATCTGATATTTCTAAGGTTTGATTAAGCATTACTTTTATATTGGTTTCAAACATTCTTCCTTTCTACTTTATAGTTTCTCTGAAACCATAAAACCCATAAATATATACTTCAGTGAATACATGGCTTTCATACCATAAAGTAGATCTTAATGTTAACATATATTAGTGCTTAAAAATAGCATCATTATTTTGTAGCAATTGTGCAAGGGAGTTCACTCATGATTTGGCTCTCTATTATTGGTGTATAGGAATGCTTGCGATTTTTGTACATTCATTTTGTATGCTAAGACTTTGCTGAAGTTGCTTATCAGCTTAAGGAGATTTTGGGCTGAGATGATGGGGTTTTATAAAGATACAATCATGTCATCTGCAAACAGAGACAATTCGACTTCCTTTCTTCCTATTTGAATACACTTTATTTCTTTCTCTTGCCTGATTGCCCTGGCCAGAACTTCCAACACTATGTTGAATAGGAGTGGTGAGAGAGGGCATCCTTGTCTTGTGCCGGTTTTCAAAGGGAATGCTTCCAGCTGTTGCCCATTCAATATGATATTGACTGTGGGTTTGTCACAAACAGCTCTCACTGTTTTGAGATATGTTCGATCAATACCAGTTTATTTAGAGTTTTTAGAATGAAGAGGTGTTGAATTTCATCAAAGGCCTTTTCTGCATCTATTGAGATAATCATGTGGTTTTTGTCATTGGTTCTCTTTATATGATGGATTACGTTTATTGATTTGCATATGTTGAACCAGTCTTGTATCCCAGGGATGAAGCCAACTTGATCTTGGTGGATAAGCATTTTGATGTGCTCCTGGATTTGTTTAGCTAGTATTTTATTGAGGATTTTTGCATTGATGCTCATCAGGGATATTGGCCTGAAATTTTCATTTCTGTTGTGTCTCTGCCAAGTTTTGGTATCAGCATGATTCTGGCCTTATAAAAAGAGTTAAGGAGGAGTCCCTCTTTTTCTATTGTTTGGGGTAGTTTTAGAAGGAATTGTACCAGCTCCTCTTTGTACCTCTGGTAGAATGTGGCTGTGAATCCATCTGGTCCTGGGCTTTTTTTTGGTTGGTAGGCTATGAATTTCAGACTCAATTTCAGAAGTTGTTATTGGTCTATTCAAGGATTCGGCTTCTTGCCTGTTTAGTCTTGGGTGGGTGTATGTGTCCAGGAATTTAGTCATTTCTTCTAGATTTTCCAGTTTATTTTTACAGAGGTGTTTATAGTATTCTCTGATGGTAGTTTGTACTCTGTGGGATCAGTGGTGATTTCCGCTTTGTCATTTTCTATTGTGTCTATTTGATTCTTCTCCATTTTCTTCTTTATTAGTCTGGCTAGTCGTCTATTTTGTTAATCTTTTCAAAAAAAACCAGCTCCTGGATTCATAGATTTTTTGAAGAGTTTTTCATGTCTCTATCTCATTCAGTTCTGCTCTGATCTTAGTTATTTCTTGTCTTCTGCTAGCTTTTAAATTTGTTTGCTCTTACTTCTCTAGTTATTTTAATTATGATGATGTTAGGGTGTCAATTTTAGATCTTTCCTGCTTTCTCCTGTGGGCATTTACTGCTATAAATATTTCTGTAAACACTGCTTTAGCTGTGTCCCAGAGATTCTGGTATGTTGTCTCTTTGTTCTCATTGGTTTCAAAGAACTTATTTATTTCTGCCTTAATTTCATTATTTACCCAGTAGTCATTCAGGAGCATGTTGTTCAGTTTCCATGTAGTTGTGTGGTTCTGAGTGAGTTTCTTAACCCTGAGGTACAAAGAGAATAAAATACCTAGGAATACAACTTACAAGGGATGTGAAGGACCTCTTCAAGGAGAACTACAAACCATGGCTCAAGGAAATAAAAGAGGACACAAACAAATGGAAAAACATTCCATGCTCATGGATAGGAAGAATCAGTATCATGAAATGGCCATACTGCCCAAAGTGATCTATAGATTCAATGCTATCCCAATCATGGTACCATTGACTTTCTTCATAGAACTAGAAAAAACTACTTTAAAATTCATATGGAACCAAAAAAGAGCCCGTAGATCCAAACCAATCTTAAATAAAAAGAACAAAGCTGGAGACATCATGCTACCTGACTTCAAACTACACTACCAGGCTACGGCAACCAAAACAGCACGGTACTGGTACCAAAACAGATATATAGACCAATGGAACAGAACAGAGCCCTCAGAAATAACACCACACATCTACAACCATCTGATCTTTGACAAAACTGACAAAATCAAGCAATGGGGAAAGGATTCCCCATTTAATAAATGATGTTGGGAAAACTCCCTAGCCATATGAAGAAAAATGAAACTGGACCCCTTCCTTATACCTTATACAAAAATTAACTCAAGATGGATTAAAGATTTAAATATTAGACCTAAAACCATAAAAACCCGAGAAGAAAGCCTAGGCAATACCATTCAGGACATAGGCATGGGGAAAGACTTCACGACTGAAACCCCAAAAACAATGGCAACAAAAGCCAAAATTGACAAATGGGATGTAGTTAAACTAAAGAGCACAGCAAAATAAACTATCATCAGAGTGAATAGGCAACCTACAGAATGGGAGAAAATTTTTGCAATCTATCCATCTGACAAAGAACTAATATCTGGAATCTACAAAGAACTTAAACAAATATACAAGAAAAAATCAAACAACCCCATCAAAAAGTCGGTGAAGGTTATAAACAGACACTTCTCAAAAGAAGATATTTATATAGCCAACAAACATATGAAAAAAAACTCATCATTACCAGTCATTCAAGAAATGCAAATCAAAACCATAATGAAATACCATCTCCCTCTAGTTAGAATGGAAATCATTAAAAAGTCAGGAAACAACAGCTGCTGGAGAAGTTATGGAGAAATAGAAACCCTTTTACCCTGTTGGTAGGAGTGTGAATTAGTTCAGCCATTGTAGAAGACAGTATGGTGATTCCTCAAGGACCTAGAGCCAAAAATACCATTTGATCCAGCAATCCCATTACTGGGTATATACCCAAAGGATTATAAATCATTCTACTATAAAGACACATGCATATGTATGTTTACTGAAGCACCATTCACAATAGCAAAGACTTAGAACCAACCCAAATGCCCATCAGTGATAGACTGGATAAAGAAAATGTGGCAGATATGCACTATGGAATGCTATGCAGTCATAAAAAAGGATGAGTTCATGTCCTTTGCAAGGATATGGATCAAGCTAGAAACCATCATTTACAGCAAACTAACACAGGAAAGAAAACCAAACACCGCATGTTCTCACTCATAAGTGGGAGTTGAACAATGAGAACACATGGACACAGGGAGGGGAATATCACACACTGAGGCTTGTTGGCGAATGGGGGTCTGGGGCAGGGATAGCATTAGGAAAATACCTAATGTAGATGATGGGTTGTTGGGTGTAGTGAACCACTAGGGCACATGTATACCTATGTAACAAACTTGCTTGTTGTGCAAATGTATCCCAGAAATTATAATAAAAAAATTAAATTTAATTAAATTTAAATTTAAAAAAGGAAAAAAATAGTTTTTTTGTTTTTTTGTTTTTGTTTTTATTTTTACAGAGAGTATCTCTCTGTTGCCCAGGGTGGAATGTGATGGTGCATTCTCTCATTGAAACTTCTGCCTCCTGGGTTCAAGTGACTCTCTTGCCTCAGTCTCCTGAATGTCTGGGATTACATGCATGAGCCCCCATGCTCAGCTAATTTTTGTATTTTTAGTAGAGATGAGATTTCACCATGTTGGCCAGGCTGGTCTTGAACTCCTGGTCTCAAGTGATCCACCTGCCTTGGCTTCTCAAAGTGCTGGGATTACAAGCTTCAGCCACCACACTCAGCCAAAAATAGCATTTTGTTGATATTTTTTACATAGTTAAAATAGTCACAGAAATACTCATTCTTATTTAATACATACAATTAGTCTTTAGTATTTTCTTGAATATGCACTCATGATTCAATTAAATGTTGAGTTGATTCATGCACACACACGTGTGTGTAGGTGTCGGTATGTTTTGTGTTTTATTTAGCCATTTTAATGCTATTATTGATAGGCTATTCAGTGAATTAAAGAAAATTATCCTAATATAGGTTCTCAAAGATTTATAAAGGTATTTTTATACACAAATGCATTTTTAAGAATTATATTAAATATTTATTTTATCTGTTCATTAATTTATATTTTTATTTTATTTTATTGAGTATAATTTGACACTAGGATGATCAACAGGCAGATAATACAATTAATAAATAAAACAGATAACAATTCCTGAACTTCTGGTGATTATAGTCTAGTTCAGCAAGACAGATGCTAACACAGTAAGTAGTAAAATACACAGTATATAGAAGCAATGGATACCAAAAATAAATAAATAAAGCTGAAAAGGAGGACATTAAATATTGAGGGCTATTTGCAATTTACTAGAATACTTCCTAAGAAATTGTCAGTTCATCGAAAATGTAGTAAGGATGAGAACAGGGGTTAAACAAAAGGATATTTGAAAAACACTGTTTAGTGAATCAATCCATATTGTACTTATAGTGAGGAAAGAACAAAAAGAAGGTGAGTGGCACTGGGATGGATGTAAGCAACAGAGAGAGAGAAACTGATATCCAAGGGGAGTGCTGTGTGTTGAGGAATCTGATTGAGACAACCTTTCAAGGAAATGTTAAGGGGATTTGACTGTCAGTCCAAGGGAGGTTGGAAACTATGGGAATATTGTAAGGAGCCATGTACCTCTGGCTTCTGATGAGTTTGTACTTTGTTACTCTTGCATTGAGAAAACATATAGATGTATTGTTTTCTAGCCATTTACAGTAAGTATGGCCATGTCCATAAGGACAATGAACCAACCTTGGTCATCATGCTGCACAACATACAAAAACAGCATGTCCTTAACTCGTTTTATATCCATATTGGCCAGGGCTTCTTTAAAGATATCTTCAGAATTACTGAAATTGATTATTTCACACTAAGAATAAGAAAAAAAAACCTTCAAAATTCTAGCATGAAAAATGGTCTAACTTCTCTCTGTCCAAACCATAAGGAAATTTATCCGCAGATGTATGTGCCTAAGCAGAAATTTCTTTCTTTAAAAATAACTTTATCAGCTTTTTTAAACTCCAAAGATGCCACATTAATGTGGATTAATTTATTGACTAAATTTTGTAGTTGTTCCTCTACTATTGTATTTTCGAGTCACTGTACATTCTTCTTAAAAGGAAACTGTGGATTGTAGTGTGGGATATTATCTGGACTAACTCTCCTATATCAAGGAGATAATGCTTGATATTTCTAAGCTGTCCATGGAACTGCTCTAAGTTCACAGCAGCGACAGATGTTTTTTCTTTTCCATATTTTTATGGCTCATTTATTATTTCAAAGGTCATATAAGAGTAAAGGCTATTTATGAGTGAAGGAGCTAAACAAATTAATTTGCAATGTATGTTCACATTGTTATCTTTCTCCAAGTGTTTTCATGACATAACATTCTGAATCATAGAATAACCTCCTTAGATCATCTAATATATATAGTTGCATTTTCACTTTTTTCCTCTAAAATATATATATTTTCTCCATAAATGTACTAATGGAGAGATAGGAAACTTTGTTAAATGTATAATCTGATCATATTTTACAACAGAAAAGTATGCTACTCCATAAAGTAACATAATACTTATAAAAGCAATGATTGAACTATTGTTTGGAAGATAACAAGACGTTCAGAATGTCCTAGACATTCTTGATAATCTCAAGAGAACTGCCAAATAAAAGAAGTTCTTTGAAGATGAAAATATTTGAATATTTCATTACCATCTACTATATGATGCCAAACTGAGCTTAGAGACTGAAATATATTTAAAAATTTCTGAAACAACTCAACTAATGATATCAACATGTTACAAATATATTTCCATAAATCTCCAAACATGGGGACATGTTTACCCAAACATATTTATGTGTTTGAAGATACACACGCACACACTCCCAAAATTATTCTAATCTATAAGCAAGCCATTATTTGAACATATATGCTATTATTTCATCCTTGACTCCTTATCCTCTCTAAAGTCACCTGTCCTCTATATCAGATTAATCAAAAGTACAGCAAATGGTAAAGTGAACAGCAACCCAGGCTTGTCACTGAACAAATTGTGCAATCTCAAGTAATTTATTAATATTCCATCCTTCGGTTTCCCCATAAAGTGGAGATAATAATAGCATCTCTCACACTGGTCTTTTGTGATTGTTAATTACTAGTGTACAGAGAGCATTTGGAATTATACCTGGCACACAGTAAGCTTTTGTAATGATTAACTGTCATTATAATTACCTCTATTGAGCCAAAATAATGAACAAAAGGAAGAGTTAAAAGGGACTTTTGTTTTTGTATTGGTGGAGGGCACCCCATTAGTGATTGAGTCAGTAAATTCAAAGGAAACTACACAGAGCTGCTAGATCCTGTGGAAGTGAGAGACAAAACTAGCATAATTTTATGGAAATAATTTTTATTTTAGATACAAAGATGAATGTAGCTAAAAACAAAATTCTTACCAATTAGTGATTTTGTCTAAATGGAGCTTCATGACACAGAAAAAAGACTAGTTATTTCATGAATATTTCTGGGCTCTCATTTTGTGCCATTGATATATGTGTCAATTATTTTACCATTACCACACCGTCTTGATTACTGTAACTTTATAATAAGTTTTGAAGTTAAACTGTGGCAAGTGCTCTGACTTTGTTCTTTTTCAACATTGTTTTGAATATTCTGGGTCTCAGTATCCACAAAATAGCATACTAGGGTAACCAGGAAACAACTGTAAAATGCAATAAACAGTGTTATATCTAGGATCTATCAGTCATGCATGCTACAGGGATGTGGATAACCTCACTGAAAAATCTTTCATCTTATCAATCATGTTTCTGCAACTCCTTGACCACAAGGGTTTACAGAAAATGTTTTACTCTAAACATTTTCTGTAAAAGAGTTGATTTTCTAGGAGTATTTTAGAAAATATTAATTAATTAATGCATTAAATAATGAATTATTGATTAGTGGATAAATCCTTGTAATGAATTACGCAAAGCCATTTTGTAAGAATCAAAAGCAAAGCAATTTCTCTAATAGATCATTTAATAACATAGTGTTCATGACATATGTAAATATTGTTTATACATTTTCCAAATCTATTTAGTTTCTTTAACATGTTTTTTTAAAAGAAGTATTAAAACTCTCAATACTTTTCATTCAAAACAAAAATGTTTCAATCTCACCCATTCACAAGGAATCATTATATTCTATCTAACAGTGTTTCTATGAATGTCATTCAAAATTAAGGTTGTCATTGGTTTAACTAAAATTTTAAACTCCATTTTCATCAACTAAAAACTTCAAGCATTTAAATACTGATAGTGAATGTCATATTCTTTCTCAACTTTAAACAGTTGGTTCTTTTTGAGCATGTTTATTCCAGTAAATGTTTAAAAAACTATCTTTAGAATTTGAAATGTATTTTTTTTTAACTGCTCACACTCTCAACTATTTGTTTTGTTGTTCTTTCTCCATTTTCTGGTACAAGATAAAAACAAACAGTACAAATGAACATATAAAGTATACACATATATATTCACACACACATACAGACAAAAGAAAGAGTTAAGAAGGCAATTTTTTGTATGGATAGTGGACATAGCATTATGGAATACAGTCAGAAAATTCAAAAGAAACTGGATAGAGCAGCTAGATTCTGTGGAAGTGAAAGACAAAGTAAACAAAAACTTTATGGAAATAATTTTAATTTTTGATATAGGGAAGAATGTAGCAAAGAACAATAAAAATTCTTACCAAGTATCGATTTTACAGCTTTGACTGCATTGTAAATTGTTTACACTATAGTTCTAATTAATCTTTAACTTAATACTTATACTGATGTTTTTTACAAATTTCTTGAGTGATTGTAGCTTCTCGGTTTTCTTTTTGTTGATTTTCAGTTTCATTATATATATTAAAATGTATTGACTTTTACTGAGATTTTGTGACATTATGTAATTATGGTTTTTTCTAGGCTTTTAAGTATAGTTAAAAAAAAAAAAAACCCAAAAAAAACAAAAGGTATATTATTTGTTTGCAAAATCCCAGTAGATTCTAAGCCCTAAAATATAAATAAATAGTTTAAAAATGTTGTAGGTCTCTAAGAATTTTTTTAATGAAAATCATAATAACATATGTGCTTTAAAAGCTTAATTGGGCCAGGCGCTGTGGCTCACACCTGTAATCCCAGCACTTTGGAAAACCGAGGAGGGTGGGTCACCTGAGGTCAAGAGTTGACACCAGCCTGGCCAACATGGTGAAACTCCATCTCTACTAAAAATACAAAAATTAGCCTAACTTAGTGGTGCATGTAATCCCAGCTACTCGGGAGGCTGAGGCAGGAGAATTGCTTGAACCTGGGAGGCGTAGGTTGCAGTGAGCCAAGATCATGCCACTACAACTCCAGCCTGGGAGACAGAGTGGGACTCCATCTCAAAAAAAAAAAAAAAAAGACTTCGTTTTATTGCCTTCTTCTAATAGATAATAATGCAGTGACAGTCTGAATGTAATTTTGCTGAAAATCTGCATTCAGATAATTTGCAAGGAACTAAGATTTAGGAACTAAGATTAGAGAAAAGATTAGTTGAGTTTCACCACTGATTGTTCAATTATGTTTTATGTCTACTGATTGATTATATGGTTGTTTTTTCTGGCAAAAATATTCATGTTTTAGGATTATTTTCTGAAGATTTATTTTATGGCTTCATTTTAGCTGTTTTTTTTTTCTTTATGTGCCTTGTTAGTTTGAGTTGAGATCCATGAATCTGAAAACACAACCACCTCCCCTGGTCTTTGTGAACTGACTTTATAGAGGGAAAGATCTTCACAAGCCAGTCCATCTGGGGATTCTGGGGGCCTCCCATGCTTTATCTGTCAATATGCTTTCCCCAGACTTGTATATGTAAATTCTGTGTTATAGTGAATTTGCTTCTTTCTTTTTTCAGGTGCTCATATTTCTTGCTCCCTCAGTGTGTGTCTACGGTCTTGTAGGTTCTCTAGGTCCACTGTATGCCTCCCAATTCATTTTCTTTCTCGTCAGCCCCCAGGAATGTAGAGTCCTGTCAATGCTTTAAGACAGGTAAGACAGAGACCAGTTCTTCAGGAATCTCTCTAAAAAGATAGAATTTTGAACAAACACTTCATTTTTTTCCCCCCATTCCTCCCATTATCCCTTGAGGCAGAAGCTGCCACGCTCTAACAGCTTTGCCTGCTGTACAGCAAGGCCTCCGAGCAGCAGTAGGTCATCTACCTCTGTTGTGTTCTCAGTGGTCCCCAGGCCCCTAGGGTGTGTTGGGTCTCATCAGTACTCTGAGACAGTTGAGACTAAAAAGAGTCCCTCGAGTGATTTTCAAGAAACTAGAATATTGGACCAATGCTATATTCTTCCCTTCTCTCCCTCCAAGAGAAGTTGTTGAGAGCTGGATTTTCTCCCCTGGCTAAATTTTCAGCCAGAGGGAGGGGCGATGGTCAGTGAATGGCATGAAATTTCCTACAAACATGTAGACAGCTAGTTTTGCACCTGCCTGTGGTGGTGCAGAATCCTCTCCCTCATTCTCAGAATTTTTGCAAAGGGAATTGGTCCACATACTGTTGAATCCGTGTCTCTCTGTGGAATAAATGGTCTGAGTCTCACGATTCTATCATCTTTCTGACATCATCTCTAATCAATGGCTATTCTTGACTTGGACCTTGAATGTTATATTTTCTTCTAGCTTATACAGGGTGGAGAAAAACACAGTCTGTGTCTGTAGCTATGTTAAACAATAAAAAGATGAATGGGCTACAAGAGGGAGGGAGAGGAGACAGACAGAGGGAGAGAAAATGGGAGCAGGGCAGGAGGAAAGAGACATCTCACCTGGTAAAGCAAGGCAGGATATTTCTGGCATGCATATCAAGAGGTTGAAAATTAGGCAGATTTTTTTGTCTGGAAAATAATTGAACGATGCGTTATGACCCTGTGCAGTTGCCAAAGAATGACATTTTTATTTATGAGCATAAACACACTGTGTTTTTCAACAGCGTTCTATCATGAATTAGAAACAGAAAGACTAAAAGCAGATACTTGTGAATCAGAGCCTAGAATTATGGCATATTCTCTTATCAGAAATATTTCAATACATAGGCACAGAAGGCCTACAGATTAACATTTTATAATATTTGGAATTGAGCATAACTCTCAGATTTTGCCATTATTATAACCAATTTAAAATCAGTTCTTAATTTTTAGGCAGAAATATATAACTATAAAAGTTTCCTTAAGTAGAAATATGCAAGCAACTGCAGTAGGTATAACAAGAATCTAGACATAAGAAAATGAAATAATAATAGTAAAATTATTGAGAAAGGAAAGATTTTTTAGGATTCTAATGTCTTCCCAGAAGTTAAGACTCTAAAAGTCATGGGGCTGTTACTTGAAAATAAAATATAATGAGATTAACCTTTATCTTTTATGAGAGATTGCCTTTCCAAGAGGAAAGATTATAGTTGAATTTTGGACTGTTTAGTCATAACTTTTACTTATTGTGATCTGGGAGGCAAAACGGGGCACAAGGATTTGAAATTATATTTTACATTTATCTCATGTTCGTGTTGGCTGCAAAATGTTCTTAAAAATCTCTAAACCCAATGAGGTCTACCTCAAAGTTTAGGCAGATTTTAGTGGTTGTCAGAATGTGGTCTATGAATCGAATGTATTTCTGATGAGAAGCCCAGAGATTACTTTAAAATGTAGTAATTTGGGTCTTTCTTCAAACTGGCCGTCTACATTGTGGGTTGTTACTCAGGTGGGGCGGGAGGCAAGTCAGGCTTAAAAGTTGATATCAAAAAGTTCACTGAATGAGAAATTTGACTTCCAGGTGAAACAAAACAGTATAGCATGGTATATTCTAGTCATCAATAACTAGGAATGCTGAAAAAAATAGGAATATATTAGCTTAAAGTCTTCCTTAAGTGCTAAGTCATTAGATACTGTAGATGCTATAAAACTAGAGAAGAAAGACCCTCACAGGCAATCTGACTTCTGCAGCCATTTTACCCTGAGGACATTTGCTTATTTAGGTGTGGGCAGGGGGTGAGGCTCTGAGCACAAAAATATATATGAACAATACAGGGGAACAGAAAAACCAGCAGAATTCTGTTCAAACAATTTGAGATCTTGGAGAATTTGGCTAGTTTTTCTCTCAGGATAGTTGCTGAATTCTGACCAAGAATGCAGTCTACACTTAAGTTAGCCAAATCCCTGGTTGAATTAAGATGTTCAGAAACCATATCATCTGATTAGCAGAATGACTTTCTGTCATTAGGGAGGAAGATTCTATCATTTGAGAGTCTATAATTTTTCGACACAATGATATCTATATAATAAAATCACCGGGTATGCCAAAATACAATGCAATATGATTTCTTAAAATTGAGAATATTGACAAACACTATGAAAACTTCTTAAGGGATCCAGACCTTGATGGTAACTAATGAAGATTCTACGGGCACTATGGTAATGTATTCAAAGTATATAGAAAAAAATTTCGAGAAAACAGAAGATAAAATGAAGAAGGTAACCAGATAATGAGACTCTACAAAATTATTAAACAGAAGTTTTAGAAATTAAAATTACAATAACTAAAACTAAAATTCCATTACAGCAATCTTCTGCCATTACAGAAAATCTTCTGGAAATGATCCACCGTTCTCAACGCCGTTAAGGACATTTGTGACTTATAGGAGCAGTCAGTATATCGCTATTAACAGGAATTGGAAGAAGTTGATTTTACCCTTCATAAATGGCTTTGAAGGGTTCACAAATGTCATAAAGGATGGAACTGCAGATGTGGTAGAATTAGCAAGAGAACTAGGATTAAAAGTGGAGCCTGAAGGTGTGACTGAATTGCTGAAATCTCATAGCCAAACTTGATTGGATGCTTTTTATGCATCCAATCAAGTTATGCATCCCATCAAACTTGATTGGATACTTAGTTGCTTTTTATGGTTGGATGGGCAAAGAAAGTGATTTGTTGAGATGGAATCTACTCCTGGTGAAGGTGCTTTGAATATTGTTGAAATGACAATTAGGGATTTAGAATGTTATGTAAACCTAGTTGATAAAGCAGCTGCAGGGTTTGGGAAGATTGACTGCAATTTTGAAAGAAGTTTTACTATGGGTAAACTGTTATTAAATAGCATTGCCTTCTACAGATAAATCTTTCATGAAGAGTCAATTACTGTGGCAAACTTCATTGTTACCTTATTTTAAGAAATTGCTACAACCACTGCAACCTTCAGCAGCCACCATTCTGATGATTCAACATCAATCACATTGAGGCAAGACCCTCCACCAGCAAAAAGTTTTCAACTACTTGAAGGTTTAGATGATTGTTAGCATGTTTTAGTAATGATGGATGTTAATTAAGTTATGTTCATTGTCTTTTAGACATCATGCAATTGCACACATAATAGACTGCAGTATCATGTAAACATCACTTTTATATGCTCTGGAAAACTAAAAACATTGAATGACTCATTTTATTGTGATATTCACTGTATTGTGGTGCTCTGGAACCAAACCTGCAATATTTCCAAGGTATGCCTGTACTAAGTACTTTCCTATCCTAGACTTTCCTTCTCCAACTCAACAACTCCCAGGTCTATAAAGCTACAGAAGCCTTTAGTTTGTGGCTCCCTTGGAAGTGAAACAACCCCTGTGTTTATGCAGATCTAACTGCACCACTCAGTGGGGAAAAATTGGAGCTGGTCAGGAATGGAGAGGGAATGGGGACCAGTGTTTTCTCAGGCTTAGCCTCTTGCTTATTTATACTATCACAGTAAGTGACTAAAGGCTTGACTGTTACATTCCGTTTTGCTTGTTTTCTCAATTGGCTACTCCAACATCTGGCAGCTCAGCTCTCCTGAATCCAGCTGAGCTTCTGACATTGTACATTAAGGAAAGAGATATTCTAGAGATAATGAGGGACTGTCATAATGATAAAATCCTCTCTGAGGAAATCTTTATTCCAAATCTATAAGCACATTCTTTGTAAAGTAAAAATTTTAAAAAATGAGATAATGGGGGCCATCTTCATACCTTTCTCAACAGCTAATAGAACAAGCTTTGGGACAAAGTGTCAGTAAGGATATAGCACATCTAAAGAATGCAATTTACCAACTTTACCTAACTGGCATAAATGGAACACAGTACAAATCAATTTTGTAAATGATTTTACAGTAGTAACTACAGCTCAATGTATGAATGGCCTATGACCTAGCTATTCCACTCATAGAAAAATACTCTGCAGAATACGTACACATTTTCACCAAAGATATGCATTAGAATGCTCATAAGTTTGTGGTAGCAAAAGCATGAAAATTAGTAAATGCTTAGGAGTAGAAAAATGGAAAAATGATTGTAATATATGTTTATGCAATTGATTATAATTCAGCAAAGAAAATAAATCAGCCACTCAACAATTTGAATAACTTGCAAATATGTTTAGTGAAAGAAGACAGATATTAAAGCACATATACTTTATGATTTCACTGATATGAAGACCAAAAACTGAAAGAATGAATCTCTGCTGTTAGAAGGCAGGATAGTTGTTATCCATTAGCAGAGGATGCTAAAGGGGTCACATGGGTACCTCTCTTGAGCAGGTAATTTTCTTTTTGCTATGTGTAATGATTGTAAGTGAGGAAAAAGATTGAGTTCTTGATAGGTACCTTTTTTCTGCATTCATATTATACTTCAATAAAAAAATTGAAAATAATAATATTGGAGCTTAGAATTCAATGAGTTTTAAAATAGTAATACATTACAAATAATTATAGGAGAAAAGTTATTGTGTATCCCTCAGTGTCCATCTAAGATCCATAGATGGGATTTTAACCTCTCAATGAGAGTTGGTTACATGAAGATAACACTGTTACTGAATACAGATACAGCGAATTGTATTTCTACTGCTATAAACAAGAAACTCTTGACAATAAAAAATCTTGAAATAACCATTGCTACTGCTGCATATAGAAAAGTAATGCAGTTGTCAATGCTCATTCAACCCTTTCCTCCCTCTCTCCTCCCATCCACTTCCAGAAAAAAATTTACTCAGTTCTTAGTCTTTCATGCCACTAAGTTCTGATTCAGTGTGCTGGAGGATGATTCGTAGCCTCACTTTCTATCTTTAAGGGAATCTTGCACACAGAGTCCATAGCGTCTGTGTAGGGAGATTTGCTCTGCCTCATGGAGACAGAACTTGCCCATGTATAGGTACTGGGGCCTGAGGAATTGTTAAATAGTGAGTTTCATTCTTACCAGTGTTGACAAACATCCATACCCTAATGTATCTATGATGGATTTAATTTCAATTTGGTTATGCTAAGACTACATTTCCCAGAATCCTTTTCCTCATATACTTCTGGGTAACAGTTTACTAAAACTGAAGTTGAGAAAGACAGGAGGGTTAGGGAAGCAGCAACAACTATGCTGTATTGGTTACTGGTGGTAAGAGACAGAACTTTAGAACACACAGAAGCAATAATCATGAAGAGCCAGCAGCTTTCTGTAGGCTTCTGCCCTTTCTCCAGCAGCAATCACTAGTCTTTTTTTTTTTTTTTTTCGAGACTCTGTCGCTCAGGCTGGAGTGCAGTGGCACCATCTTGGCTCACTGTAACCTCCTGGCTCACAGCAATTCTCCTGCCTCAGCCTCCCTAGTAGCTAGGATTACAGAAGCCTGCCATCACGCCCGGCTAGTTTTTGTATTTTTAGTGGATATGGGGTTTGAGAATGTTGGTCATGCTGTTCATTCTGTTCTCGAACTCCTGACCTCAAGTGATCCGCCTGCTTCCGACTTCCAAAGTGCTGGAATTACAGGCTTAAGCCATCATGCCTGGTCAGTAATCACTATTCTAACAGGACATCGCTAGCTTCCAGATTTGCAACAAACCCAGGGAAAATGAGTTTAGATACCGCAGCGTGAAAGAATGTTGTATTATCAAATCTAACTAATGCTATGGCATTTATTGATTAAAAACTTGTTTAATTCTTTTAAACAAAATAGTTCATATTTAGAGAAAATAAATATTAATAGTTTTAGAAACAAATTTTCATTCTTAATCAAAGTAGTTTAGAAAAAAATAGCTTAAGAGTTACATTATCATCTGTTAAAGGAAATGAGTTTTAATTTGAAAAATAAAATTCAGACACTTGCTAATCTTGACAAAATGAATAACTAAATATGAAGCATAACATATTTTGAACAATTTCTAAATGAATTCCATTTTGAGAACAATTTTAAAACAATAACCTTTTGTCATAAAAATGGGAGTTGATATTTAAACTATTTAGATGCTTCTAATGCATAGAATATGGAAGGAGAAAGTTTATTGCTGTCTCAATTACAAAAATACTATATTAAATTATTGTTTAAGCTGATTATATAAGTAAGTGTATCCCTTAAGTATTTCATTGTTCCTGTGTAGCATCTTTATTACATTCTGAAAATGTGGTCACAGAATATGACATTTACCTGAGGGCAATGGTTCTGTTCCATTTTATGGCTACAGCTTAGGTGTCTGAGAGTGAATATGAGAATCATAAAGCATTTCTCACCCAAAAAGGAAGGTCGAATTTATGATCCAGTGTAAATCCTCAATCAATTGGAAATATCAAGAAATATGTTTCTTACATTTTTTTAAACCTCAATAGAAAACAAGACTACAACAAAAGATCAAAATCATTTGGTGAGTTTATATTTTTAACTATAATGTTTGATTTTGTTAAAGAACATATGTGGTCAATACCATTGGTATTTTCTGAAGCACGTTATTACTATATTTTCTTAATTATTTGTATTGCACATATTATTATGACTAATTATTATTCAAGGTTTCATATGATTGAAATATTAAACCACTTTGTTTTATTATCTCTCTTTAAGTTCTACCTGGATGTATATCTCAAGATAACATTCTGTTATTACTCCAAGTATTATGAAAATGTTTTTAAAATTATTTTGAAGGTTAAAATGGATTTTCAGTCAAACGTAACAAATAATTGCTGTGAAAATACCTAGACAATGTGTTGTAAGGTAAGGTATTGTGAGCATTACAAATTTGAATAAGGCACTGCCTTACTATATTTTCATTTTAATTCGTTAATAAAATATCTATAGTTGGTATGCAACGAGTTTCATTCATATGTTACTTTAACAACACATCTAAATCTTTTTGTAAGTTAATGTGTTATAAAAGACCTTGAGTTACACTGTCTCCAAACCCCTTTTTTCTTTGATTTAGAATTAAGTACATATCCTTGAAGGAGGTGGTGTGGGGTTAACAAATGGGTAATTTTCTTTTCTTTTGGGAAAAAGAAAAGAAATTTTCTTTTCTTTTGGTTTCATAAAGACAGTGTTTGTGTTAAAAGAAAAAAATTATTTTGTTTTCTAAATCCATACCATATTTAAATAATATTACTTTACTTGTGAAACATTGGAAAGAAAATGAACTAAAATTTAATAGCAAATATTTCCAAAATAACTTTGTGATGTAGTGCAAATTGTAGGGAGTAGGGGAGATTTAAAATCCAACAACTTCTTGAGATTGAGGTACAAACAGCTAAGAAAATACAGTCCCTCAGGCTTCAAAACGTTGCACACTCTCCAAAATGCCAGAAGCACTATTTACTTCTTCCCTTTTTGCCTTATTGCACACTGTCCCCAGATGATGTTGTATGTGGTATAAATTAGACAGTTTATTGAGTATACTTTTAGTCCATCTTCTATAACACACAAGGCATCACTTTCAAGGTGTCACTTCAGAGGAATAAAGGCAGACTAGAGCAATATTTTAAGTCTGACTGGGTAAAAAATGGTTTGGAAAAGTTCAAGTACAATATTGTTGTGATAGCTCAGTAAGATACACAGAACACTGAATGCAATTTTAACATGACTATGAGTCAGTATTTTGTATTTGCATAAAATCTGGTGTAATAGATGCATTTCACTCATGAAAAATTTGGGGGTTCAGGCATACATTTATTCCATTCAGCTTATGCTTTGCCTTCACTATAATCATTATTTCCAAATCATGACTCACACAAATCTCTCCATTTTTGGTGGATCATGGAGTGAGACAATTAATGGTGAGTGTAGAATAATTCACTTATCTTGTGTGTTTGATGATGATTACAAGTTAGACTCTACATAATTTACATTTTTAAGAAAATAATGCTAAAGTTACTTTTAGAATGAGTGGGACTTTCAAACTCACGTATTCAGTCATAGCAGGTAACACTTCCACAGAGATATAGATTGTAAGAAGAGAGTATAAATGGCTGTTTCAATTCTAACAAATGTACCAGGAGTTATATAGTAGTAGCTCTAGTGTTTACCATACTCAGGAAATTGAAAGAAAAAAAGACTTTGTTTGGTCTAAACTAAAATGTGTTTTGAGAATACATACCTACTTGTAAGTACCCTTGGATTTCTTTTCAGAAAAAGCTAAGATAGATGTAAATAATATGAAAAGAGAAATGCATATAGATTTTTGAGATCAAAGAGGGGAGTACACAGAATCCTAAATTTTGATATAGTTTTTGCCCAAGCACCAGGGGTTTTAGGGAAAAAGACACGTTCACTGAATAACACCGTGAAATAAATTCATTGAATGTTTGTTTTTAAAATTTAAATAAATCCGGAAAGTTTCTAGTGAAGTATACAAAGAATATTGTCTATTCTAAGGCAGTAGAGAGAGCAAACCTGGAACAGAAATTGTCTGCTGACTACAGGGTTCAAGGTTTCTTACTCAACTGTATGGAAGAAATAATCTGACTAGAGAGAAGATTGAGATGAGGAAAGAAATTTCTGAATCAGTACCATGCCTTTTCTTTGTTTGTTTATTTGTTTTTCTTTCTTCTCAGAATTACTAAAAGAATAGAATATCAAAAAGGGAACAATGATGGCCAAGTTTCCTCTTGGAGGAGAGTACTGATCCATCTGTGTCTTTGTGTATGGTTGTGAAGGTGATACAGGCCAAGTTTACCATCCGCCTGACCCTTCATCATAACAAATAAACCTATGTTCTTCTTTGAGTGAAGAAATACAGTGTAGGCAGTTGTGATTGTCTCTCAGTGAAAGGTAGGCACTAGGATTCTGAGTTAGATTCACTGAAATGAGTCCTCACAACAGCACAACATGGAGTATACAAGTCAGACATGTCTTCAAAGTTCTGGAAGACATTTCATTAAAAGCAGAAACTTAAACCCAATTTTAATCTACTTTGCATCCATTATATTTCCTGTCTGCTGACGTGGAAAGATTCCTATCCTTTTCTCCTGCACCTGACTTATTACAACAAGTCTAGGTCTGAATCAGTTATTCCACCAAGAATCCTAGAAAGGTATATTTTTGAAATAATCACTATCTTTTCAAATTTCAAATATCAGGTCATAGATTTGACAAACTGAATTCAGAGCTCTTTTGAATAAATCCTTATTTTCTGGTTCTTTCATCTCCTGTAACCTCAAGTGAACCTTATCCATCAATTTTTCACTTGTGCCTACATCTAAGCATGATATGCTGTCACTCTTGACTGAATTAAATAATACCTAGAAGACTGATAAAGCACTATTTTGTGTTATGTCTGGGACAACATTTTCAGAGGAAATAATGTGTGAACCTCAAAGACTAGCCTGTCATAGGATTTCTCAGCCTCCATAAATGTGTGAGCCAATTCCCTTCACAAATCCCTTCTCATCTATCTATCTATCTATCTATCTATCTATCTATCTATCTATCTATCT
>NC_045436.1:29132341-29169664 GCF_002776525.5 Piliocolobus tephrosceles | reverse complement strand
TCTATCTATCTATCTATCTATCTATCTATCTATCTATCTATCTATCTCCTATTGGTTCTCTCTGGAGAACACTAATACATGAAGTCACTATAATTTGTGGATTTCTGACTCTCTGATATTCCATTTGATTAGTCCAATGTATTGTATTTTTAACTCCTACTGAGAAGTGAAGCAGCTGGACTTCTGATTCGGGTGGGGACTTGGAGAACGTTTCTGTCTAGCTAAAGGATTGCAAATGCACCAATCAGCATTCTGTAAAATGGACCAATCAGCACTCTGTAAAATGGACCAATCAGTGGGATGTGGGCAGGACCAAATAAGGTAATAAAAGCTGGCCACCCCAGCCAATAACAGCAATGCTCTTGGGTCCTCTTCCATGCTGTGGAAGCTTTGTTCTTTCGCTCTTCACAAGAAATCTTGCTGCTGCTCACTCTCTGGGTCCACACTACCTTTATGAGCTGTAACACTCACTGTGAAGGTCTGCAGCTTCACTCCTGAAGTCAGCAAGACCACAAATCCACCCGAAGGAAGAAGGAAGAAACTCCAGACACATCTGAACATCTGAAGGAACAAACTCCGGACACACCATCTTTAAGAACTGCAACCCTCACTGCAAGGGTCCACGGCTTCATTCTTGAAGTCAGCAAGACCAACAACCCGCCAGAAGGAATAAATTCCGGACACATTTTGGTGACCATGAAGGGACTCTCACCAAGCAGTGAGTACCATCAGACCCCTTTCACTTGCTATCCTGTCCTATTTTTCCTTAGAATTTGGGGGCTAAATATCAGACACCTGTCAACCAGTTAAAAGCAACTAGTGCAACCACCAGACTAAAGACACAAGTTTCAGTATTTCTGGGAAAGGGCTCTCTAACAACCCCTCACTCTTTGAAGTTGGGAGCGTTGGTTTGCCTGGAACCAGCTTCTGCTCTTTCTGTGCTTCCGGGCTGAGCTGAGGGTCAACAGAGATGAAAGCCATTCAGCTTCAGGGTCCGGACAACAATTTCGTTGACCCCGTGACCATGAGCAGAACTCTCAAAGTCATGTCGCCCAAGTGAGACTCGCCTATCTATCCTATCTATCCTGACCCTTGCCTCCTGAGTCCTAATGCCTGTCAGACAAACTTCCTCTCGCCTCTCTTCTCTGAGGTTTTCACTTCTGAAAACCACTCCCTGTTTCTGGTGCTTCTCTAGTTTCTCCTATAAGAATGATTTCTAGTATAAACTCCAGGACTCTATTCCCTTCTTTAGGCACCCAGGCTCACTAATCAGAAAGACATAATTTTTGCCCAAAGCCCCACTGGGGTAGGGGGGACTATCTTATCTGGAAATTTAGGATCCCTCCTCAGACTAGCAGGCCTAGCAAAAACTATTCCTGGAGCTAGGATATGGGGAGCTTCAGAAACAGTATCCTTCCTATTCAAGTGAGGACAAAAGGTGTCATTCTTCCAACCCTGGAGATCCCCTCCCTCCTTCAGGGTTTGGCCCTCCGCTTCATTTTTGGGGCATAATATCTTTATAGGACAGAAGTAAGGTCTCAATACTAACAGGAGAATGCTTAGGACTCTAACAGGTTTTTGAGAATGTATCAGTAAGGGCCACTAATTCCGACCTTCCTCAGTCCTCCTTGTGGTCTAGGAGGAAAACTAGTTAGTGTTTCTGCTACTGCATTGGTGAATGCAACTATTCCAATCAGCAGGGTCCATGAGCCATTGCAGGTTCTTGGGCTTGAAGTGTTTCTGCTGCTGCATTGGTGAGCGCAACTATACTGATCAGCAGGGTCCAGGGACTGTTGTAGGTTCTTGGGCAGGAGAGAAACAAACAAACCAAAACCATGGGCAGTTTTGTCTTTCAGATGGGAAACACTCAGACACCAACAGGCTCACCCTTGAAATGCATCCTAAGTCATTGGGACCAATTTGACCCACAAACTCTGAAAAAGAGGCGGCTCAGTTTTTTCTGCACTATGGCTTGGCCCCAATATTCTCTCTCTGATGGGGAAAAATGGCCACCTGTGAGGAGTACAAATTACAATACAATCCTGCAACTTGACCTTTTCTGTAAGAGGGAAGGCAAATGCAGTGAAATACCTTATGTCCAAGCTTTCTTTTCATTGAAGGAGAATTCACAATTATGTAAAACTTGCAATTTACATCCCACAGGAGGACCTCTCAGTTTACCCCCATATCCTAGCCTCCCTATAGCTCCCCTTCCTATTCATGATAAGCCTCCTCTAATCTCCCCCACCCAGAAGGAAACAAGCAAAGAAATCTCCAAAGGAGCACAAAAACCCCTTCAAGCTGTAGGGGGAGGGGAGTTTGGTTCAACCAGAGTACATGTCCCCTTCTCCCTCTCTGATTTAAAGAAAATCAAGGCAGACCTGGGGAAGCTTTCAGATGAACTGTTAGGTATATAGATGTCCTACATAGTCTAGGGCAAACCTTCGATCTCACTTGGAGAGATGGCATGCTATTGTTAGATCAAACCCTGGCCTTTAATGAAAAGAATGCAGCTGTAGCTGCAGCCTGAGAGTTTGGAGATACCTGATATCTTAGTCAAGTAAATGATAGAATGACAACCAAAGAAAGGGACAAATTCCCTACCGGTCAGCAAGCCATCCCCACTATGGATCCCCACTGTGACTTCGACTCAGATCATGGGGACTGGAGTCACAAACAACTGTTAACCTGTGTTCTAGAAGGACTAAGAAAAATTATGAAAAAGGCCATGAATGATTCAATGATGTCCACTGTAACTCAGGGAAAGGAAGAAAATCCTTCTGTCTTCCTCAAGTGGCTATGGGGGGTCTTAAGAAAACATACTCCCCTGTCACCTGACTCACTCAAGGGTCAATTGATTCTAAAAGATAAGTTTATTACCCAATCAGCTGTAGACATCAGGAGACAGCTCCAAACACGAGCCCTAGGCCCTGAACAAAATCTGGAGGCATTATTAAACCTGGCAACCTCAGTGTTCTATAATAGGGACCAGGAGGAACAGGCCCAAAAGGAAAAGTGAGATCAGAGAAAGGCTGCAGCCTTAGTCATGGCCCTCAGACAAACAAACCTTGGTGGTTCAAAGAGGACAGAAAATGGAGCAGGCCAATCACCTGGTGGGGCTTGTTATCAGTGTGATTTTGCAAGGACACTTTTAAAAAGATTGTCCAATGTGGAACAAGCTGCCCCCTCGCCCATGTCCACTATGCTGAGGCAATCACTGGAAGGTGCATTGCCCCAGAGGACAAAGGTTCTCTGGGTCAGAAACTCCCAACCAGATGATCCAACAACAGGACTGAGGGTGCCCGGGATAAGCGCCAGCTCATGTCATCACTCTCACTGAGCCCCGGGTACATATAACCATTGAGGGCCAGGAAATTGACTTCCTCCTGGACACAGGCACAGCTTTCTCAGTGTTAATCTCCTGTCCCAGACCACTATTCTCAAGGTCCATTACCATCCAAGGAATCCTGGGATAGCCTGTAACCAGGTATTTCTCCCACCTCCTCAGTTGTTATTGTGAGACTTTGCTACAGATAGTAAGTATGCTTATCTAATCTTACATTCCCATGCTGCAATATGGAAAGGAAGGGAGTCCCTAACCTATGGGGGAACCCTCATTAAATACCACAAGGAAATCATGGAGGTATTGCATGCAGTGCAAAAACCCAAGGAGGTGGCAGTCTTACACTGCTGAAGCCATCAAAATGGGGACGAAGAGAGGAGAACAGCAGCATAAGAAGCTGGCAGAGGCAGGAAAGGACCAGCAGAAAGGAAAGAGAGAAACAGAAAGTCAGACAGAGAGAGGAAGAGACAGAGACAAAAAGGGAGTCAGAAAGAGGGAGACAAAGAAGTCAAAGAGAAAGA
Source organism: Piliocolobus tephrosceles (assembly GCF_002776525.5). Lineage (NCBI taxonomy): Eukaryota > Metazoa > Chordata > Mammalia > Primates > Cercopithecidae > Piliocolobus > Piliocolobus tephrosceles. Next base: position 29,165,800 of record NC_045436.1, on the reverse strand, counting down.
GAGATGGAAGTAGTAAAGAAAAAACAGTGTATCCTATTCCTTTAAAATCCAGGGTAAGTTTAAGACCTATAATTGATAATTGAAGGTCTCCTCTGGGACCCTATAACACTCCAATACCACCTTGTTGTCAGTGTAAACAACGGCATAGCCCGAAAGCACTGAGGCCACTGACAACCAATAGCCTTCCTGTCAAAAATCCTTAACCGAGCAGGTTTCCTAACAGGGGATCTACATCTTAAGGTTCAACCAGACATAGGAGGAACTCCCTTCAGGAGAGGACAATAGATGGTTCCTCCCAGGCAATTAAGGAAAAAGACACAATGGTATTCCGTAAGTGATAAAGATAGGAAAATTGCCTAGTAATTGTCTGATCAAACGTGAGAGCTGTTTGCACTCAGCTAAACCTTAAAGTACTTACAGAATCAGGAAGGAGCCATCTGTACCAATTTTAAGTTAATATGGACTGAATGAGGTTTTATTAATAGCACAGAAAAATTAAAATCCCAGACTTACAAAGTTTTCAACTAAAGTAAAGTTTTGCTAAAAGTTAACAGTGTAACATATATTATCCTACTACCACACAATCTCAAAGGATTTCTCAGACAGTTTTCACGAAATAACGAACTCTATCCTTACTCTACAATCCCAAATAGACTCTTTGGCAGCAGTGACTCTCCAAAACCACCGAGGCCTAGACTTTCCCACTGCTGGGAAAGGAGGACTCTGTACATTCTTAGGGGAAGAATGTTGTTTTTACACTAACCAGTCAGGGATAGTAGGAGATGCCACCCAGCATTTACAGGAAAAGGCTTCCAAAATTAGACAATGCCTTTCAAACTCTTATACCAACCTCTGGAGTTGGGCAACATGGCTTCTCCCCTTTCTAGGTCCTGTGACAGCAATCTTACTATTACTTGCCTTCGGGCCCTGTATTTTTAACCTCCTTGTCAAATTTGTTTCCTCTAGGATCAAGGCCATCAAGCTACAGATGATCTTACAAATGGAACTACAAATGAGCTCAATGAACAACTCCTATCGAGGACCCCTGGATCAACCCACTGTCCGTTTGGCTGGCCTAGAGAGTTCCCCTCTTGAGGACACAACCACTGCAGGGCCCCTTCTTCACCCCTGTCCAGCAGGAAGTAGCTAGAGTGGTCATCACCCAATTCCCAACAGCAGTTGGGGTGTCCTATTTAGAGGGGGGATTGAGAGGTGAGCCAACTGGACTTCTGGTTCAGGTTTGTAAACGCACCAATCAGCACTTTGTAAAAATGCACCAATCATCACTCTGTGTCTAGCTAAAGGATGGTAAATGAACCAATCAGCACTCTCTAAAAACGCACCAATCAGCACTCTGTAAAATGGATGAATCAGCAGGACATGGGTGGGTCCAAATAAGGGAATAAAAGTTGTCCACCCCAGCCAGTAGTGGCAACCCTGTTGGGTGCCCTTCCATGCTGTGGAAGCTTTGTTCTTTTGCTCTTCACAAGAAATCTTACTGCTGCTCACTCTTTGGGTCCACACTACCTTTATGAGCTGTAACACTCACTGCGAAGGTCTGCAGCTTCACTCCTAAAGTCAGCGAGACCACGAACCCACCAGGAGGAACAAACAACTCTGGACGCACCACCTTTAAAAGCTGTAACACTCACCGCGAAGGTCTGTGGCTTCACTCCTGAAGTCAGCAAGACCATGAACCCACCAGAAGAAAGAAACTCCAGACACATCTGAACATCTGAAGGAACAAACTCTGAACACACCATCTTTAAGAACTGTAACACTTACCATGAGGGTCTATGGCTTCATTCTTGAAGTCAGCAAGACTAAGATCCCACTGGAAGGAATAAATTTTGGACACATTTTGGCGACTCAGATGGGACAAACTGCTAGTTATTAAGAAACTTTAAAACAGTAGTCAACGTTTTCCCAAGAACATTTCTTTAACTTCATCAATCTAATTAAAACACATTTTCCCCCAAATGCGACACCACTTTTGGGGTTATATTTAAAAGTAGAATCCCATTATCCTCATTTATAACATATATCTGTCCAAAGAAGATAAAATTTTCTCTCTCCTCTTCATCCTGGCACATTTCTCATTTTTTTTTAACTCTCAGTCAATAGTTTTTCCTAGACACACACACACATATCATATTAGATATATATGTATTATATTATATACTATATAAACAATATAATATATAATATTATATTATATATTATATATTATATACAAATAAAATAGCATATATAGTAACCAAATTTGTTGAGAAGGTTTGCAAATGTTTAGACTTTCTCAAAGCCACTATTTCCAGAGTGATTTTCTCTATCACACTTCAGTGTATGGCATATAACTCACTCTATTTCATGATGAATTACTACCATAAACATTGATTTTGAGGTTCAGTCATTGATGCTCATTCAAGCTTCTGGGAACTTAATGGAGGGTCTATGACCTCTAGGAAGCAAGAGCGTAAGAGGGTGAAAGCACGATTTGTGAGCAGACTTCTCAGACTCTCTTTTTCTAACCAATCACATCACCACTTTGTTAGGGTACTTTCTGTTAGTATGCTATATCTGGAACTCCTTTTATCCACCCTAGAGTTTCAAAACATGAGACAAAAAAACAGGGATCAGGGACTGATTTTAGTGTCTAGTATTGATTGATTTCCTCTTTCAGTTCTTTTCAAAAAACTCCCTGTTACCTTTCTAAAGGATAAATATATATAAAACACTTACCAGACAGCTCTCCATTTTATCTGGGGTTGCACTTCAAAATCTGGCAAGAATAGTAATTCCTCCATCAAGAGTCCATTTCAGAAATCAATAATTAAACAGCTAGACAGGGGGCCCATATTTTGTGAAAAGACCAAATCTAGAGTCTGGTTTCTAGAAACATACCCAGAAATTAAGGTGATTATGTTTTATTTTGTTTTCCTCATTCATAATATTTTGCTTTTCCATAGAAGTGCTACTTTGTTTCTTTAATTTATCACATATCATTTCAAGTTAATTTATTTTCTTTTTTTATTTCTACTGCTTCAGCCCCTTTTTGCTTTCCCTAGAAGTGGCCTCTCAGGTACCAAGATTGTAATAAGCCTCCAATAATATTAATTGAATAAAGGAATAAATCATCCATGCTTCTGACAGGCAATTGAAGTCTAATTATTCTACCATAAAACTAGACTTTGTAAATCAATTACACCACTACTTCTGAATATCCTTTGTTCAAAGTATTCTTAATAATGTTATTTCAAGTATATTATCTAGCAATTATATTTAGATTCATAACTGCTTGAGCCCATTTTATAATAACAGAAACACATTTTTATTCATAATTATTCTTGCATATTCATTTGATATGTTTGATATTTTTAAAGTTCTTTATCATTTTCACATAAATAATTGTGAGCCTGCATTGTGTTTTATTGGAAAATATAATCTATTCTATTCATTCTCTGGATTATTTTTATCAAGGACAAAACAGTCTTCACATATGTACTTGATAAATTGGGTTAGTTTTTCTGTAATAACCCAAATAGTAATTCTAACTCAGTACTATTGGTTGTGTGATCAGTACTATTGATTCATTGAAATACTAAATCTTAAATTATTAGAGAAATCTAATGCAGTTTGAATGATATTGATAGACTAGACTGAAGTAGATTCAGTGAGGAAAATAAGGGATTATGACATGGAAGAGTATTTGAGCTATTTTTGTTGAAAAGAGGTATGCATAGCACACTTGAAGCTGATAGAGAAAGCCAACAACAGAATTGTAAATGACTTAAGTGTGTGTTTGAAGTGATAAAATTTCCCAAAATAAAATTGTAAAAAAAAAATGTTCACATGCAAACTGAAAATGATTGTTTAAAAGTTATGTTGCACATCACCATCTCTAAATAAATACATTCAAATTATATTTTTTCTTATCACGGGGAATGTCTACACAGAAAGCAAAAAAGAAAACTAATGGACAAGTGGATACACTTAGAAACAATTTTAGAATAACTTACAGTGGGGAAGAAACTGGATAATCCAGACTAAGACGAAAGACATAGCTAAAAAGTTAGAACAAGATATCCAAGGTACCAGACAATTTTTAGTGAGACTGCAAGGAAATATAGTCAAAATAGCTCTGGAAATTAGCACAAAGGTATCTGAGTCTAAGGTTGCAGGGATGGTAATGCTCACAGACTACATAGAAAAGCACATGGGTTCTTGGAATTGGTAGCATCACATCATAGAATGTCAGTTCCAGGGGAGGCACATATGTAAGAGCAAAATGAGTCTCAGTCTACAAAGAGGATTTAACTATTATTACAGATGCAGACTAGAAATCCAGATACAGAAACCAAGAGAATAATAGCATCATTTAAACTGGGACTTCCCAGAAATCTGGAATAGAAAGCTTACAGCTGGAAAATCTGTAATCTCTTACGCAGGGTAAAGAAAGAGGTAACCATCAGTGATATCTGGAGTTTGCTCTACAAACTTGTAAGAACCAATGGTTAAATTTTCAGGAACTTGGAAACTAGTTGTTAAGCATGGCATTTTGTGAAACCCAGATAAAGATGAACTCAGGAGAGGACACCTAACCTCTCTGAACTTCATGTAATGCATACTGTTTTATTTTTACTTTCACTTTGGATGTTTTGCTATGATAAACGTTGGCTGTGAATATAACCAGAGTTATACAGATGTGAGTCCTCCTAGATACTTCCCCAACTTTCAGATGGTTGTGGGATCTCTGAAACAGACTTGAATACTCCTCTCCTCTCCTCTCCTCTCCTCTCCTCTCCTCTCCTCTCCTCTCCTATCCCCTCCTCTCTCTTCCCCTACTTCTTCTCTCTCTCTCTCTCTCTTTCTCTCTCTCTCTGCCTTGCCTCTTTTGCACATTTTCCCCACTGCCTCTTTGGACATTTGCAAAATACCTTCAGAATAACACATAGGTTAGGGATTTAATCAACCCCGTCTCTCTCTCTTCTTTTCTTTTTTCTCTTCTCTTCTCTTCTCTTCTCTTCTCTTCTCTTCTCTTCTCTTTTCTTTTCTTTTCTTTTCTTTTCGATATGGATTGGTTTCTCACTCTGTCACCCAGACTGGATTGCAATGGCACAATCTTGGCTCACTGCAACCTCGACCTCCTAGGCTCAAGTAATGCTCCCACCTCAGCCTCCCGAGTAGCTGGGCCAGCTAATTTTTGTAATTTTTTGTAGAGACAAGGTTTTGCCATGTTGCCCAGACTGGTCTCCAACTCCTGAGCTGAACTGATCCACCCTCTTGGCCTCCCAAAGTGCTGGGATAACAGGCATGAGCCACTGTGTCTGGCCAGTTCTCTTAAAGTGTAATGTACCTTGTTGCAGGTCACCTTTTGTACTTTACCCTTGAACACCTGCTGTGACTTGAATCCGATTATAGGTTTAGAAGTAGGCCTACCTGCAGGGGTGGGTCCTGAGGAGGATCAGCAGTGTGTGCAAGGTACTTGCAGAGGCCATATTTCAGGGGAGGCTCACATGATCAGGCAGGAGTGAAAGGGCTACTTCTCCTCGCAAAGAAGGCTCAGCAGAATGTAGGAGTTTGATATCCCCAGCTCCATCGGGATCCACCTCTATGTCCCCAATCCAGTTTTCAATATCCAATTCCTTCCTAATCAATGCCCTACCTTTAAAAGAACACAACCTGTGGAACTGGGACTTGAATTTGCTTTATCATTTACCCACTCACAGGCTGACAGTCTTGATTTGGTTTTCATAAATCTCATCCCTGCAGCTACAGGTCATAAGGGATTTTTCTGGGAAAGATAAAGAAATTTTGGGGTCACTCTTGAGGAGCTTGTGTGGGGAATTTTAATACCTGAGCTGATTAGCTCATTATTTTCTTTCATCATTTGTTTCCAACACACTATGAGCAACCAAAAAATACCATGATATACCTTAAGTTTAACTAAAATGTTCTAAGGTTACAAATACAAGGACACCCAGAAGTTTACCATATATATATATACACACATGTATATAATAAAATATATTATATGTAAGTATATATATAATATATTATGTAAAATAAAATATATAAAATTTTTATATTTTATATTAAAGTATAAAATATTTGATTAGGCATATCTAACAGCAATATTTTGTGTATCTTTATTACCACAATATGCCCTGTAGTACAAATGCCTTCTTTATCACTGGAAATAGAGTTATTAGTACCTTTAAATCTAGTCACATTATAGAGCAAATTTTTATTTATTTATTTATTTTTATTTATTTATTTTTTTGAGATGGAGTCTCGCTCTGCCACCCAGGCTGGAGTGCAGTGGCACAATCTCGACTCACTGCAATATCTGCCTCCTGGGTTCAAGCAATTCTCCTGTCTCAGCCTCCCGAGTAGCTGGGACTACAGGCTCACACCACAACAGCTGGCTAATTTTTATATTTTTAGTAGAGACGAGGTTTCACCATATTGGTCAGGTTGGTCTTGAACTCCTGACCTCAGGTGATCCATCCACCTCGACCTCCCAAAGTGCTAGGATTACAGGCATGAGCCACCGCACCCAGCCGGCTATAGAGCCAGGTTTTTAACAACTACAATGAATTCAGAACGTATAACCTCAAGATTCTGTTCCTCTAGAACAACCTCCAGTACTTAAATTTGGATTAGAGTTCAACCGGAGAAGAATAAGCAGTAGGAAATGTATTTAAACAGATTTATTGCAGTAACTTGGCGGGTGTGATTGTGGAACTGTTCCAAATTCATAGAGCAGACCATCTGGAAGGGCAGGCTAGCATTCTTGGGCATGAGCTGAAGCTGCCATAGAGAGGAAGCATTTTTTTTTCTTGTTCAGGAAAAACTCAGCTCTGATTTTAAGGCCTTTCAACCAATTGAATCAGGTCCACTCATATTATTCAGGTTAATGTTCCTTACCTAAAATCAATTGCTTATGTATTTTTATCACATTTACAAAATATCTTCAGAGTAACTCACAGATTAGGGATTGACTGAATCACTGGGTGCTGTAGGTTAGTTATTTTGACACATTAAAAGATCATTGCATGTGTTTAAAAAGGAAGTTATATTCATGTTACTGTTCTCTTCACTAGTCCCTGGTTTAAATATGACAGGGGTTGACAATATAAGACTTAAATTTTTTCATGTATAAGTACTTATATTGAAGATGGAGTTATATTCGCAAGCTTAGATTGGCTTCAAAATGTCTTTTGAGATTTTAAAGAAATACTGCAATTCAGGCTGGCCATGGTGGCTCACATCTGTAATCCTAGGACTTTGGGAGGCTAACGCAGGAGGATCCCTTGAGCCCAGGAGTTTGAGAACATCGTGGGCAACCTAAGAACACAGGGAGACCCTATCTCTTAAAAAATAAAAGAAGATAAAAAAATACTGCAAGCGATATTGCCACAAAAAAAGGCCTTATTTCTGTATAACCTGCCAGACAATCTATATCGTTTAAGAGCCTTCTCTTGAAAAAAGTTGGGACCGGGAGAAAGTAAAGCAATTGCTAGATTAAGTAACTATTATAGCCACTATTCCCTTAATAAAAATATTGCCTTTTCTAATTCCTGAATGAATAATACGGTATATTTTTATGTTTCAGTCGTATGTCATGCTTCTCTACCAAGTCAATATGCAGTGGATCTTTAAGACTAAAGCAACAGAAGGAATACATGTGGTGAAGTTTTCTATTGACGTAAAAGACATCCATTTTTCACAATTCTACGATTTAGAAAATAAAGAAAATCGTTATTATTTTTCCAATAGAACATTTGAGGCTTTGACAGAGAATATTGGTATTTTGTCGTCAACAATGGATTAAGAGTGTGATGACACTCCAGGTATTAAGTTAGTTGCAGCAAAAAGCAAATGGATACTATTTGAAAAAGCTTAACGTGTTTGCAGTTTGTAGCTGTTAAAATCGGTAAAATAACTTTCACTTTGACTACAGTAGAAATTTGACAAGAGCAAACACACAGAAGCCATAAACCCCTTTGAAAGTAAAATATTTAGCTCAAATTAGAGTTGACCAGATAGTAATGCAAGTGTTAACATATATGAGTGTGTGTATATATATTCACATATGTATATACATATGTATGTACTCTATATGTGCACATACAGAAACATATAATTAAAATATTATATTGAATTTCAGGTTGGGACTGAAATTTCTTGAAAGACATTATTTCCACATTTCACATTAAAATGCATATTGTGATTTAATGGAGTTGTAGGAAAGAAGTGAAACAATTTCTCTATCAATCAATGAGACACGAACAAAAAAATACCTGCTGATGAAGAATAACCAAAGGGAACTAATTACAGAGACAGAATCATAGACATATAGCTGAAGAAATTTAAATAAAATATAGTTAAAATATTCAAGATTAAGGAGAATTTAGGTCTTTAACTGGTTATTTGATTGATTTAAAATACATTAATAATTAGTGATACAATAAGAACACTTACAGGTAACTAATAATATTATGAGAATTTTAAAAGAAGCCAAAAAATTGCCCCCCAAAGCAAATTCTGAACTTAAATAGAAACAAATAAATTATCCTAATTTTATACCCATTTTATGCCAAATTTACATAAATATGTGGAAAATAATTCATGTAATTTTCAACACTGTATTTTAATTGTATAGATTTAATGGAATATATTTTAAGGAAATATATTTCCTTAAGGAAAAAGAGAACTGCAAGACAATCTTGAACTTTATTTAGTATTCTTGTTGCTATGGTATTCATTTTGTAATTCTGAAATAACTTCATTGGTACCGAATGAAACCTCAAATTAATAAAGATATATTGATAAGGTTGGAAACCAAAATTTTTGCTGTAAAAGTAAGGAAATAAAGAAAGATTTGGTAAGGTAGCTGAGGCTGGAGCATCAATATGAAATATATATAATATACATATAAAATATATATATATAGTGCTCAACAAGTAATAGGGTCATGTCCACAAGAAAAGCAATCAATTTGTAACAGTTTCACTGGTCTAAGTTTGGATACTATAAGTCTCAAAATAAGATTCATAATAACAATATTTATGGTATATTCAATAATAACCTGAACTTTCAAAATCTGTGAGTCTGTAGTTATACTCAATAAAAGATGAAAGGGGAAAGAAAAGTTCTTCTTTACTGAAGAATATCCATTAATTAATAGATGAGGAATGATAAAATGAGAAACTCCCAATGTAGTTTACTTAGACAAGGGTCACCAACAGATGTTAAAACCATGGGGTGAAAGATTACTGGGGGACAGGATATATATAAAGTTTCAAAATGTCACCTCACAGGTTACTCAGTAATTACAAAGGGAAGTATATGTTTTTTCCATGGAAATATCTGTCACTTACCATCTTAACCAAGAAAGAGATCAAACTTGGCACCACCTAATCATCAGTAGCAGAACAGCTTGACACTACATAGCTTTAGATGTGATGCAGAAGGAAGTACGGAATATCTACTCTATGGTGTTTTGTCAGCAATGTTGGACCTAAATCAAGCCTCAAGACTTGGAATAGCAAAATGAGTCCATAACGCAGAATGTTCTGGAATGGCCTGGATCCTTCAAAAAATGTGCCATGAACAATAAAGAGAAATTGGGATGGGACAGGGAGGTTTCAGATATTTAGAAATTAAACAGTCATCACAGTCATAAAGCCTTATGTGAGTATTTATTGGTTTCTGAATAAGAAAGCAGGTAAAAATAGGGGAAAAATCGGTGAACTTTGTTGATTTACCATATATTGTGTGTTGTGTGCTGTTAAATAAAAGTTGATGTTCTTTGGTGTGCTAATGGTGAATGCATTTGTGTACAGAAATATCCTTCTTTAGAAATTTTGCTTAATTATTTAGAAGTGATGTTGCACTATGTGTTCATCTTAGCCTCAGATAGTTGGCAAGAGGGAGTGGTTTATGTGAGATGGTCTATAAAGAGAATGTGTTTTTTCCAATATTGGTCGTTAAGTTGCAATATGAAGAGAATAAAGATATAATGGAGGAAGAAAAAACTTGGTCAAGGGGCATGCATAAGCATTCTTTTAAGGAAGTCTTCAGTAACTTTCTTCATGATACCTCTGTTGATTCCATTGACCAGAACTTTGCCATACACCTACATGTCCACAAGAAAGACTGAAAATGTAGGACTCTACTCTGGTCTTAAGCAAAGATAAATGTGAAGGGTCTATCATTGAGATAGAAGAGATAATAGACATTGGGACTAAATTAGCAACACTAAGACCTGTATAAAAATTACAAAACTTGGCCAGGCGTGGTGGCTCACACCTATAATCCTAGAACTTTGGGAGGCCGAGGTGGGTGGATCACAAGGTCAGGAGTTCGAGATCAGCCTGACCAATATGATGAAACCCCATCTCTACTAAAAATACACACACACACACACAGAAACACACACACACACACACACACATACACACATTAGCCAGGCGTGATGGTGTGTGCCTATAATCCCAGCTACTCAGGAGACTGAGGTAGGAGAATTGCTTGAACCCAGGAGATGGAGGTTGGAGTGAGCTGAGATCACGCCATTGGACTCCAGTCTGGGTGACAGAATGAGACTCTGTCTCAAAAAAAAAAAAAAAAAAAAAAAAAAAAAAAAGAAAAAAGAAAAGAAAAGAAATTACAGAACTTACTAACAACTAAGTGTTCACAGATGTTCTCTCATATTCCTCCACTTTCAACAAAAACTCTTGCTCCTTGGTTAGGTCCTATGCTCTGTTTCTAACAAAATTCGGGTAAATGACTAGTCCATGGCAGTGCTTTTCTTATTTTTGAAAAATCAAGTTGATTCTTCCACAGAAGACGTATTTAAAATAGATTTAATTCCTCAGGGGGATGACATGGTACATAAGAAGGAGACTAGTGCAGGGAAGGAAAATGAGGAGTTGAAGAGAACAGCGGTGTTCTGAGAAGGACTGAGAAAGAAGTTCTTGTCCATTTCCACGAATGAGAAAATTTAGAGGAGGGAAGGAAAAAGGGCCTCCAAAAACTAGATTTTCTGGGAGATTTTTGAGTTAGTATTTGGAAGTGAGGGAAGGAGGAAGGAAGGGAAGGAGGAGAATACTTTTCTTTTCTCCCTATCTACCTCTAACAGTGGTTCTGGGTTATGCCTGTGGCATAAAATTCCTAGAGCTCTAATCTACTAAATTGTTGAATAGCTTAAAGGTCATCTGAGATGGCAGCCTTTATAATGAGCAGTAGTTAGAAAGGATATAGTCCAACAGTTTTCAATTAGTGAGTTCATTGTGATACCCTTGATTTAATCTGATATTTATTGAATGTCTGCTTACATTCTTGGTGTAGTACTTACTTGGGAATTTGCAGACTAAAAATATGCATTTCCAGATTTTAAGTTGCTTATGGTCTAGTGGAAGAAGCTCTACTTCCAAATATAAACAGTCAAGTGTATTATGAAAGCACAGAATTAGATATGTTTTGTGAGCAAGTAAAGAACTAGAGACATCCTTTAAAAAATAGAAGCTGAACTAGACTATAAAAGGATGAAAAGCCAACTGTGGTGGCTCATGCCAGTAATCTCAGTGCTTTGGAAGGCTGAGGCCAGAGGATTGCTTGAGGCTGGGAGATTGACGCTAGCTTGAGCAACATAGTGAGACCTCATCTCTACAATAAATACAAAAATTAGCTGGATGTGGTGGCACATGCCTGTGGTCTCAGCTATTTGGGAAGCTAAGGTGAGTGGATTGCTTGAGCCTGGGAGGATCCAAGGCTGCAGTAAGCTGTGATCGCAACACTGCATTCCAGCCTGGGTGACAGAGCAAGATCTCATCTCACATAAGTAAATAAAATAAAGGATGAACAAAATGAGCTAGGAAAAAGAGCTACATGTATAGGCAAAGAAGACAAATTATATGAAGAGAAAGGATCATATATTAAAAAAAAATGTAAGTTACTTGGTGCGGGTACAGCATGCAATATTAGACACAGACTGGCAAAAAATAAAGTTACACAATAAAGCTGTCACAATGTAAAGAAAGGCTTTGAAGTTATTCCAAAATATTTGCCTGTGTGTGTGTGTGTGTGTTGTTAACTCCTAATTTCTAGGTCTCCGAGGCATAGAATTGGGCTATTCATCATCTAATTCCTGACATTATTTTACCATTGATCAATGCATTGTTCACTTGCTTGAATATAAGTATGTTTATATTTGTTTGTTTTTGAAAATATAATTATCAATGTAACACTCATCCAATAGGACAAATAAAATATTGACAATAATTCATTTACTCCAATATGATACAACCCAACTCTATTTTCCTACCTCCAAGCACCCAGGATAACCATGATCTTAAATCTGGCATTGTCATTGTTTCTCTTAAAACTTTTACTTTGGTTACATTTCTAGGTATTACTATGAGGTGTCTTGGTTTCATATTAGATATTTTAATTTTACAAAAATAGTATCACATTTTATGTAGTCTTTCATGATTTTTAAACCAAATACTGTATTCATGTGATTCACCAACATTGTCATAGATAGTTGTGGTTAATTTTTAATTTTTCATTGTTTTAATGTCTCATACTTGTTTTAGCCATTTTCCTGTTGATAGGCATATTTCTGCTATTCTGAAGAATGCTGCTGTTAACTTTCTTGAGTATTATCCTAGAAAACATTTATATTTGCTTTTCTTTTATATGTACTAAACAATGAAAATCGTGGATAGTAACAAGTATAAAATATAAAATTTCCAAGCTAATGTAAAATTATTTTTAAAAACGGCTATACAAACTGGCTATGTACAATATCTGCACAGTCTACGATAAATGAGATTGTGATTAATCACATTCTTTCAAGCACGTGAGGCTGTCATACTTGATTTTTGTCTTGAAAAATGTGTGAAATTAAATCTTGTTCTGGTTTCAATTTCCATTTATCTGATCATAAATATGATTGAGTTTTTTATTTTCATACTGATCTGTAGGAGCTTTATTTATATTTCTTTAATGGTTATATGTGTTGCAAATATCTTCCTCTACTATGGAACTTGTGTTTTCAATTTCTATAAAATGCTTTTGATTTAGAGCTTTTTCATTTCAATGTCATCCCAGTTGTAATTTTTTTTGTTTTATAAATGGGAAATATTTCTTATTTAAGAAATGCTTCACTATAACAAGCTCAGAAATACATCAATTAAATTTTATAAAATTTCTTAAAATACTATTTTTACAGTTAAAGTCTTGGTTTATGTAGATTCAACTTTGTTAATGATGTAAGAAAGTGCATTTACTTCATAAGAATTTTTTACTGTATTTATTCAAAATAATTTTTCAACTGAATTTCCAAGCTAACTCTGCCATGTTACAAAGAGTCATAAATGACTGTCTCTGAATTCTAGTCTGTAAGTAAAATTATTCAACTGTGTTCCATTAATATATTATATTATAATCAATACCATATTAATTACTGTGGTTTAATAAGTCTTGATATCCTGTAGGGCAAGCATTCTTTCCTTGCTATTCAGAAATGTCTTGGTTTCTTGTCTAATTTACCTCTCACATAAATCTTTGAAATATTTTATCAAATACTACAAAAAATGTATTAGCATTTTTTACTTGAATTGCATTAAATCAATTAAATGGAAATAATTGTGAAAAATCAGTATCTTTACAATATTTGTTTTTTCTATTCATAAACATGAATCTTTTCCTAATTCCTTAGATTTTTATATTTTCTATGAAAATTTACATAGTGGTGTCACATAAAAATATTTAAAATTTCTTGTATTTTTTCAAAATATGTATATTCTTTGGTGTTATTCTACTCTTAGTTTGTTTCAAAAATATAGAATTGCAACTTACATCTGTATATAAATCACATATTAAGAAATGTTACACATTTTCTCGTTCTAATAGTTTTATTTAGTTTTAAAATGTGTACTATTGATTTTTTTAGAACAAGGACAACTTAATTTCCTCCTAATCAACATTCATGACTCCAATATTACTGAGATAGTTATTCTGCAATTATGAATTTATATTACATTTTGTCATATATATTTTTGTTTATTGAAATTATCATACAAGTTTTCTACCTAATCTCTTGTTATGTGAATTTCATACTAAATTCTTTACATAATAAAAGATCCTTGTCCTACTGAGATTAACCTAACATAGTCATTGTGTATTTGCTTTTTTATAGTTTTGGAATCAGTTTGCTACAATTTTGGTTAACATATAAACCTTTTTCATAAGAAATATTAGTATTGTGATATCAGAAGTGTGTTGGCTATCCAACCTATGAAAATAATGCATCTGTCCAATTATTTAGGACTTCTATAATTCCTCTCAGCAATGTTTTGAGTTTTCAGTGTAAAGATCTTACATATACTGTGTTAAATGTATCTCTAAGTATTTTATGTTCATGCTATTTTAAATGATATATTATCAGCTCCATAAGACAAAGAAAAAAGCAAATGCTATATTAAAATTTTAATTTCCCTTGATAATTGTTAGTATAAAGAAAACTGAATTTTTCACATTGACACTAAATTTTGCAAACTTGATACTAGTAACCTTTTTTGGAGATCCTTTAAGATTCACTAAGTATACAATCATATCATCTACAAATAAAGACTGTTTCTTTATTCCTTTCAAACTGTAAAACCTGTATGTCCTTTCTTTTTCTTGCTTGATTGAAATAGCTAGTATCTCTAATACAGTGTTGAGTATAAGGTCTGAGAGCAGATAACCGTGCCTTACTTTTGATCTCAGAAGGAAATCACTTTGTATTTCCTCAAGTGTATAACATTAGCTATGAGATTTTTATTGATGATCTTCACCTGTTTGAGAAATTTCCTTTCTATTCCTAATATGCTGAGAGTTTTAAAATTATATTTTTATTTAATTAGGTGGAACTTTATATTTGTGGATTATATTGATAAATTTTCAAACAATAAGCCAACCTTGATTTATTATCCTTTTTATTTATTATTGGATTCTATTTGGTAATATTTTGTTTGTGATTTATGCATCTATTTTAGTGGTTTTCCTTACTTTGAATGATTTTGGTTTAAATGGTACTGTGAACCTTATGAGTGAGACAATGTATTTTCTGCCTTTAGTCTTCAGAAAGAGTTTTTATGTGATTGATATTCCTTTTTCTCAGATTTTTTCATAGAAGTCACCAGTGTATCATCTGACTTACATGTTCTTTGTGAGAAACTTTTTAATTACTAATACAACTTTGAGTTTCTTTTTAAGTTAATTTTGTCTATTTGCATCTTTCAAGGAATCTTTCCAACTCACTTACCAAGTTTACTAGAATAAAATTCCTCATAATTCTCTCTTATGATTCTTTTATAGTCTATAGGCTTGTTGTGAGGTCTTTCCTCTTATTATTGATACTGATTTTGAGTCTTCTGTCTTTTTATCTTACCAGATTAGCTAATGGCCTAACAATTTTATTAATTTTTGTTTCAAAAAATAACCTTTGGAACAATTCATATTTTTTCCTATTTTCTATATCAATTACTAATATTTTTAATTATTCCTTTCTTCAAAAAGCCTTGGGAGTAATTTGTTTTTTATCTACTATCTACTTTCTAAGGCAGATGGTTTGATTATTGACAGATACAGTCCTCTTTTTTTACCATAAGAACTTAAACTATAAATTTTCCTTTAAACCTATCACTAGCTATATCCCATAAATTTTGATACGTTGTGTTTATATTTTTAATCAGTCCAAAATATATTCTAATTTATTACAGATTCTCCTTTTTTCCATGGGTGATGTATTATGTATCATATATTTAAATATATGATAATTTTCTAGGTAAATTTATGTTACTGATAATTTAAATCAGTTGTGATCAGCATGATCTGTATATTTTAATTTCTTGAGTCTTGTATTTATGTAATCTATAAGAGTGAATATACCATGTGCAATATAAAGCTTATGCATACTATAGTTTTGGGTTTAACATAATAAGACATCTGTTGGTTAAAGTCAATTGAAACAACCGTTCAAATATTCTATAGGCTTACTGATTTTCTCTCTGTTCTATCAGTTATTCAGAAGAGTATTGAAATACTAAACTGTAATTGCCAGTGTGTCTATTTTTCCACATGTTAATATTGCTTTATATATTTTGACATCTGTAATTTCATGAAACACATTTAGGATTGCTATTGCTTTTTTCATTATACATCATTTCTTCTCTAAAAGCTTTTTCTCAAGTCCACGTTACCTGATATCACTATAACCATTTCAGATTTCTTGGGTTTAGCCTTACTATAATAAATGTTTTTCTTTGTTTTATTTTTAATCAGTTTATATCTTTATGTTTTAAATGGGCTTCTAAAAAATATTATAAAGTGGAGTTTTTTCACTCTGGCAAATTATTTCTTTTGCTTGGATTTATGTGATTTATATTTAATGTACAATTCAATATGGTTTCATTTAATCTAACATCTTACTCTATATATTATATATGCTGTAAACATTTTTTAAATCTTTCTTCTTCATTTTTATTATTGTAGTAATTTTCAAAACTGTTTCATCTCTAATACTGGATTCTTAACTATACTTATTTTTCTTTTTATTCATTGCTCTAGGGTATATAATTTTTACTTTTAAGTTATCACATCTTACTTTCAAATATTATATTACTTTATCTATGATATAATAGTTTATTGTGAAAGGTTAAATACATTTCTTGCCATAACATTCTGACCACAGTGAACATTCAGGATAGCTATGATTAATCACAGTGATAAAATTGACAGAATCATAGAAGGTAAATTACAAATACAGGCTGATAAATACTAAATTTGTTAAAGTAATTCCTCAATTCCTAAATAATTTTTATTATTTTATTGTTTTAATGTTCTGCATCTTTTAATGCAGACACTATATCCTATATAATGAATAGCTTTTAATAATGGTCTATTGAAAGCAGAAAGTCACCTGGTCCCCAACAAAGTCAGAAAAGAGTGGTTCTTGCAAATACTTTAGACACTTATTGGGGTCCTGGAACAAATGATGAGGAAAACTCTGAATTCACTTCACTACATAACAAGAGCAGACTCATCCTATATTGGATGTAGAACAATAGCATATATCTTTAGCTGCTCTATGGGTTTATTTATATATTTTCCAGAAAAAAATATATATGTCACATTAAAATGATGGCATAATAGTTCACTTGAGCATTATACATCTGGGATACTGGAGTAAGAGTTCTATAAGAACTTTTTTTGGTTAATTTTACCTGCCATGCATATTCAGTAGTTATAGAAGTATGTAACATACAGTAAACATTTAATGTTTATGATAAATGTATGAATGTGAATAATTAAAAGTAGATACACAGTGAATAAACCTTGTCTTAATCACAAAATTGTCTTTTTGACAGCAACTTTTGTTTGATGATCTATGTACCTAAAATATAGGTACACACATAAAATATGTTTGTAACTACATATGAAAGTTTAAAACGGTCAAAACAATTTAATTAATTCACAGACAATGACATATAAAGACTCATTCACTGATATGTTGACAGTCTCTGACTAAATTATTGTTTTTTATCTTCAACCTACCTAAACAAAATTCTCTACTTCTGGAAAATTCTTGTAATCAACCGTAGCACTAAAGTTTGATAGTCTGTGATAGGCAGTTTTCATTTAGTACTCTTCTATATTTCTTTCAGGGGGAAAAGATATTACAATAAGAAAGAATCTGGGACAATTAGCAAATCAAACTCAAGAATCAATCCAGTCCAATTTTACTTTTAATAGTGTGGAAGATGATTACTTCTACATTTATCTTATAAAAGAGATAACAGAAAAGAAAATTGAACATGACAGTTCCACTTTTGTGACAATTACTAAGTGAAAAAAATGTTCAATGTAAAACTTTCCATTCTTCTTGTTGGAAATTTAAATTTGATTTTCTAAGGATGGCTTTTTTTATGAAATCATGCTTTGGGTAATCTCCAAGATGAAATAGAAAAGTCTTACAAATTAATTGCTATTGTCATCCTTGGTGACCTAAAATAATGTGTAAAATGGCTCCTTTAATGTAATATATTCTAAAAATGATATTCTATTAGTATACATAAATTATTGGTACTGTGAGAAAAAGAGCAACTATACATTTTTTTAAATATTGCTTTTTTATATAAAATATTACATTTAAGCAAATAATAAAATCTAAGAATATTACCTAAATAATTATTCTTTTTATAGGCAATAGGAAATAGTCAATAATAATTTTTGGTGTAGTGAGTTAAAAACAAAAACTAAAGATAGTACATTAAGCTATTATTTTTTATTTCATTGAAGTATAGCACACATACTAAGAATTGCACATTATAACTGTTCGATGTAATGTGTTTTCAAAGAGTGAACAAATCCACGTAATTAGCCCTTAGAACAGGAAAGGGAAATTGACAGCATTTCCCAACCCTCTCCTACATGTATGTAATCACAACTTGTGTAAGGACAATCACTCTCTGAAGTCTAAAATGATATATTACCTTTGCCTATTTTTATTTATATATAATGCTTTCATACAGCCAGTACACTTTAATGTCTGGTATCATTTCTTCAACATAACTGTGAGCTTTATTAATGGTGTTGTTGAAAATTTTGATTTTCAAATTCTCAATTCTGTATACTATCATATTACAATAATTTAAATTAAGTTTCCATACAGCTTCTGATAGAGGTTTGAGTCAATTTAAATATTTGGTTTCTGTGAATAGTAGTGCAATTAGGATTTTTGTGTATGGGGTTTAAATAATATATATACAAGTTTTGTTGGGTTAATATTGCTAAACATTTTTCTTGAGTTACTATACTACTTTTCACTCTTTTCTTCAATGTGGAATTATAGTTGTTCGACATCTCCTTTCACAGTTGATGTTAATTTCTTTTTATCTATTTACTAAAGACTTTAATAGCCATATATGACATCACAAACAAATTTAAATTACACTTTCATAAAGACTAATACAGTTGGATATTCTTGTTTGTAAAATATCTGTTCAGGGTTATTTTTGCCAAATTTTCTATTGATTTTCTACATTTTTATTACTGATTTGGAACATTCTTTATATTCAGTGCCTGATTATTTTCCAAAGAAGGAAGAGACAACTGTGAGGAAACTCACCGAGTTTCACTGAAGGGGAAAAGCCAGAAATTTCTAAATGCCACAAAGAAAGATGTATGTGGGTTTGATAAACAAATATAGAAACGAGCACACTGGAGAGCTGCTTTGACAGGTGGTAAGGGCAGAACTCCAGGCATTGCAAAGCCTAGAGGGTTTGGTGCAAGAGTGCCTGTAGTGGAACACAGCCTGGGATATCCACCCCAAGGTTTCCCATGATTCCCTAGGAGACTTTAGCCTTAGGAGAATTGTCAAAGCTGAACAGAGCAAGGGCTATCTTTTCCATGAGACAGATCTGCTCTGACCTGAGCACCCCTTCATCTGCTGGCTTCTCCTGGGGCCCCAGTCAGGTCAAACCTGCTTGCAGTGTAGCCTTGTGTGCCCAACAAGGGTGCTTCCTGAGGGCCTGCATCATAGCTCCTGCACCAGAAGATTACACCTCCCCATCAGAAAGCCCCAGCACAATGGCACTTGCCATTGTGCACCAGCTCACCAGCACCTTCCCCACACCACAGCCTCCCGTGTGCTTGTTGCCAGCATGCGCTCACCCATGGCCACCCCTCACATTGCTTGACCAGCACACATGCACATAGGTAGAACTTGCCTCCATGCCCCTGCTGGTGCATGTGTGCATATGTCCCCCAACTGTGCCAATGCTGCTGGCATCAGTGCACCTTGCTGTGACGCCAATGTCAATTGGAAAGTGCACCAGGAGACCAATAGCCCTGCCCCCTGCCCTGTGCAACCATTGCTACCCATGTGATCACATGCACAGAGACCACCAGTCCCATGCCCACTGGTTTCCTGCTTCAACACAGACACTAGTGGCCCCGTCTCTTCACCCTTCATGCCATGTCACCACTGCTGCCACTGTAAACACCCACAAGAGGGCTGGCATCCTATGCCTGCCAGCAACCCCCCTCAGCTGACAAGTGTGCACCAGACTGCCCTGCTACTGCTACTGACAAATGTAAATGAGCACAGATTCCATTGCCACTACCAGACAAAGCACTTTGGCTGGCCCCACCCATCACAGTGTTGTGACCAACAGTCAGAGAACACCTTGACCTCTGTAGAATAGCAGGTTCCCAACTTCAAGGTGCTAGAGAACAAATCAGGGGGCCTAATATCAGCACTCCAGTTTTAGAACACACAGCACAGGAATCCAGAACTGAGCCTTGACCCCCTAAAATCTTCCAGAAACAAAGCTAGCCAGCTAAACCTACCTTATTCAGTGATCAAACACCCAAGGACATCAAAGAAGATAAAAGAAACAACAACAAAAAAATAAAATCTATCCATTAAACATCAACTTCAAAGACTGAAGGGATATCAGCCTACAAATATGAGACAGCATCAATACAAGAACTCTGGCAACTCAAAAAGCTAGAGTGTCTCCTAACCTCCCAAGGACTACACTAGCTCCCTAGTAATGGTTCTTAATAAGACTGAAATGGCTGAAATAACAGAAATAAAATACAGAATATGGATAGGAATGGAGATCACTGAGATTCAGTAGAAAGTTGAAACCTAATTCAAAGATTTTAAGGAACACAATAAAATGCTAGAGGATATTAAGGACAAAATGGCTATTTTAAGAAAAAACAAACATCTGATAGAGCTGAAAAACTGACTTCAATAATTTCAGAATACAATCAAAAGTATTACAAGCACAATCAGCCGATCTGAAAGAACCTCAGAGCTTGAACACTGGTGATTCAAAATGACTCAATAAAGACAAAATAAAGAATAAAACAATAAAGAAGAAAAAACAAAACCTCCAAGAAATGTGGAATTATGTAAAGAGACCAAATCTATGACTCAATGATGTCCCTGAAAGAGAAGGAGAGAAACCAAGCAACTTGAAAAACATATTTCAGTATATCATCTATAAAAGGTTCCCCAACATCTCTAGGGTGGTCAACATTCATTTAGGAAATACAGAGGACCCTTGTAAAATGCTGCACAAAAAGATCATCAACAAGACACATAGCAATCAGATTCTCCAAGGTCAAATAAAGAAGCAAGTTAAAAGCAGCTAGATAGAAGGGGCAAGTTACCTACAAAGGTAATCCTATCAGCCTAACAGCAGATCTTTCAGCAGAAATCTTAGAGGCCAGAAGAGATTGGGGGCTTATATTCACCATTCTGAAGGAAAATAATTTCTAACTATGAATTTCATATCCAAGCAAATTAAACTTCATAAGTGAAGGAGAAATAAGAGCCTTTACAAACAACCAAATGCTGAGGGATTTTGTTTTGTTGTGTTTTGTTTTGTTTTGTTTTTACCACGAGACTTGCCTTAGAAGAGGTACTGAAAGGAGTGCTAAATATGGAAAGAAAGACTCACAGTGGCCATTACAAAAAACATACTTAAATGCATGGATCATTGACACTGTAAAGCAGCCACACAGAGAAGTCTGCATAATAACCTGCTAGCAACATTATGACAGGATCAAATTTTCACATATCAATACTAATTTCGGATGTAAATAGGCTAAATGCCCCAATTAAAAGGCACAGAGCAGCAAGCTGGATGAAGAAGCAAGACCCAATGGTATGCTGTCTTCAAGGGAGCCATCTCACATGCAATGATATCCATAGGTTCAAAGTAAAAGGATAGAGAAAAATCTAGCAAGAATATAGCAAAAGGAAGACAGAAAAAGATTGCAATTATAGTTTCAGACAAGACAGATTTTAAACCAAGAAAGATGAAAAAAGACAAAGAAGGTCATTTCATAATGGTAAGGGGTCACATGAAGAAGACCTAACTAATCCTAAATATATACAAACCAAACACAGGCGCAACCAGATTCATAAAGCAAATTCTTAGAGATCTACGAAGAGATTTAGATGACCACACAAAGATAGTGTGAGACTTCAACATCTCACTGACAGTATTAGACAGATTATTGAGGCAGAAAACTAACAAACGTATACAGGACCTGAACTCAATATGTGACCAAATATACTTAATAGACATCTATGGAACTCTCCACCTCAAAACAACAGAATATATGTTATTCTCCTTTGCACATGGCACATACTCTAAAATTGACTACACAATTAAGCAAAAAATAATGCTGGGCAAAATATATAACAAAAGAAAGAAAGCATGAGATTATACTAATCATACTCTCAGACCACAACACAATAAAAATAAGTGCTTAGAGAGAATCATGCAAAACCATATAATTGCATAGAAATTATTATTTAGCATGCAGTTGAGAGTTAGAGGACAAACTTTCAGTGATAGAGTGTACTTATGTCAGCAAAAACTAATTGGAAAAAGTGTAATTCCCTAAAGCTACGTTAAGCAACAATTTTTTTTTAAAGTAAAAGAAAACTGTTAATAATGCCTCTCAGGCTGCCTTAACTGACATAGTAGAGACACAATAAAATGTTCCTGAAAGCTAAGAGAAGCTAAATGACTATAATAAAAATACAGTAGACAGCATATTATGCTAATCAAAAAGATTAAATGCCCTACTTTTAGAAAAATGCCACTTTGAGAAAATAAGTTTATATATCTCAATTGACAACAAAATAACTGTATAAACTGCTGATAATACATAAGTCATTAATAATGACGAAGGTGATGATGATGATGGTTAATATTTCCTAAGCACTTTGTGCTATTTGCTTTTAGATTATTCATTTACTCTTCACAATAACTTATGAGGTTGTTATTATTATGCCTGTTTTACAGATGAAGAAACTAAGACACAGAGGAGTTAAGTCATTTTTCCAAGGTCACAAAGCTAGTAAGTGGCAGTTGCAGAAATCAAATCTAGGCAATCTGGCTCTAGAACTCCTGCTCTTTATCAGTATACTTAAATTACTCTTTGGAAACTGAGGTGACTGATATTGAAGAGTAAAACAAAGCTGCATTTCTTTTTTTGTTGTTGTTTTTTGAGACAGTCTTGCTCTGTTGCCCAGGTTGGAGTGCAGTGGCACAATCTCCGCTAATTGCAGCCTCTGCCTCCCAGGTTCAGGGGATTCTCCTACCTCAGCCTCCGGAGTAGCTGGGACTACAGGCACATGCCACCATGCTCAGATAATTTTTGTATTTTTAGTAGAGATAGGGTTTCACCATGTTGGCCAGGATCATCTCAATCTCCTGACCTCATGATCTGCCTGTCTCAGCCCCTCAAAGTGCTGGTATTACAGGCGTGAGCCACCATGCCTGGCCTTCTTTTTAAAAAACAAGTTTGATAATACTGCTCAATTTAAAAATAGTAAGAAATCTAATGTTATGATGGAAATCAAACAAATAAGTAATATATAATTTTCACTCTCCATTTGATGGGATAGTTTGCTGATGGGACAATTTACTACATAAATTGTCTACAACGTAAAATTATGCATGCTAAAAAAGAAGAAATTATATAACCTGCTCCTGTATGACTTCTGGGTAAATAATAAAATTATAATTACAATCAATAAATTTTTTGAAACAATGAAAACAAAGGTACAACATATCAGAATCTCTGAAACACAGCTAAGGCTGTGTTACAAGGTAAGTTTATAGCACTAAATACCCACATCAAAAAGTTAGAAAGAATTCAAATTAGCAACCTAAAGTCACAATCAGAGGAAATAGAGAAACAAGTACAAACCAACCCCATAGCTAGCAGAAAACAAGAAATAAGCAAAACTAGTACTGGACTGAAGGACATTGAGATGCAGAAAACCATACTAAAGATCAAA
The DNA here is from genome assembly GCF_002776525.5 of Piliocolobus tephrosceles. Lineage (NCBI taxonomy): Eukaryota > Metazoa > Chordata > Mammalia > Primates > Cercopithecidae > Piliocolobus > Piliocolobus tephrosceles. Next base: position 29,141,913 of record NC_045436.1, on the reverse strand, counting down.
TAATCCAGAAACTAGTTGTTTGGAAGAACGAATAAGATTGATAGACTGCTAGATAGACCAATAAAGAAAAAAAGAGAGAAGATCCAAATAAACATAATCAGAAATGACAAAGAGGACATTACAATTAACCCCAAGTAAATACAAAAAATAAAATCAGAGATTACTATGAACACCTCTGTGCATACAAGCCATAAAACCTAGAAGAAATGAAAAAAAAATTTCTGGAAATATACAACCTACTAAGATTGAATCAGGAAGAATTAAATCCTTAATAATGAGTTCCAAAATTGAATCAGTAATAAAAAGCCTACCAACAAGAATGAACCCCTACCAACCAGAATAAAGCCTGAGACCAGATGGATTCATAGTTGAATTCTATCAGATGTATAAAGAAGAGCTGGTACTTTTCCCACTGAAATATTTCAAAAAATTGAGGAGGAATGTCTCCTCACCAATTCTATGAGGCCAACATCATCATATGTGGCAGAGGTACAACAAACACAATAAAACTTCAGGCCAATATCCTTGATAAACATAGATGCAAAAATATTCAGTAAAATACTTGCAAACTGAATACAGCAGCACAACCAAAAGCTAATCCACCATGAAGAAGTAGGCTCTATCCCTGGGATGAAAGGTTTGTTCAGCATACCCAAATCAATAAATGTGATTCATTACAAAAAGGGAACTAAAAACAAAAACCACACCATTATTTCAATAGACACCAAAAAGGCTTTCAATAAAATTTAACATACCTTCATGTCAAAAGAACATACCTCAAAATAATAAGGACCATATATAACAAACCTACAGCCAACATCATATTGAATGGACAAATGCTTGAAGAATTCCCCTTAAAAACCAGAACAAGACAAGGGTGTGCTGTCTTACCACTCCTATCCAACATAGTACTGGAAATTCTAGCTGGGGGAATCAAGCAAGAGAAAGAAATAAAATGCATCAAATGGGAAGAGAGGGCATCAAATTATCCCCATTTGCAGATAATATAATTCCATACCCAAAAATCCTTACTGTCTCTGCCCAGAAGCTCCTTGATTTGAAAAGCAACTTCAGCAATGTTTTAGGACAGAAAATCAATGTACAAAAATTAGTAGCATTCCTATACACCAACAACATCCAGGTTCAGAGTCAAGTCAGGAATGTAATCTCAGTCACAATAACCATAAAAAGAATAAAATACTTAGGAATACAGCTAACCATCAAAGTAAAAGTTCTCTACAACAATAGTTACAAAACACTGCTGAAGGAAATCAGAGAAGACTCAACAAATAAAAAGACTTTCCATGCTTATGGTTAGGAAGAATACGTATTGCTAAAATGACCATACTGCTCAAAGCAATTTACAGATTCAGTGTTATTCCTATCAAACTGCCAATGACATTCTTCAAGAACTAGAAATTTTAAAAAGAATTTCATGTGTAACAACAACAACAACAAAAGAGCCTGAATAGCCAAATTAAATTTAAGCTAAAGAAAGAAAATTGGAGGAGTCACATTACTTTACTTCAAACTATACTGTAAGGTTGCAGTAATCAGAACAGTATGGTACTGGTACATAAATAGACTCATAGACCAATGGAACTGAATAGGGAGCCCAGAAATAATGCTGCACACATACAACCATCTGATATTCAGCAAACCTGACACAAACAAGCAAAGGGGAAAGGACTTATTATGTGATAAATAGTACTGAGATAACTGTCTAGCCAAGTGCAGAAGATTGATATGGGACCCCCTTCCTTTCATTATACATAAAAATCAACTCAAGGTGGTTTAAAGACTTAAATGTAAAACCTAAAACCACAAAAACGCTGGAAAATAATCTAAGAAATACAACTCTAGGCATAGGACCCGGAAAATATTTCATAATGAAGATGACAAAAGCAATTGCAACAAAAATTAAAATTGACAAATGAGACCTAATTAAAGAGTTTCTGCAGAGAAGAAGAAACTCTTAGCAGAAGAAATAGACAATCTACATAATGGGAGAAAATATTTGCAAACTATGTTTTTGACGAAAGTCTAATATCCAGAATCTATAAGGAATTTAAACAAATTAGCAAGCAAGAAACAAACCTCCCTATTGACAAAAGGGCATTTTTCTAAAGAAAACACACATGCAGCCAAGAAGCATATGAAAAAATCCTCAACATCACTAATCATTAGGGAAATGCAAATCAAAACCACACTGAGATACCATCTCACACCAGTCAGAGTGGCTATTATGAAAAAGTAAAAAAGTAACAGATGCTGGTGAGGCTGAGGAGAATAGGGAATGATTATACATTGCTGGTGGAAATGTAAATTAGTTCAGTAATTGTGGAAATCAGTTTGGTGATTTCTGAAAGAACTTAAAAAAAACTTCCCAGTGGGTACTGTGCTTATTACCTGGGCTACCCAATAATCTATATACCAAACCCCTGTCACAAACAATTTACCTATACAACAAACCTGCACATGTCCCCCGAACCTAAAATAAAAGTCAAAAATTTATAAGTAAACATTAAATTTAAAATAAAAAATAAAATAAAACTTGCATTACCATTTAAAAAAGAATTAAACAAAACTGACAATACGATTGGTCTGAGACGTGTGACTACTAAGAGTGATGTTTGTGATATTTATGTGTGAATCAAGGCTCAGGGATTGAGCTATCTTCCATATGTTAGAATTATATAATAATATGGTTTTGTGCTATAATCATTTATAGCATTATGTTATAGTATTATAGCACATCACAATATAGCATGATATTAAAATTGTAGCCTGCAAGTCTGGTGAAGTTGAAATGTAATGCCAGAACAGGATATTTTTAATGTAACGATAAGTCAAAAGTATAAAGTGGCATCAAATAAAAGGGAAAATACTTTGTTCCAGGAGGCACTACAACTTCGTTTCTCTATTTCTTCATTTATTCAATAAACATGCCACATATGTTGCTTTCTTTGTAAGCAACCATTTGGGCCATAATAGATAGGATTGTTGAAACAATAAAATATGTTAAACACTAAAAAAAGAATGAAATATCTATGAATACAGCAAACTAAAGTGCCATTTTTATAAAATCGTACCAAAGATATAGATGATCTCTATAAAATTTTTTTTTTTTTTTTTTGAGACGGAGTCTCACTCGGTCGCCCAGGCTGGAATGCAGTGGCATGGTCTTGGCTCACTGCGAGCTCCACCTCCCGGGTTCACGCCATTCTCCTGCCTCAGTCTCCCGAGTAGCTGGGACTACTGGCACTCACCACCACACCCGGCTAATTTTTTGTATTTTCAGTAGAGACGGTGTTTCACCGTGTTAGCCAGGCTGTTCTCAATATCTTCACCTTGTGATCCGCCTGCCTCTGTCTCCCAAAGTGCTGGAATTACTGGCTTGAGGATCTCCATGATTTTTGAGTGTTGATGCTAACGTCGATCACTTGCCTGAAGTGTTGTTTGCCAGTTGTCCTGCTGTACTGTAAAGGTATTCTTTGTTGCTGTTGTTTTCCTTCTAGTACTATTTGAAAGGAAGTCACTATGTGCATGACAAATTTAAGGGGTGGGAATTATGCTCTGCCTCATGTAGGATGGAATATCTACATAAATTATTTGGAATTTTTTGGTATAGAAGAGTTATCTCTTCTTCATTTTAAAATGTATTTAGTCATTTATTGTTATTAGTATGGACTTATGGATATCTTACCTGATTAAGCATGTTTGACGTAATTCCATGGTAAACTTTTAATATCAGCAGAGTTCTATTTTTTTAGAGATCAAATTTATATACAATTATCTTATAAGTATTTGAATGATAGTGTATTTGTTCTGTGCTAATATACATATTTAACTACAGACATTTGAGCTAATACTATATAGAGGTAATCAATGGGTAATTTTTTAAAAAACGTAAGTGAAAACTGAAAATAATTTAGTCTTCTGAAAACAATTGTTATCTTTGTGCTCTTGTCTATATGCAAATATGTTAGCTCTTCATAACATCTAAATTAAGGGGCAAATAGGTGTAAGAAACAGACATTGTCATACATATATTTGCCAGATTATATTTATAATTTTATAAATGGTATGTACTATTATTTAGTATGTACTATTATAGTGACTTCATAAAAGTTTATAATTAAACTATGTGCATATTAAAATATATTTTAGTTTGTTTTCATAAAAGAGGGAAGTTTATAGGTAACAGAGTAGAGAAGACTGGTAGCACATTATAAAATGTTATTTGGATTATAAAGAGAAGCTAAATTTTCTAATATATGTGCATTTATTTGACTTTACAAGTTGATTGTAGGACCGTCTACGCATGCAGTATCCATAACGCCTTCTAAGTGTTAACAAAAGAGTTACAGTAAGCCCTCATCTTATGCACTATACTCCCAATAGAAGTGTCTATGCTTTTCCATTTTCATATTGCTATTTACAAAAACATGTTAACTGAATCATTAAGTCTTGTCATCTGCTGATTTTTGTTCTTCTCTAACACTAACCTGAATTTTCCTGCTATACATTAAAAGCCACAGACCAGATATTCTAGAAGAAACATCAGAAGTATAGTTTTTCATATTTTATTTTGTGATAAGTATATGATGAAAGTCCTTTTCCTTTCTTTGTTATTCTGGTTTCAATTGTGCTTTTATAATGGGTTAGGCCTATAAAACCCACCATTGTATTTTGATAAATGCCGTTGAGTTAAATTTTTAAAATTCCAACAGCAACAGATTTGTGAAAAATCAAACCAAATTTTCAGATAGTGTCACTGCTAGACTTTATATTGATTCTAATGAAAATATTATTTATACCTGCATTTATATCTATGTATAGGTGACCTTGTTTGCAAAACGACTCAGAATGGTTGCCAGATACTTTACAGTTATTTTGTTTTTATGGAGATATAACTAACATAGGTGAATATAAATCAGCTCTCCTTCACACCAGGGTCTAATTATATAAAATCACTTGGGTAAAACTGAAGATGACTGAAGCGTAGTAGTGAAAGATAAGCCTTATTTAATGAAGTATTTTAAAGTCTCTGTTTTATGTATGAAAAAAAAGTGTCTATAAAGTCCTGTCCCTCAAACTTGTACCTGTTTTGTTCTGAGTGTGTGTATATATATATATACACACCATCTTCAATTGTCTTAGTGTGTATATATATATATATATATATATCATAATGTAAATTAAGTCATCATGTAACACTACTATATATATATACACACATATATGTGTGTGTGTTACATATATGTGTGTGTGTGTGTATATACATACACACATTGAAACAATTGAAGGAATCCAAAATCCATTTCTGAAGTTTTATAAAGTATCTCCAGAAGATAGTTACTTTCCTGTCTTTGGTATGTTTAACATTTACATATGGACCTTGATATTTATTTTGAACATCAATAAAAATTGTTTTATTAATAAAATTTATTATATTTTCTACATATATATTCTATATACTATAGAATCTATGCATATTTTTAAAATGACAAATATAGCAATATATATGCTAGAAAAAGCCCAAGTATGAATAAAAATTTTCCTGAAACTAAATCATTCTCACAGTGACAAGAATTTGCCTGGATAATCTGCACTAATAAAGCCAGAAGCTTAAATAATAATATCAGTTCATCAACAAATTTAGTGTGTGTTGTTATATAAATAAGTCTAATTTCCACAACTACAGGAAATGTTAATATAGATTGACTCAAATTCAATTCATGACACCAGCACAAAACGCACACACACCTTTCTTTACAAAAACAAATTTATCTGCATTAAAAGAGGAACTTCAGATATATAAAAAGGTGCTCAATATTATTAATTATTGGGCATATACAAATCAATTCCACTAACGATATCATTTCACACGCATTAGAATGGCTATTATGAAAAAGTCAAAAGACAGACGTTGATAAGGGTGTGGAGAAAAGGGAAGTCTTGCATACTGTTGATGAGAATGTAAATTGATACAGTCATCCTAGAAAGAGTATGAAGGTTTCTATAGAAGCTAGAATTATCATATGACCTGGCAATCCCTCTCCTGAACATATAGCCACAGGAAATAAAATTATCACCTTCTAAAGGTATCTACACTCCTATCTTTATTTCAAAATTTTTCACAATTGCCGAGATATGAAAACAACCTAGGTCAGTCGATAGATTAATGGATGAAGAAACTGTGGTACATGAGTACAATGGAATATTATTCAGCCCTGGGAAAGAACGAGATCTTGTCATTTGTCACAACATAGATGAGCCTGGAGGACATTATGCTAAGTGAAATAAGACGGACACAAAAAGAGAAATATTGCATGATCTCTCTTATAGGAGGAATATAAAACAAAAAATGTCAAATACACAGACGGTCTCTGGCTTATGATGGTTTGACTTACAATTTTTTGACTTTATATAGGTGTAAAAGTGATAGATTTTTAGTAGAAATTTCATTTAAAAGTTTGCATTTTGATATTTTCTGGGCGAGCAATATACAGTATAAGACTCACTGGGTAGTGGCTGGGCAGTGGCAGTGATGCTGGGCAGCGGTAGTGAGGCAAAGCTCCATGTTAGTCCTATGATCATGAGGGTAAATATCAGGTACTGTACTCTGCCGTATACTGTATTCAATAAATTATATGAGATACCAAACACTTAATTATAAAACAGCCTTTGTGAAGGATGACTTTGCCCAACTATAGGCTAAAATAAGCATTCTGAGCATGTGCAAGGCAGGCTAAGCCAAGCGCCGATGTTTGGTAGGTATTAAATGTATTTTCAATTTAGGAATTTTTTCAATTTATGATGGGTTTATCAAGGCATAACCCCATCATAAGCTGAGGAGCAGCTGTCCAGAGATAGAAAACAAAACAGTGGTTACCAGGAAAGAGGAGTTATGGTGGAAGGAAATGAGATGTGGGTCACAGGATACAAAGTAGAAGATATGTAGGAGGAACAATTCTAGAGATCTAATGGTACAACATGAGGACTATAGGGAATAAAACTGTACTGTATTTGAGATCTGTGCTAAATGAGTAGGTTTAGCTGCCCTTGACTCAAAACCAAAACCAAAATAATTGGTAACTATGTGAGATGATGGATATGTTAATTTGCTTCAGTACGGTACATTTTTTACTATATATACATGCATGTATTTCATAACATCATGATGTTTACCTTAAATATACACAATGAATGTTATTTGAAAAATAAAAACTAAAAGAGGGACATTAAAAATTGTTCCAGTCTTAAGATGGGATATAACTTTGTGGTCTAATGTGATTAGCTGATCCTCTGGGAACAAAATTAGCGTTCTGAAATGATGCTTGAGCAATTTCCTGATGGACTCTAATGAGCATGCTAGACCTTCTTGGAAATTCATTCAAAGAAAGTCCATTTTACTAAGATCCTTTAAAGACCTTTAATCAGTCTTGCAAGGAATCTAATGACCTTTAGGCAGATGTGTTTTGTTCTTAATGCAGCCTGAAAATTGATATGTAACATTTTTTACTCCTATGATAAATACTTGCCAGAAGGGGATCTTTTTCAGTTAGATTTTACATAATGCCTCTACTTTTAGCAAATTTGAAATAAATTGATTCATGAGCAAAATTAACTAAGACTTAATAATCTTTAATGATTACATGTCTCACCATTATTAACAATTACTTTAAGTATCTAAATCTTTTGCCTGCATATGCTTTACAATATTATTCCAAATTATGTGTTTTCAAACTTTATTATTTCCCAATTTATAACATTTTATTTCTTTGATTTACAGCAATTTAAATTTCTAAATCATGCAGTCCCTATTATGGGTATAAAAATAAAAATAAAATATTTTTTCAACCAAATTCAATTAATATAGACTGCTTTAAAAACAAACAAACAAACAAAAAATACAAATACAAATGAGCAACAAGAACAAATGAGCTAACAAGAACAAATAAAGCACACCCTCCCTGTCTAAGGACCTATGACAAATCACAGCGCACCTTGTTTTTTCCATTAAGTAGTACATATACTCCATTAATGAGATAAAGGCTTTTCTCATAATAATTCTGACTACCAAGATAACATAAATAAACAATATCACATGTTCTTCAAACAAGATCATATAAACTACCCCAAAAGTCACTCACTATCATTATGAGCAAAATAAATATTTTTGAGTGATGTTCAAAATCAGAATAAACCAAACTTTTCAGTTGATATTTTAAAACAGAATATTAATTAGAAATCAATTATAAAGAAAGCAGTAGAAGAAAAAAGTGACAAAAAGAAAGAAAAGAAACAGAAGTATCTTGAAATGTGAATATATTAGGTAGGCTAAAATAATTTATAATTGCCAACTGTCAAAACTATCACAAAATGCTAAAAAAAATTCTTCTAAATGAAAATATTTTACTTTTAGAAATATCTGTAAGAAATGATATTCTATAATGAATATTAAAAGGAAGCATTTTATGATTATGTGACACTATTCAATAAATTTGATTTCCTAATACAGTAATATTATACTATATTACTCTATGGTAATACTATAGAGTTACATATTTATATGAAAAAATAAATATTTGTACTATGTTATTCAAAGATTGAGAAATGTTTGTCTTTCTCATGTCAATTGAGCAATGCTTTCTTCTACTGCTCCCTTCTTGCACTCTCTCTTGCTCTACTTTTTTTTTCCAACTTCTTTCTTGTATTTACCTCTTCTTTCCTTTGCCAAAGACACCCCTCTTTTTAGGAAAAAAACTTTAAAGCCATTTATTGTACTTTTAAGGAATCTACTGATGTCTAATCAAATGTTTTATTTATTTGTTTTACTGCACGTTAACAGTTGATTATAAAATCATCTTTTCACCTATAGTTTTGTTCTCTCTTTTCTATTATGCTTCTTCATTCACTCTCCTCCTGTTCGAATACCTTATGAAATCGTATTGTCTCTTATGCCAAATACAATTCTATTCTATCTGCTGAGCATGATTTATGAAGTTTGGAATTTTGAACTTTTGGTATTGTGGTAGTCTTTACATTATGATTTAACTTATTTTCTATCTATATACTAGCTATTAATTTTTATAGTAATGTTATAATCTACAAATAAAATAAGGACTGTTTTCTAAAACTTATTTGTGTAACATCCTATTTGCATTCATTATCTAGACTTTCCAGATGAATGCGGTAATGATGTAGTTGAACAGACGCTCTTACTTTGGGAGGCCGAGGCGGGCAGATCACCTGAGGTCAGGAGTTCGAGACCAGTCTGACCAACATGGTGAAACCCCGTCTCTATCAAAAATACAAAAATTAGCCAGGCGTGGTGGCGGGCACCTGTAATCCCAACTTCAACCTGGGAGATGGAGGTTGCAGTGAGCTGAGATTACAGCACTGCACTCCAGCTTGGGAGCAAGACTCTGCCTCCAAAAGAAAGAAAAAGAAAGAAAGAAGGAAAGAAAGAAAGAAGGAAGGAAGGAAGGAAGGAAGGAAAGAGAGAGAGAGAAAGAAAAAGAAAGAAAGAAAGAAAGAAAGAAAGAAAGAAAGAAAGAAAGAAA
>NC_045436.1:29132151-29132331 GCF_002776525.5 Piliocolobus tephrosceles | reverse complement strand
AAAGAAAGAAAGAAAGAAAGAAAGAAAGAAAGAAAGAAAGAAAGAAAAGAGAAAAGAAAAGAAAGAGGAAGGAAAGGAAGGAAGGAAGGAAGGAAGGAAAGAGAGAGAGGAAGGAAGGAAGGAGAGAGAGGAAGGAAGGAAGGAAGGAAGGAAGGAAGGAAGGAAGGAAGGAAGGAAGGA
>NC_045436.1:29077263-29132141 GCF_002776525.5 Piliocolobus tephrosceles | reverse complement strand
GGAAGGAAGGAAGGAAGGAAGGAAGGAAGGAAGGAAGGAAGGAAGGAGAGAGAAAAGAACAGACATTCTTACAAATTTCCTGAAATTTTATTAAATTAAAGGCACTCTTTCAACTGCCCCTAAGGTTTTAAAAAATCTACTTTTCTCAGAACTTTGGCCTTTGAAGGAAGACAGTTTCCCTTGTAGCCTTCTACAAGGTCAAATGTGAGCCTCAAAGTTAGACAATGACATCTGGAATTCTGTCCACCTATAGTTGTTAAGAAGAGACCAGAATGATCATCTAAAATTCTTCTCCAGAACTTACAGCCTCCTATCACCACTTGTGTTAAAGACAAACAACTATAATTTTATTACATGTTTCATACTTGCTTTTTCCTTCACCCAAGAAGGATTAAACTCCCTTCATTTGCTCCAATCTGGTCCTATGCAGTCAACATAATCTCTTTTCTGTCCCTTCTCCTTTTACCTACTTCTAAAATCTTTCCTTTTAGTCCTTAGAAACCAATGATTTGTTATCAGAAAAATAATGTAACCAGGCAACCTCTCTTAGCTTTAATATTCTTCCTCAAAACCTGTCTTTCTCTGGAGTCGCTTTATTCCCTGTAAGCCTTATGCAGTAGATATTTTTTCTTCTCCCTCCCACATTGCCATTGGAGTTTAGGAGAGATAAGTACTCTAGATTTTACATAACCGCTACCTGGGGTACCTTAAAAACAATAATGTCCAGGGTGCACCCTGGACTAATTTCATCAGAATCACTAGGGATGGGACTTACACATTCGTATTTATTAAACTCTCCAAAAGAGAGCTACTGCCTAGGTTCTCACTACCATTTGAAATTTATTCTCATTCTACATCCTCTAAAGGCTCTCACTTTTAATTTAGTCTCAAAACTGTACACTGCTATCTGATTTTTTTCAATTGCTCTTACCCACGCTCCACCAGAAATTTTCCTTCCTTTTTCATAAGATTTTATCTCTTGGATCACTATCACTCTTAATAGCACTATTATTTCTCAATATTGGTTAATTTTAACGTATATTTTGTAATTCTTATAAAAACTTGTCTTCTGCTTTACATGTCAACCATTCATTTTCATAATAATTTCTAGCTTTTTATTACCAACAATAAAAACACCTACATAGTTTTAATTTCAAGCATTACATTCTCCAGCCACACTGTTTGGTTTTTCTTGTTCTTTCTGTGTAGTACTCCAAACTGAGCAATCTATTTTTTTTTCTAAGTAATCTCTATTGATTCCAATTTTATTCTGCCTTTCACTCCTTCATCACCAGGTAACATATGTGGAAACAGGAGAGAAAGAGGAACAAGACTCCAACATTTAGAGTAAGAGACTTGAAAGAAAATTGGCAAAATAATAGTAATAATTGAGAATCATCATCCAGTCAGAAAGAGAATAAACAAGGACAGTTAAGTGGGGGAAACATTTCATGGAGGAGAAAGAAATCACTCTGTCAATAGCTACTGACAGGGTAAACAAGAAAAAGACCTAGAAGAAATTATTTGGTTTGTCAATGTGAAAGTAAATGTCTTCAGGATAAAAGACGTATTTAATTGGTATAAAACAGGGGTTAACATGAGTTTATAAATCAATGTGGGGGGAGAGATTGGAAATAGTGAATAGAGATAACTTATTTGAGATTGTCTATAGATGTTTTTATGCTGAAGAGAATGACTTAGTAGAAGGAAGGATTGTTGGTGCAATATACTTTATTAAAGTGACAGGAAAGATATTTGTAGATGCTCTTATTTAGAGGATATTTATATATTTTACAACCATTTCTGTATTAATAGATCTGATACAAAGCTTATTTTCTTTACTCATGATTTATCCTAAGAATGACCCTAAATCCCTCTGGTAGCTCATATGGAAACACTTGGAGTCATCTTTGAGTCCCTTCTTTCTCTCACATTCTAAATCTAATTCATCAACAAGTCACATTGGTTCTTATTTAAAATATATTCAGAATAAGATGACTCCTCCCCATCTGCACTACTATTATCCTGATTCAAGGAGTCACAAACTCTAACCTAGATTTCAACAGAATTTTAAGCATTGTTTCTTCTTCCCCATGTAAATTCAAGTCTCAATAAAGCTAAGTGAACCAGGTAAACTGTAAGTTACATAATCTTATTTTTCTTTTCAAAACACTTTAATGGCCACTTTGCAATCAGAGTAGAAATCAAAGTCCTTACACTGAACTCTAATTCCTTGTCTAATTTGTCCCCAGTCAATTTCTTCTATGTGCACTTGGCTTGCTTACCTCCATTCACAATGACTTTCTTAATGTTTCTTTGACTCACCAGGCAGATTTTACCTGCTTCGTAATCTTTGCTCTTGTTTTCCTTTGTGTATAGGACACTCAGGTTTTTATAGAAAAATGCCACACACTGAGTGGCTTTTAAAAAACAGAAATTTATGTCTCATAGTCCTGGAAACCGGGAATTCTAAGATCAAGGTCCCAGGAGATGTACTGTCTGGTAAGAGCCCTCTTGTTTTTTCACAGATGACCGTCTTTCTGCTTAGTCCTCACAAGGTAAAAGGGGGCAAGGAAGCTCTCAGGAGGTCTCTTTTCTAAGACCACAAAACCTATTCATTAGGCGCCACCATCATGATCTAATCATGTCTCCAAAACCCCAACTTCAAGTGCCATCACATTGGGTATTAGGTTTTAACCTATGAATGTGAAGGGGGCAAAAGCATCTTGTCTACAGAAAGTCTTCATGAAGCAATCCAATCTTTCATCTTCTTCACATCTTTGCCAAATATCTTATTCTCAGCCGGGCATGGTGGTTCATGCCTGTAATCCCAGCACTTCAGGAGGTTGAGGTGGGTGGATCACGAGGTCAAGAGATCAAGACTATCCTGGCCAACATGGTGAAACCCTGTCTCTACTAATAATACAAAAAAAAAAAAAAATTAGCCAAGCATGGTGGCATGCACATGCAATCCCAGCTACCCAGGAGGCTGAGGCAGGAGAATCGCTTGAACCCGAGAGGCAGTGGTTGTAGTGAGCCAAGATCACATGACTGCACTCCAGCTTCATGACAGAGTGAGACTCTGTCTCAAAAAGCAAAACAAAACAAAACAAAACAAAACTAAACTAAACAAAAACAACTATCTTACTCTCAAAAGCTTTTCTCGACTGCCAATTCAGAATTGTGCTATGTATTTTATCCATCCTCTCCTGTCCTTACTCTTCTCAAAGACAACTATGTCCTTCTAAAATAAAATTTACTTTTTAAAATTATTTTTTGTCCACCCTGTACCCTGTATAATGCAAGTGCAATTAGGACTTAAATTCTGTTGGCTACCTTTTCTTTTTCACTGTGATAACTTAAGCTCTTAGTGCCAGTGCTGATGTCATGCCTTTACAAAGCTATGTTTCAGCAGTTGCTGTAAGAAAAAGTGAGTGGCACATGAAAATCAGTGTGGAACAGTGTGGAACAGGAAACAAGGTTTTCCATGAATAATTGGATTCCAATGTTTGTTAAACAGAAGCTAAGTTGTTATTAGTATGTAAGTACATATTAAATTCTGTGGGCTAACACCATAATACATACAACTATAATACATGATATTTATTTTGGCTTAGGAGTTTCACATAAGCGTTATCTAAATACTAAGGACTCTCTTGTCTATTAGTGTTCTGGGAAACCTACATCAAGATCAGTTCTCCTAGAAGATGCAACCTACGGAATAATCATTAATTAGCTTGGCTGACCATTGGATTAGAAGGATTTCTGTTTGCCTGATGCTTATAGAAATCCCAGAATCATGTTTCTGGCAAGTTGTTTGATGTCTTAAATGAAACTTATACTCTAGTGTGGTGAATACATCAGAAACACCAGACAGCTGGGACTTCTTCAAGTCACATAAGAAGTTATACTTACATGTTTTTTTCCCCAATTATAATGATTTGAATAATAAATATCAAGGCTTCTTAAGAGTTGTCTATGTCCAGATAATTTTTAAAAAGCATGCAGCATCTGATTGAAATCTAACCATCCTTCAGAAAACAACTAAATATTTTCTTCATAAGTAGTAAGTTGTCCTTATTACATACTTAGTAGAAAGAACAGAGTACTTCTATAGCATTACAGGATTGGAAACTTTATGAACTCTGTAGCTGACATTAGAATTCCTTTTAGAAAGGGAAATTCTTTAGAGAAATACTTCTTGAGTTTCAATTGTTGTTACCAGTTCAGCTAATAAATTAGTGTGATTGTACTGTGAAATTCAAGAATCAAATTTTTTTATGATGGAAAAAGGAAGAAAAGACAGAAAAAGCAAACATTGTGACTGTGTTTCAGGAAAAAAAAAAAAAGATGTAGATGATTCATGGATGGCCATCAAGTGCAAAATTTAGATGTGTTTTAAGAATCATAATGTGTAAGGTGTCTGCATGAAGGTGATCTACAACCATACAACCGTTTTCCATATCTTCATGAAAATTGAATCAATTCCACTCTATTCACCAACGCTTTTTGTATAAAGTTAGATTAATTTTCATATCTTTATTTCTATATATTTAATGTGGAAATTGTGGAAAGGAAAGCTCTTTTTTTGTTTGTCAAGTACTAAAGCATAAGCCCAGATATAGTTCTGAATTCAAATAATTTTTGAGAATTTAACTTCTATACATTTAAAATTGTTGCAAGGGTGTAAAACAAATGAGGATTACACCATTTTCACACTTTATAGGTATTTCACATGATATTTGATTGATTCTATTTTCCTTAATAAACTCTAATTTCCATGAGAAAAGAACTTGTATCTATTTGCTAACCATTTTAACTCTACCGACTACCACACCCCTGGTATATTGTCAGAATTACATTACCTCAAAGGGATATTGAATGCTGTCAGTAATTTTTGTGGCATTATCAAGCCCTCAACCATCATGTTTTCAAGAATCTAATATTATTTATAAGCCTGTTGTAGTACAACATCTATGTAAGCCAATTTCTCATCTTTAAAATACAGTGAAAGCTCCTTGATACCCATTAACTATGATTGATCCATCACCCTATCTCTAACACTTAATGCTATACCTGGCATTAGCAGGTGTCTATTAACATTAGATTATTAAAATGAGTTAAGGGGGGAGGAAGTATGTCATTATTCATACCCACTGGCCTCTGACTTCTTTTGTATTTCTCAGAGTTTATGATATAGTCATTGTTCTCTACTTATTACGGTTTCATATGCTTTAACTGGGGCATGGTATTTTTATGCAATATATTTTAAAAGTTAATCTACGTCTCAGTAGAAACACAGCAATTTTAAATGACATGGCTATGAAAAACTCATCTTTGGGCATGAGGAATTTTTATTAATAATAATGAATTAAATTGATTGATCCTGGAGGTCATTTCCAATTATACATAAGAAAATTATTCTGTAGCACACATGTTAACCAAAGAAATAAATGAATTTACTATATAGATGAAAATGAGGCAAATTAGACAAATTTGTCTCAATAAAATTTCACTAAAGAACACAGATTTTTTCAGATAAGCTAATCGAGCATAAAAGAAGAAAAGTAGAAGTAAAACAATTACTTGCAAGCTTAGCCTGTATTATTCCAGTTCAGACAATAGTTTCTGAAATTATTGGAAACTTTTTTAATGAGAAATAAACTTTATAATAAATATTGTTGAGTTTAATTAAGTTTTCCCTGCAGGAAATGTCATGATTGTGATTCGTATTTCTTAGCAAAAATCAACTCCTTCCATATATATAAAGGGTGACCCCATTAGTTCTGCATACATTTTCACTGAAACATGGTCATTCTAACTTACCTATTAGAAATTAAATGGAAGAAAATGGCTGAATATTGATTTTGCTCCTAACATGTGCATCTATATAGGTATGTATACATATTAATACATAAGTAATAAAATTTTTAAAATGAAAATCTGAATGTATTTGTCATTAGAAGTGTCAAATAGAGTTAGTTCTATTTCCCTTTCATTCTCCACTACCTAATCTTATTCTTCTAACATCACAATAATTTGCAAAACTGATGATAAAGGAAACAAAACAAAAAGCAAACTTCTATTTTCTAATTATTTAAGACTTATTAGAATTAGAAATTAGAGCATTTCTAATTCATGAACAGAGTAATGATTATGTAAGGAGAAATAGATAACATTTCTTGTAATACTTGAAATGAAAAGAGAACAGCCCCTTCTACTTAACAAGTAATAATGAGTGATCATTAAGATAAGGACACTTTAACCCATTATTTATGGACGTAGCTATCTAGTGACTATTTATATTTAGCTAGTTATAGCTCTAATTTCCAGGGGCAAAACAATGTTTTATGGTCATTTTATTAACATCCAATACAACAGTATAAAAAGTTAATGAATTATGTTGAACAGTACTACATTTTAATAGATGTATTCACAAATCTCCATCCAAGCAATTTGTTTATTAAAGTCATTATCATTTTAAGCTGCATTTTGCAACATTAACAAAAATTGAATATTAATTAAATGCAAGTGTGCCCACTTCTTTGTGCATTTTCCCCTGTCTCACGTCAGTTAGCCACAGTAGTGCTGGCTTTCATTCAATGTGAAACTTTGCTATTGTTAGGCTTCCAGACACTCATCTCCCTGGATCGTTGTTAAGGAGTTAAATCTTATGTTACAGGGCAGTACTTAGAGCAAAAGCTTCTTATCCAATTTTATATTAACTCAAGCGTTTAGGATCTCCCCAAGACAAACTTTCCTGAAATGTTTGAGCTGGGTCCTGCAGAAACATTGCCTGAGGATCCCTCTTCTCATTATAGCATTTCCAGCACTTCCCAAGGCAGGTGATGATGAGATTTGCACCCCCCCCCCCCCCCCCACCAACCCCAACATTACAGGTCTGATGTCCAGGAGAGTACACAGGAGCAGATCCTAAAGAAGATTCTCATTATTATAAGACACTAGTTTTATTTGAGTTATCCTTATAAAAATATATAAGTTTAAACATGTCTCCACCTTTCAGCAAAAAGGAAGGAGCCAGTTCAACAGGCTTGGAGGATCCAAGAGATTCTGGGGATTTAATTTTCTTTTTAAAAAGTTCTATACATGTCTCCATCACAAATGTTAGTATCTCATAGTGGCCCTGACTTTGCCATAAGAACATTCCCTAGCCTAGGAACTCAGCCCTTTTTGAAATTCTGCCATTCTTAACAATTACATTATGTATCTGACTTTCAGCTCAGTTGACTCTCCAGCTGCAGGAAATGAGTGTCCTTAAATGCTGCCCCAGAACAGTTGTGGCACTTACACTTTGCTTTAATTTGCTGATTGATTGGTCTAAGTCTGACATTTTATCTCTTAAATGCATCAGTGTCACTTATCCAAAGTCATTAAAAGTGACCTAATCCCACAATCCTTACAGTTGCTCTTCCCTCTATACTCCTCCAACACAAGAGATAATGCACAAGCTCTTGTGAAGAGTATCTCTTTATACTTCTATTCCATTCCAGGTCACCACAGATGAAAACTGTACTTCTACAAATCATAAGTCTAGCCATATTCTACCCACTACTTGTGATTTTGTCCTCTTGGCAATCAAGCTGGAAAATGACCCACTTTCAGATCAGTCTCATTGTTTGAGTTTGATCCTAGAACAATTTGAGATTTCAATGGTCTCAGATCAGATTCCTTAGCAGTAATGTCTTGGGGGGGTATTATGAAAGGGGTCTAGTGAGGGAAAGATGTCTAGCTAAAGGAAGTGACAGGTGCAGAACAGGGTGACAATGCCAAGTAAAGATTTATCTTGTCTAGAGGGTAACATCACCCTGGTCCCACAAAGAGGTCTCAGCACAGGGTCTTCACACTTTGAGACAAAGGAGGTACTTTAACTCCTGTCAGTGACGTTGAAAGCCTAGATGGGGGCTGAGGTACTTAACTGCTCAGGATATATTATCCCAACCCGATAGTGGATAGTGAGTCTTTAGAAAAGGAGCATCTGTATGCTCTAGTACACAACCCGCACATCATCTAGGGGATGGGTGCACAGCGCAGGGATGGGGGTCTGCTTAGGTGACACAGCATACCCGAAAGACTTCATATCTGAAAATGTTTTGGCCATTGGAGACATGACCAGAAAATCCCCTTAGTTTTCTCAAAAAGATAATAGAAGAAAGATATCCAGTAAAAAACTTTTCCAGGATTCAGAATAGATTTCAAAGATGTGTCAGTGACATAAAAAGATGAAAGTTATTGTAAAACACTAGAAATATTTTTAATGCTAGAAATTCTTATTAAGCATGCAGAACTTTACAACAAAACATTGTCTCTAATATACCGATTTATTCATTCATCACATATTGTGATCAATACAACAGACACATAGAGTGCCAATTATGTGCCACTTGCTGGGCAAATCCCTGGGGTGAAAGCAGTAAATAACATGCCTATGCCTGTCTTTGTGTGGTTGAGAGCACAGGAGGATTATATTCAAAGACACAGATTTTAATCATAAATAGAATATAGTATTAACAGACCTGTGAGTGGAGACAGTCTGGATGGATAAAATGAAGCCCAAAGGATGGGATATTCATTTTCTATTGAGGAGAATGAATAAATTTATTAAAGATTAAATGCAAATTTAAATAACTTGAAAAAATAAGAGTTTGCTATTCAAACAAGTCCATTGTTTTAGAAACAAAAAATACTTTCTGTGAAGAGATATTGTCATAAATGTGGACATGCAGCCATAGCAATTACAATAACTTTGTATCCTCTAAACTGAAAATATTTTCTTATGGTAGCCTCTGAGATTCCTACTCAATACATGCATTCATGCATGCATTCATTCATTCACTCATTTGTTTTCCATTTCCATTCACTCATTTGCCTTTCCATACAAAGGGCATTTTTGTGTACCTATGTTTTCATGAGGTTCATATTTGAGAAGAATGTTATTGTAATTAATCAGTGTATGAAACCAATTTTTAAATTGTATATCCATTTTTTTTAATGTGGTAATACTAATGTCATAACTCTGAGATTTAATGCTCAACATGATAAGCAATTCTTGTTGTTCCTTTCAAGGTTCAATACAGGGTGGCAGCTTGGAAAATTATTTCCAAGCCAGCTGTGCAATGAAACACTAGAAAGCTCACAGAAAGAAGGCAGAGAAACCACTGCAATTTCAGGGATTTGCAATCAGAACTCTGATGTGATTTGTTCTTATCTGACAAGTAAATGCTCGGAACTGGTCTCAGCTTAAAATAAGATATTAATTTTTTTTTTTTTTTTAGTTTTGCATTTGATGATTTGAACAGAAGTATTTGTATCTTAAGATCTGTTTACAACAGATACTCCTTCTGTGATTCTGTGAGAGGAAAATTGATGTTTATGTGCAAAATGGCATCAATTAACCCCAAACGACTTTAATTTGTTGAATCACTATAATTTAAAAATAGTTTAATAGATACTTTCTCTTTTTTTGAGACGGAGTCTCACTGTATCTCCCAGGCTGGAGTGCAGCGGCGCGATCTTGGCTCACTGCAACCTCTGCCTCCCAGGTTCAAGTGATTCTCCTGCCTTAGCCTCCCGAGTAGCTGGAACTACAGGCACATGCCACCATACCTGGCTAATTTTTTGTAATTTTTTTTTACTAGAGATGGGGTTTCACCGTGTTAGCCAGAATGGTCTCCATCTCCTTACTTCGTGACATGCCTGCCTCAGCCTCCCAAAGTGTTGTGATTACATGGTGAGCCAATGTGCCTGGCCTTAATAGGTACTTTCAATATGTTATTCCAAAATTCTGCATAAACCTGGTGAGAAAGTGCCAAACTGGCCCTGGTCTGTCATCATACTGTTTCTCACTTTATAATTCCTACATAGTTTATTTATATTAAGTTTGTGGCAAATTTATTGATTGTTAGAAAATCACACTGATTATTCAAAAATAAAAATTAATCACACAATGAAATTGACTACACCAAAAATTTAATCTGGTTATTTTTGCCAGAGGCCTTACTCAATATTTTCTTAAATTTTCTTATCACACTTTGGTTTAAATTACCATTTCTTTCTTCTGAAGTTAGGCGGGAAAAGTAAGTATTGTATGATTTATTTTACATGGCACACTCATAATAAGCAAATCCACAGAACAGAAAAAAAGATTAGTGTTTGCCATAGAATGTGGGAGGTTGGAATTTGGAGTAATTACTTCATAATGCAGAATGTTTTTTCTAGGTTGAAAATGTTTTTAAACTAGAGAAACATGGTAGTTGCAAACAATTGTGACTGAACTGAATGACACAGAATTGTACACTTTACAATGGCTAATAATATGTTACATGAATCTCATTAAACTAATTAAGAAAATATATGTAAATATACATATTTGCCTGTCTATGGAAGTTTTTCATTATATATTTTTAAAATTACCTATTCAATGAAAACTAGTTGCCTTAAAAGTTACTTCTCTTTGCCTTTCACTTTTTAAAATTTCAATACAGTATTTACCTTGTTTTAAAAAACTCAGAATTTACTCTCATATACTGCAATATTATTTTTAGATAATCATATCAATACGATTTTGATACCACTTTGTCTATCTACTTATGTTTTTAACATACCATTCCTCATAAAATACAATTTTTCTATTCCATTCCCAAAGAGAATATTCTAGCTTATTTTTTGACTTGCCTGTTCACTGTCATTTGGAAAAATCTTGTCACTCAATTTTTAGTATTCTAATCATTTCTTTGACTTTCCTGTCTTCTGAAAATTATGATATAAAAATATTCACACTTTCCTGTCATTCATACCTTATCATATCTCTCTCTAAATTCATCTAGGGACTCCTCTTTGCTATAAATATTATTTTAAAGTCAAATCTCTGCATTTTGTGTAAATATGATCTATTTTGACAGAAGCTTTCATCCAAGAGTTCAAAAAAACTCAAATGAAATAAGTGTAGCTATACATAATAAGAGTGTATATTTTTAAAAGACATCGGAATTCATCAGGCAATGTATCAACACAGGTTTATGAATTACCTAATTTGTATACTTCATGATTCTGAGCTAACTAACAAAGTAGTTCAGAGTTAGAACTAAAATGATACAAATAACTACAGAATAACACAAATTTATTTCAGGATATTTGACTTTCAAACTTTTATAATAATAAATATGATATTTCTTAAAATGCAAATATGCCTCTTCATTTGAAATAGTAAACACTTTGCAATATAGTGTTTAGATGTAAGAAATAAAGATTAGGTTGATTGGCTAGAGATTATTTATTCAGCTAGTTACTGGATGAAATAGAGGAGGTAAGGGAATAGAAATGACATTGATTGTGGAACCCACAATGTTCCTATCTTTGTAATATGTTTACTTTGAGTCTTAGTCCATTTGGTTGCTATAGCAAAATACCTCTGGCTGCTTAATATGTCCTTTGCAGGGACATGGATGAAACTGGAAACCATCATTCTCAGCAAACTAACACAGGAACAGAAAAGCAAACATCGCATGTTCTCATTTGTAAGTGGGAGTTGAACTATGAGAACTCATGGACACAGGGAGGTGAACATCACACACCAGGGCCTGTTGGGGGTGGGGAGCTAGGGGAAGGATAGCATTAGGAGAAATACCTAATGTAGATGGTGGGTTGATGGGTGCAGCAAACCACCATGGCACACGAACACCTATGTAACAAACCCAACCTTCTCTACATACATCCCAGAACTGAAAGTACAATCATAAAAAAGAAATAATGACAAATTATTTCCCATGCTCTGGAGCCTGGGAAGTCCAAGATCAAGGTGCTGGCAGATTCAGTGTCTGGTGAGGGCAGCTTTCTCTGCTTCAAAGATGACACCTTTCTGTTGCATCCTCACATGGCAGAAGGGAAAAATACTTGCTTTCTTAAGCCCTTTATAAATACCCCAATCACATCCATGAGGTAGGAGAGCTCTCATGGTCCCACTATTTAATACCATCACCCTGGGGATCAAGTTGTTTCATATCAGTTTTGTTGCCAACATTCAGATCATAGCACCTTGAGTGAGCTTGGACTCTAAAGACTTTTGTTTTGTTCTGTTTATCCTTGCCTTTCATGTGGAACGTAAAAACAAAAATACACTTTATGTATATTTTTCATATTATTTTTCTTTAAGGAGATGAAATAGTTGTTTTACTTTGAAAGACAACACTTATTTTTGGAAAAAAGTATATACTTATGCAAAAATACATCAAAGGTATGTTCCAAAATGGAGAAATTTAATTAAAAAATGGCAAAAGCTAACTGTCTCTGCCTACTAATGTAAAAGCTTGCATGAGCAGTATATCTTTTATAAAACATCTATGTTTATTATACATTCATATGACTGCACATATTCTTGGCAAGGTGGATATTGAATTATCTGATTTTTGTTTCTCTTTGTTCAGTTTTTCTTTTTTTCAAGGACTCAATTTTTAAATAAATTACAAAATAAATGAAATCAAAATAATACTCAGATTTTACAGCCCTTTGAAAAAGACATTTAAATGTTGATTTGAATTGTTCAGACACTGTTAAATCACAGAGTAAAAATACAATCAATGACTAAAATTTTAATTTGCTATTTTCTTGCAATTTTGGCCATGTTAGGTAGAAGGTCCTTTAGAATTTATATCTGTGCACTTTTTGAAACCTCATATTGTAGTGAAAGTAAGAAACTGACAGATACTGTTGCAGACTCAATCTAGACTATTTTATATTGTTGCTGATATTTAAGTTACATAATTCTAAAAGTGCTAGATTTAGACTGCTACATTTTCTTTTTTTCTTACACAGGCCAAAAGCTAGGATTAAATCTGTGTGACTTGAAAATAAATGTTCCTTAACTGAAATAAACAGCTGTCATTTTGTTACACTAGGGTTTAATCCAGGGTGTTTATTTCAGGCTGCTGACATGCTATATTTATACATTTTTGTATACTGACTGTCTCTGTCTATGCTAGGCCAAGTAATTATCTGTTCTGCTTATTGCTGTATTCTCTTATCTAGAACAATATCTAGGACTGCACAGACAATTCAAATGTACTCTTGAGTGATTATTAAAGGGAGAAGTGAATGGCAGATACATGGTTTACTCTTTAAATCTGGTTTTTTGTTGTTGTTGTTGTCCATTAGTTTCAATGTTTATTTTGTCTTAAAATACACACACACACACACACACACACACACACACACACACATATATATAACATATTCCCTGACTAACAAAGACAAAAGATAGTTTCAAAGATATCCTTACATGAATATGTCATTACTACATAGAGAATTAGAAATGTTTAGAAAGAGTGCATATTATTAAATGGAAATATAGTAGATATGAAATGAGTTTTGTGTGTGTTGCATTGAGGAGCTAGTAGGATTCAAAGAAATAATTTAAAAGCAGTTGCTGAGATGGTTGAGAGCTGCAAAACATGTAGTACTAATAAACAGCTGGAGTCTTAGATCCTTAAATCTTATTATTTTATAGTATAGGTAGTTTTCTTTGTTTAACCAGTTATATGATTTTTTTAAATGCTATATGAAAATATTAAAATTGGAAATATGGATTTGTACATAATATAAAAGCAGTTTTAATTTTAAGACTCCACATTGCATTTGTAGAGCCCAAGTACTAAATTGTAATCAATAAATTTCCTATAAAGGTAGATACCTAGATAGTGGCAAAAAGTGAATCACTGGACTCATAGAAATAAGAATATATAAATCAAAATGAAAGAAATAAAATATGAATACTCTACGAAGGAAGCAAGATCAGGATAATTATACTCACTCTGGGATAGCTATTTTTGAGTGTCCCTAACAGTTCACTGAAATCTAACATGGTTATCACTTATAAACACCTTTCATTTTGTCAAATTTTCAGAATAACTCTTTATATAATTATTGAAGTTATACATCAAAACCTCAATTTTAAAGGGCTCAGTCAATTGCAGTGAAATGGGAAGATTCCAGGGGTATGTAACTAGATCTAGATCCCTTTAGAAGTTAAAGCTGAAGTTCCCAGACCAAAACATCAAGAATCCTCTGCACAAGAGTGGCCAACATGCAATAATGAAGAAAAATGTTTGCAGAAGCCCTGTAATTCTTGAAAGTTCATGATGACATTTTCAGAGATGCACCAAGAATCAGAAAAGACCAGCAGCTGACAGTTTCATGCAATGACTGAAGCTGAGAAGCAAGTCTCTAGTTTGTCTGGAAAAGCTGTGAGAACAAAGCTGAGCCCCATCCTGGAAACCACATGGAATGTGACCCACTAGCAAGGATAAACTGAGCTTACTTGCCCAAGCGAACACTCTTGAACTTGTAATACAGAAAGTAAAATGACACAAGGGAATCAATGAAGTCGTACTGCACTGAGGTCAGTATTTGAGGTCAAAGAGAAAGTAGAAACTGAGAATCAAGCAGAATTTGAATTCAGAAATTACTTGAAATAAAATCATTGCTAATAAAAATTGTCTAGTAGGTAGCTTAAAAATGCAAGATTATAATTATGAAATTTCACATATGGTTAATAGAGAGAGAGTAACTACATTCAAAATTATAGACAATATAAATAAATCACAGAAATGCAATTTATGAATCTATCAATGTAATTGGATTTTTTTTCTTCAATTAATGAGGTACTGCTGAAAATAAATTTTATAAGAATATAAGACTCTTTGTGGCTTCTGGTTTTATGTCATTTATAAATTACTTTTTAAAAAATTTATACTTTTTAAAAAAGAATCCCTCAAGGTGATGTGCTTTACTTCAATGACATGTACTATTCATTGTCACTATCAGCCTTTATTTTAATGAAATGAAGACACATGTTTCGAAGGAAAGTCTTGAGTGGGCAGGTGTGGTTGGGGAAGCAGCCTTTCTTCTTTCAGACCAAAGAAATAATACTGTTTCCTCCCTATTTGTGAAGATACTATAGTGTTAAGATTCAAGTAAAAAATACTAAGTTCTGATGTTGTCTTCTAATTGTTAAGGACTTCAACTCATAGCAGTATTTATTCTAATAAAATAAAACTGCTATATGCACTAATTCCCAAGATTGATGCATAAAATAGAGTAAACATCTTGACCAGAAATAAGACTTTAAAAAGTTCCACTCACTATAACACTTCTGGAGAGCTAAGCCCTCAATACATATCGCATCCACTACCATCGGTTCTTTTCTGTATCATTTTAAACAATAACCCACGTTTCAGCTCTCAGGCAAGAACAAGCATCACAGAATTATAAAACAAAGCTTCTACACACTTTTACAAGAAATGTGGTTTTATATAGCTTTTATATAGCTTTTTTATATAGTTCTTAGAGTGTTCATATTCACTTATACATTAATTAAGGTTATAAGAAATAATGAAAGCACTAGATATATGAATAATTTTGGTGGTATCTAACAATGAGCCAGAAATGACTTGTGTTTTGGTCACAAAAGATGTAACACATAGTTATGACTCAAACATTATAGTTCATATGACTGATTATTAGTTTATGAATCTTCATTATTTTAACTGATCCACAATATTGTCAACTTTGTGGTTTTCCATTCACTAAGTTTCTTTTCCAAGTGGGTACTTGCTTGCGTAACAGTGAAACCTGACATTTACATGATATTACATGCACCAGAGGATCTGCCAATTTTTCTTAAGGGAAAATAAAAAGAAAGAACAAAAAATCCTGAGAGGAATAATATGACCAACAACTAAAGATAGATTTCCTATCATGATCTAACAGGAACCCTTTTATTTGCAATTCCCTATAAAATATCCACTAAAATTCAATCAAAACATTAATGACCAAATATAGTTCCTTTATGTCCATTACATGCAAGACACTCTGTTCAAGGTACTGTGTCATAAGAAGGACTTGAGTATGATATTGCCCTTAAAGACTGTAAATTCAAACTTCTATGCCTAAATTCAGGCATAGCAAAAAGAAGAAGGAAAGGGCAAATGCAAAAAGTACTCTAAAATATGATACTTAAAATGCATTTATAGACATAAACCTCAATAAAGGTTTAGGGATAAAAATTAAAAACAGCAGAAGTGAAGTCTTGAGTATATGGAAAACTCTAAAATATTTGATAAAGAAGATCCATTATGTTACATCATATTTAAATATTAAAATGAAGATGGTTGTTTTTCTTATGTAGTTAATAGAAATGAAAGTTAACCATAACTTAACTATTATATAGTTCATATAAATGAAAGTTAAAGTAAGCAAAGTTCATGGACACACTAATAAATGATAGAATAAGAATGAAACATATATATTTTGATTCCAATACACCAGTTCTGTTTCCATGCTTTTTAGAAAATTTTGATTTCACATATTCAGACTTCCCAAAGATCAGTTAATACAATATGTATAAATTTTATGTACTAAAATATTCCTGAAACACTTATTCATTCATTCAGAAAGTATATTTTATTTATATGATAGTTTTCTTAATTTCACACTAACTGAAAGAAACAGCCTACTGAGTTACTGACATACTTATTCTAAGTTAGTAGAAAGAATGCATAAGAGGTAAGGCCACAACACATGTCTGCAACTTGTAAGTTGCAAGACGTAAAAGATCAATTTCGAGCAATATTAAACAGGTACATCTCCAAGGAAAACCAAGTTAGAATTCATGACTTATAGAAACTAATAGATTTCTGAAGGGAAAGTGGATTTCAAGAAAGAGAAATAAAGTACAACATTCAGTAGGTGGCCTATGTGAAATTTGATCTGATCATAATGTAGTGCTATTTTCTAATAAATCGTGTGTATACGTGTGTGTATATTTAAGTGGAGTTACCTGGTTAATAGACCTTGTTTATTAGAAAGAAAAGTAGACTAAATATAAATAGAAATAATTTAAGTTGTGAAAGCATGGATTGATAAAATAAAGAAGGTATGTTAAGAAGATAAATGAATCATCATTTCAAAAAACATTAGCACTACTTAGTGTAAGGTAAGACTGAGTGTAGAGATTCAAAGATTTTGAAGACAGAGAAGCAAAACAACACACAGGATCCTCTAGGTTCTCCTTGTTTTATACAAAATGTGCTCAGGCCAGGCAGTTAGATGCCCCGTTCACAGGACTCAAAATAGGGGACTTTTCCCTATTGGTTTTTCAGATTTATAGACTGATATGAGAATGTGTAGCTGCCATCTATTTAAATATGTAAAATCATAGCTCTCCGAGTCCAGAAAGGCAATTGGTAAGTAGGCATAAGAAGTCAATACTGTGCTGAGTTCTCGTACAAATACTGAATGCTGATACTAGGAGGCTTCCTGCGTGTTAGGAGTGGGATCAAAATAGCTGAAACTCCCTTCCTGCCAAGCACAAGAAAGGAAAGGGTAGGAGTTGTTGATGGCATCTGGTTAATTCTTCTCTTCATTCTCTGTAGTTAGATCACTAGATCACAATTCCTTCCTTCCTTCCCTCCCTCCCTCCCTCCCTCCCTTCTTTGTTTCTCTCTCTCTCTCTTTCTTTCTTTTATTTATTTAGATGGAGTCTTGCTCTTGTCACCCAGGCTGGAGTGCAGTGGCGTGATCTCAACTCCCTGCAACTTCCGCCTTGCGGGTTCACGCCATTCTCCTGCCTCAGCCTGCTGAGTAGCTAGGAGTACGGGGTGCCCACCACCACGCCCAGCTAATTTTTGTATTTTCAGTAAAGACGGGGTTTTGCCATGTTGGCCAGGCTGGTCTCAAACTCCTGACCCCGTGACCAGCATGCCTTGGCCTCCCAAAATGTTGGGATCACAGGCGTGAGCCACCAAGCCCAGCCAGATCACAATTTCTAAGAGGCAAGGAGGTTGTCTTTGTTGTTTTATTTTATTTTGAATCCTTGGAATCTAGTAATAGGCTCAGTAAGTGTTGGAAGAAAGTAAGGAATGCAGAGTTGAAAGAAAAACAGGTTAGGACATTTATTTTGTTTTCCTGTTTTCAGTCTTGATGTAAATGGGCATCTTTAACCATTTCTGTTAGAATATCTCTAATGTACTGCTCATATCTGAGAATCTATGACTTTTACAAATTAGCTATGACATTCATAAGCTAATGTAAACTACACTCTTGTTAAAATTTTGAACACAGTATTTTTTATTCTTCTACATTTTCTAACAAATATGAAGAAAAATAATAATTTATTCTCTTTATGTAGGATAAGGCAATAATGTTGCTAACATCTTTATATACTAGATTATTTTAAAATAGCTTCTCAGGGAAATATAACATTTTCTTAAATTATAATCTGTTTTAAAAATTAATCTTGTCATAACTTTGCAGAAATAGCATTTTTCATGCACACATATATGGAACTGCCCCAAAATATGACTCTTCTAGACAACTATACTGAATAAATAGAAATAATTATATTCAAACTAAGAAACTGCATGCAGGGAAGAGGTTAAGTAAATGATGATATTTATGGATCAAATATTATTTTATCATAAAATAATATTTATTGTATCAAGTATTATGTTTTTGTTTCATGTGCTTAGAAATTAAGTACACCTGGTTATAAATTCTGTATCATGTAATTACTGAAACAATTAGGTACTCAATGGTATCAAATATAAGTTGGCATAATACAACTTGTTGAATTACATTGACTATTGCAGATAATTGATTTCAGTTGCTTAGTACAGCTCTTGGCAAATACTGTAGAAAACCAAATTATATTATTTGCTTCCATTTTATTAATACACATCTAGTCATCAAATATGATTATGAATATCATATAATTCAACATTGGTTAATTATTAGATTGGTTAATCTAAGAGGCATGTTTGTGCTTATTATTAAAAACAAAGAATGTGTAGAAAAACTAGAAATTTGTAAGCCAAATGGAAAAATGCATCTTCTGTTGGCTATGCATTCTGTATCTGTTATTTGCAAATGCCTTTTTTAAAATAAGAAAGGTTGTTATAAATAAGCAATTAAAAATTAATATAGCAAACAATGGTTGCTATCATATTCCTTGTTGTTTTCTTCTATTTGTATAAAGTAATCAATTCTTTAACAAGAATTACAAAATGTACTATTTAAATAATACAGAATTGTATTTTTTTAATGTCTAGTGTAAAGCTGCAGTATTCATGTGGGAACACTGTCAGCTTCGGTAAGAGAACTGCACCAGCTTCAGAAAATAAGTTGACAAGTGCTCTTTCTTCTGTGTTTACTGAAAGTGTGTAAGTACTGTTAGTATTATTTCTTCCTTAAAAAATTGTTGGACTTGAATACTAAACTGCAATGGCCTGCACTGTTCTTTGTGGAAGCATTCTTTAAATTGTAAGCTCTCAGATCAGGTGCGGTGGCTCCTGTCAGTAAACTCAGCTACTTGGGAGGCTGAGGCAGAAGGATCCCTTGAGCCCAGGAATTTGAGGCTACAGTGAGCTATGATCACACCACTGCACTCTGGAAGGCACAACAGAGTAAAAACTTGACTCACACTTTAAAAAACAGAAAAAAAAAAAAAAAAACTGTTAATAACATTGCCACATTATTGCCAATGAGCGTTTTCTCTGTTTTATCCCGTATCTTTTATCCCTAGTTAGAAGCTGATTCATTTTATTTATCTTTTCAAGAAATCAGCTTTTAAATCCATCAGTTTCATTCCATGTTCATTCTCCTTTTCAAAGGTTTCTGCTTTTATCTGTATTATAACCTTCATTCTACTTACTTTGGTTTTAATATTATCTTTTCTTTCTTAATATCTTAAATTAGGAACTCATTTTTCATTTCTACTTTCTGAATTTTAGATCTTTCTTCTTTCCTCCTGTAAGAATTTAATATCTTTTTTAATATCTTAAATTAGGAACTCGTTTCTCATTTCTACTTTCTAAAATTTTAGATCTTTCTTCTTTCCTGCTACAAGAATTTAAGACTATCAGCTTTCTTCTAAGCACTGCATTGTCTCTCTTAACTGTGATATACAGTATTACATTTTTAATTATTTGATTCCAATTATTTTCTAATTTTTTGTGAGTTATTTAATTCATGGATTATTTAGAAGTATGCTGTTTAATTTCAAATTTAATTTCAACTTAAAAAAATATATTCTGGGCTGGGCGTGGTGGCTCACGCCTGTAATCCCAGCACTTTGGGAGGCGGAGGCGGCGGGCAGATCACAAGGTCAGGAGATCCAGACCATCTTGGCTAACACGGTGAAACCCCGTCTCTACTAAAAAATACAAAAAACTAGCTGGGCGTGGCGGGTGGGGGGCCTGTAGTCCCAGCTACTCGGGAGGCTGAGGCAGGAGAATGGTGTGAACCCAGGAGGCGGAGCTTGCAGTGAGCCGAGATCACACCACTGCACTCCAGCCTGGGCAACTGAGTGAGACTCTGTCTCAAAATAAATAAATAAATAAATAAATAAATAAATAAATATATATGTATATATATATACACACACACTGTATAATTTTAATATTTTAATGATAATTTAAAATAGGAAAATTCATATTATCTAGCCCAATATATATATACAATGTACATTAAGAATGTACAATCTGATAATTTTTGTGTGGAATTCCACAGATATAATTTAGTAATGATAGTTAATAATGTACTTAGATCTCTTTGTCTTTTCTGATATTTTCTCTAGTTATTTTATTGATTCCTAAGAAAGGATTTTAAAATTTTGTGTATTTATTGTTTATTTCTTCTTTTAATTCATTTTTCTTCATATATTTTAGTTCTGTTACATGTAGACACATTTATTATTGTTATATCTACTCACTAATGGCCTATTTTATTATTATGAGATGTCCCTTTCTATATTTAGTAGTAGTATTAGTTATGACACATATTTTACCTGACATTTTTATAGCTATTCTTTACTGCTTATTCTTACTGATTGATGGACAGGCATGGTGGCTCACACCTGTAATCCCAGCACTTTGGGAGGCCGAGCCCGGTGGATCACCTGAGGTCAGGAGTTTGAGACCAGTCTGACCAATATAATGAAATTCCGTCTCTACTGAAAATACAAAAATTAGCCAGGCATGGTGGCATGCACCTGTAATCCCAGCTACTAGGGAAGCTGAGACAGGAGCATCACTTGAAAGCGGGAGGCCAAGGTTGCAGTGAGCCAAGATAGCGCCATTGTACTCCAGCCTGGGCAACAAGAGTGAAACTCTGTCTCAAAAAAAAAAAAAGAAAATTCTTACTGATTGATTTATCTTCTTTCCACCATTTACTTCTAGCATGTCTGAGCCATGTGTATCTCTTAAAAACAGAATATCATTATGTGTAAACTCTTTTATTCTTTCTGGAAATCTTTAAATTTAAACTGGAATCTTTAATCAATTAACATTTCATGCAATTATTCATGTGTTTGGATTAAATGGCACATAATGCCATATTTTTATGTCCACATCCTTCTTCATGTTAGAATCTGCATAGGTACAATAATTACATTGATTGTAAAGTGCCATAACAATTTTTGATGATTAAAAAATATATCTATTATCTCACACACTTTTTTGTGACAAGAGCACCTAAGTCTACTTTTTAACAAAAATCCATAAAGCAATACAATTTTCTTTACTTCAGTTTTCATGTTATACTTTACATCTCTAAAACCATTTATCCCACATATATACTATTGTGTGTACTATGACCTGCAACTCCCCATTTCCTCCCTGACTCCTGTCCTGCCACTCCTGCTAACTACTGTTTCATTTTCTGTCTTTGTATATTTGAGTGAGATTATGCAATAGTTTTAAGTCTGTGCAGACATGCACAATAATAAGACATTATTACCATTAGGATAATGCTCTTTAGACCCATCCATTTTGTAGGAAATGACAAAATCTCCTTTTTTAAAGTTAAGTGATATTTCTTTCTTTTTCTATTTTTTATTTTTTTTTTTTTTTTTCTTTTCTTTGGAGATAGGGTCTTGCTCTGTTTTCCAGGCTGGAGTGCAGAGGTGCATGCTCAGCCCACTACAATCTCTGCCTCCTGGGCTCCAGTGATCCTCCTACCTCAGCCTCTCAATTAGCTGGGACTACAAGCGCACACCACCATGGCTGGCTAATTTTTGAATTTTATGTAGAGATAGGGATTTGCCATGTTGCCCGGGCTGGTCTCTGAGCTCAAGTGATCCACCCACCTTGGCCTCCTAAAGTGCTAGGATTACAGAGGTGAACTACCATGCCTGGCTAATAATATTTCATTATATTTAAAAAACATTTTCTTTAGCCATTTGTTTGCTAATGGGAATTTAGATTGTTTCCATATATTTACTATAGTGAATAATGCTACAATGAAAACCGCTCTGCATTTTTTTATTACTTCATTTTATTTTAGTTTTTAAATTTTTTGAGATGGAGTCTTGCTCTGACATCCAGGCTGGAGTGCAGTGGCGCGATCTCGGCTCACTGCAAACTCTGCTTCCCAAGTTCATGCCATTCTCCTGCCTCAGCCTCCAGAGTAGCGGGGACTACAGGCGCCCACCACCATACCTGGCTAATTTTTTTGTATTTTTAGTAGAGATGGGGTTTCACCATGCTAGCCAGGGTGGTCTCTATCTCCTGACCTCGTGATCCACCCGCCTTGGCCTCCCAAAGTGCTGGGATTACAGGTGTGAGCCAGCACGCCTGGCCTCTGCATTCTTATTGAATACATTTTGGCTGCCTTATATGGAATATGGTGGAAATTGCTCCATTATTTTCTGGTATCCAATTAATGATGAAATACTCAAGCTGAAGATAATAGAATACTCTAGTTTTTGTTATTGACATGATATTTTTGTTAGTGTTGTTACTTAAATTATCCTTTTCTGATTTTTTCAAAAAAAAATTATCCTGTAAAAATATTTAAGTTTATTTACATATTGTCACTGATCTAAAATAGTGCTACTGTGTATTTAAATGTGTTTCTCTGCTAGTTCTTCCCTCTAGTTACTTTGTTTTCTTCTCAACTATTGAGGAATTATTTTGTATGATCACATGCCGTGATGTCTTACTCCCTTCCTTGCAAGGTTCACTTTAAGCTGTTTTCTTCTCTGTAAAGCCCCTTTGAGGATTTTAAGTAGTCACCCAAGTCCAACTTTATGGTGCTGTTTAAACAGTGGTTTTTAGTGACCTAGCTTCTATAGTTAAGTGGACTGTGTACCAAAGTAAAACAGGTAATAACCACCTAATTCACAGTCTTGAATTTGTTTGTCTTATATTTTGAATAATTTCTTGTAACTTATTGTATTTTAATTTCTTATAGCATATTGGTACTTTTCTTGGGCACTTTAAGAAATGTCTGATCATTTCTTTTTCAGAGTGTTTTGCTATTGTTCTATGAATAGTGTAGTGTCTCTAATTATTTGAGATTGTTAAACACATTTTTTTAAATGTTATGTATCCTAAACTGCTTCTTTTAAAAAATCAGTTGATTTTTTCTTTCTATCTATCCATCCATCCATCCATCTATCAATCATCTTCATCATCATCATCATCTATGTTATCTATTATTTATTTATTTTTGTTCCTATGTTTAATTTAATAATGTAGACTTTCTTTATATATTTAGTCATCTTTATTTTCCCTTTCATATTTTAAAAATGAAGCAGAAAGAAGTTGACTCCCCTGTGTGAAGGTGAGTGGCTCTTATCACCTACCAATACTCCTGCTGCAGGGTTCGTAGGGACCCGGTCATCATCCCAGAAGGTCCCAAATGTCATAATGCAAAGGTTTTAGTCTCATGCACTTTTACCCAACTAAATGTCCTGGAACCAGAGGAGAGTTTATATTGTTTTCAAGCACAAGAGGTAAACACATATGATGTTAAGAGTAAATATTTGACAATTATTTCTTCTGTAGAGATGAGTGATAAAGAGGTGGTAAGAATATTTTGTAATATTTTGTTGAGATATTTCATTTTTTGCCACTATTTTCTCCCCAGTTTTCTCCTTCCTCTGTCATACTTTACTTATGGCCTATGGTGATTTTGATGGAATGACCAGCAGCTCCTTCTATGCATGTTTAAACTTAAGCTTCTGCACTTTTGCCCAAGTAGCCAATACTCATACAAATTTTGTTATTCTGCTATAAATTTATTGATATATTCCAACCACTAGTGGTCATTTTCCTAGACACTTTATTGTTATGATATTATCATGTTATACTCCTATGTCAAATATTATTAGGAAAGAGACAGATAGGATATAAAAATATGTTCAGAATTTCACTTGAATATATTCATCTATTCATATACACACCACTTATATTTGATTAAATGTGATGGGTAGAAGCAAATTTAATGTAGAATATAAGTAAATGACACAAGAAAACATTAGCACATCGACAATACAAAAATGGTTTATGTAAGCTTGTGAATTATTTAGATATACAACTTAATTTATTTTATTTGTTGTTCTGGACCAAACCTAGCCTCCGGCAGAGGCATGTCACCAGTTGCCATCACTCTACCATATTTGAGGCATAATCTTTTTTCATAATTTTTGTTCAGACTTCCAATTTAAAATGGAGTAGCAGAACAGATATTATCATGTCATCAAACAGTTTACCTTGAACAGAAAATATAAAATACTGATGTAAAAAAACAATTGGAATGGATTCTTACAAATTCATCCTAAATCCCATTTCCCCAAGCTTTGATCGTCATTGAACAGTGAGCAGAGAGATTGAGGATTTTTAAAAACAAAATCCCAGGTTGCAATTCTGAACTCCAAATTCCAGGTATTACAGTTAAATAGATAAATCGATACGAGGGGAATATATATATATAAATATACATACTGTATGTACCAATATATATTTTTATATATCTAAATATGTATCTCTAAAATATCGAGGGATATATATTTAACACATAAATATATATGGATACATATATATATATGTATTTAATGTTCTTTAAAGAAAATTAACCATGTTTCAAAACTAAATGCAAACAATTTAAGTTATCAGAGAAAGGATCATTTTATGCCCAATGGAAAAGAAACATATCTTTATTGAAGACATTTGTATCTCTTCATAAATATAGAGGAAATAGTGACTGCAGTTCCAAAATTATATAAGCAAGACGTGAAGGTTTTTATTGTTGTTATTATTCAATGCATAATACTTTGATATTTTCTAACCTTTACTTTTATTGCTTTAAATATCAAGACAGAACCATTTTCCTAAGTCCACTGTAGTTAGCTCTTTTTTCTTTTTTTCTCTATAACAGCTGTTAGTGTTATTAAAGATACTAATAATCTGTAATAGTAATTAAAAGTTTCATCAGTTTGTATTTTATTTTTCTAAAATTTCATAGTAAGAGAAGATATATTTATTTTAATAATGATTTTCAATGTTAAGAACCTTATGTGCTCAATAGAATCTTTAAAGGTCAAGTGGTTCATATTCTATATTTTTAATTCTTTTGAAATCTAGTGGATATACAATAAACTGCACCCATTTTGAGTAAACAGCTGCTTTTGGAAATTTTTCACTGAAATAACTGAATAACTGCCATACTCCTCAAGATATAGACAATTTCCTTAACTCCAGAAGTTTCCTCGTGCCTCTTTCCAGCCAACCGTTACCTCAATTGCAGGACCCAGGCATCTATTCATCTAGTTTTTGTTACTATAGAGAGATTAGTTTTGCCTTTTTGAGACTATAGGTTTCTCAGTTTGCCTTTTTTGAGAATTTGATATAAATAGGTTGAGACATCATTTACTCATTGAGGTATGACTTCTTTCACTGGGCAGAATGTTTCTGAGGCTTAGCTGTGGCATTGTGCGTGTGTGTGTATTTCGATTGCTGAGGACTATTTCATTATGGGAATCTAGGCACTGTTTATCCATTAACATATTGATAGACATTAGGTTGTTTCTTATATTGGGCTATTAAAATTTATTTGTTTGTCAAAATAATAAATATAATTGTAAACCAATAGACCAAATAATACTCCAAATGTCAAGAAAAGTGAATATCTATAATTTAGAAAAGCATGTATAGTTAAACTTTGATTCTACTAAATAATAGTTCTATTTTATCTGTTAAATATAGCACAGTGACATTGATTTGAAGTACAAATACAGAATGTGATTTCACAATGTTAACTATGTTACCTAGAGAAGCTACATTTATATTCAGCAGAATGACATCGTCCTTACCTTGCCTCTTCATCTTTGAGATGTTGATATGGATAAAGAAGACAATAAACCAAGGCAATGTACTTTAACCTGTTGAGGGTGGGGAGGAAGTTATCAGAATTGCACTGGCTATGTTACTAATGAAAGTATATAGAAGTAATTAACATATTTATCACATGTATTAGAGTGAAATACATTACCTTATTTAAATTCTAAAGAAATAAAATTTAGAAATTAGTCATGTTACACTTAAAATGAGAACCTAGCCATTTGCATTTTAATGCTCCTTAATCATTTATATCACTAATATTTATTAATTAGATTATAAAGCATATCAAAATGTGTCTAGGTTTGTATAATAAACATCTTGCAACCTTATCAAGGGCCCCATATTTTCATAGACTTATTAGCTTTTTGTTTCCATAGAACTTATCACTTATCCTTTGAAAATAAAGCTATAGTTTATACTCTAAAAGGCTGACATTGCTCATATATATATATATATATGGCCTTACCTTTATTTTAGTCATATATTATAGAAAATTTGTTCAGGTAAGTTTATGTTATCTAAATGTGTACCCATTTATGTGCACATATTGTAAGAAACATAACAAATACTAAAATATTTTCTGTCATTTTAATTTGGTTAATAAACATTTGAAATATATTTATTATGAAAGAGTGTATGCACATATGTGAGTATAATTTTATGCAGGTACTTCTAATACAAATTCCCTTTTTAGTAACCAAGACAGTCTTGATGTTTCCCTGAACTTGACTAAATTTAAACAGGCTTTATTCTGTCCACAGGCCCCTGACTCCCTCCCACTGCAGGTGGTTTAACTGCAGAGGTCCCACCATTCTCTTTTCTTAGAGCATGCAATTAGAAAAGTTGTAATTGAAAATTATTTCTTTTCCCCTTTGAAAGTAAACATTTTAATTTTTTGTTTGTTTTGTTTTTGCCCATTCTACAACCCAGGACTGTCTTTCTCAAGAATCTGGGAGCCATCACTTTTAAATGTAATAAGTAAAGGATGATGGCACCCCTATCTCTGAGTCTCCATAGTTAGGTAGGAGCCTAACTTCAAATTTGTAAGTACCTTGCTCCAAATTGTATAACTACCTCCTGTCATGTAGATACAAGAAAGCTTATGTTTTCTTTGAATAAGGCCAATTGTCAAACCAACATGACCTAGATACTCCTACTCCATTTCTTAAAATCCTCTTCTATCTTTCGTTTTACTGCAGTTCAGACATCATTCTGGCCTCTCTCCTTATTGGTGTAGCTTTAAATAAAGTATTCCTTATCTGTTTATTTTGTAGAGTGCAATTTTTGCTTTGTCACTAGTAGGATTTTTATTTATGTTTTCTCTAAATCTTCAGGATTTTGTAATTTTTTTTCAAACCCTTCCTACTTTAATTTTTTCTTATTTTTTATTTTCCTCTTGGGTTAGTCATGGAGAGCTGGCACTGAAATTCATTTCAGTCATGTATCTGATGCTGTATCTACAATTGTGTCATTATGAAAAGCAAATACAACAGATTAAATACTTTTTCCTAATTCACAATGTTTAAAAACTGGAGATATTTCCCAATGTTATAGATGAATTATATTTACTTCCATGTTTCATTATGACTGCTTGCAATATAAATTTACATTTAGAGATAGAAACCCAAAAAAAAAAGTTTAGAATACACATTATTTTTCTTTTTAAGTTGAATATTTTTGTTTAATTCTAGCATCCTTGAAACTTCCTTACATTTCTTCTCACCATAGAAAGCACATGATTTCCTCTGGGGAATGAGAAGACATTGCAGAAAAAATAACAGTGATGGAGCCCATGTGTTCCCGCTCTTTGTCAGTCACATTTTATGGTTTCATTCCTGATGCCATATGGGACTGGATTGAATCCCCATAAAACTAAGAATCACAGAAACATCGAGACTATCCTGGTTAACATGGTAAAACCCCATCTCTACTAAAAACACAAAACAAAATTAGCTGGGCGTGGTGGCGGGTGCCTGTAGTCCCAGCTACTCAGGAGGCTGGGGCAGGAGAATGGTGTGAAGCCAGGAGGTAGAGTTTGCAGTGAGCCGAGATTGCACCACTGCACTCCAGCCTGGGTGACAGAGTGAGACTCCATCTCAAAAAAAAAAAAAAAAAAAAAAAAAAAGAATTACATAAATAACATATTTTCAAAAAATTGCTATGATTTCATCTTTCTCATGTATTTATCAATGCTATTTGTACAATTATAGAATATTGTTTCAAGAAGTTTTGGTAAACAGATGTGTGGTTCCTGTATAGAAACAGCTAACTATACAAATAATGACACATTTGTAAGGAGAAAAATCTTACTTTTCAGGAAAGATACTGGGGGATGGTAAGTGAAATATAATGCTTCCTTCAGAAAAAGCGTAATAGTTCTTACAAAAAGAATAAAATTGCAATGAAGAGAAACCCACAAGCAATATAAATGACCATAAAAATATATGTACTCTCTAAAAAGCAAAAATAAAATGAAAGTATTTTAGACAAATGATAGAAATAAATATATTGAAAGTGATATTTTCTAAAGATATATGGGTACTTATTATTAAATTATTAAAATATTCTTAATACAATATGTGCTTACAGACCCAGAGAAGCAGCATGGGGGCCAAGAACTTTGATTAAAAACAAATCGATTATGATATTAATAGTCAGAAACTGGAAGGTGATTTAGAAGCATGAAAATTTAAAAAATTACTTATGCTGACCATTCATCACTTTCTGTCTATATATTTTCTTTCTGTAAAGCTATCTTTTAGAAAAGCATTTAATTTCAGTATAAAGAGAGTTCTGGTTTCCACTCTGAAATACAAGGAGCTTGGAAGTCATCACTCCCACTGTTATACACACACACACAAAAAAAAGTTACAAAAACTGAAAACCAATGACTTTTCTCAGACCCACTAGATAACTTATGTCACAGAACACATTACCACCTGAAATACAGAGAGACTAATACAATTGAGATTAGGTTATTTGGGAGCCTCTGCCTCTGAAAGTTCTGGGATTACAGGCATGAGTCACCAGGCCCGACCTAACAATTTCTTCTGTCTAAGACCAAAGAAAATTCCATTGTATGCATGTATCGCAATATGATGATCCATTCACCCTCAGTGGAAACTTGGCTTGCTTCCACCTCCTAGCTATCGTGAGTGCTGCTACTATGAACAGGGGCATACAAATATCTTTCGAGTTTGTTATATACTAAATATTCATACCTACTCCCCACATTTATATATTGAAACCTAATCCCTTATATGGGGTTTTGGGGAGGTGATTAGATCATAAGAATGAAGCCCTCATGAATGGGATTAGTGTTCTCATAAAAGAGACCCAAGAGGGATCCCTTGCTCCTTCCACCATGTGAGAACACAGCAAGAGACAGCCATCTATGAACCAGGTAGCAGGCCCTCACTAGACGTTTAATCTGCCAGAACCTTCATCATGAACTTTCAGCCTTCAGAATGGTGAGAAATAAAATTATAGTGTTTATAAGTCACATAACCGATTTTATTTTGGTTATAGCAGCCTGACCAAATTAAGACAGATTCCTTGTTTTTACAGTTTGGGGCATACACCCAGAAGTGGAATTGCTAGGTCTCATGGTAATTTTACATTTAACCTTATGAGGAGTCACCTCCAATTTATTGTTATGCTTATTGAAAATATATAGTGCCGAGACCAGCTCCGTCATGGAGACCCTAACCCAGCAGCGCTAGAGGAATTAAAGACACACACACACAAATACAGTGTGTGGAGTAGGAAGTCAGGGGTCTCACAGTCTTCAGAGCTGAGAACCTGGAGCAGAGATTTACCCGCATATTTATTGACAGCAAGCCAGTGATAAGCATTGTTTCTGTAGATTACAGATTAACTAAAAATATTCCTTACAGGAAACAAAGGGATGGGGTGAAATTAAGGGATGGGCTCTGGCTAGTTTTCTGCAGCAGGAACATGTCCTTAAGGCACAGATCCCTCATGCTATTGTTTGTGGCTTAGGAACGCCTTTAAGCGGTTTTCTGCCCTGGGTGGGCCAGGTGTTCCTTGCCCTCCTTCTGGTAAACCCACAACCTTCAGCTTGGGCATCATGGCCATCAGGAGCATGTCACAGTGCTGCAGAGATTTTGTTTATGGCCAGTTTTGGGGGCCTGTTCCCAACAACATAGTGTTCTAAGTAAAACAAATCCCAATAATGTCTTACAGTTTGAGGAAACTGCTATTATTTCCTATGTATATCAAATGTTTTATCATTTGAAATATGTTCAAGACATCTACTTTATTTACATTTTAGCTTTTGATAAATATTAAAATAACTAGCATATGGTCTCATATGTTTACTAGATATTAAGCTATACGTTAATTTGATTACATTTAAAATACTTATTTGGCTGTGATAATATACTGATCCATTAAGTTATTTTGCTTCTAAATTTATGAATTATTTTAAATTTATCTTAATTTACATATTACACAGTAAAATGCTTTTTTAACTTTTTGTACATCTTATATATTACATATAATCTCTAAATTCTTTCCATATATGATATAAAAGAAATATTTTCTCTTGTTGTCTTTCTATAAAAATTAACCATTAACTAAAAAAATTTAGAATAAAAGGCCACATTTCAAAGGTGTAATTTACATTTGAAGTGGACGATAAAACCATTTTAGGGTGTGTTAAGCCTACTCTATATATCTCTGATCAAATATCTAACGGTCTAATATATAAATTCTCACATTTCCATTCAACAAAAGTCCACATTTTTCCACATGGTTTTTTCCTCCACTTTTATATGTTCAAATAAAATGACTTTGATATCAAAACACCCACAGTATTGGCTTTACCAGTATCTGAATAATAGATTGGCTCTTTGAATAGACACATCTTCCTTTTTAGTTTTGATGCTTTGATGTTTCCCCAGGTTGTTAACCTCACTAACTTCGCCTCTTTATTTCCTATCTTTTATCTTTCATCCTCCATAATAACTCCATCTGCTGTTCAGTGAACTTGTTAAGTCATAATGATATCTTCTTTCTGTTCCTTATCTTTCTTCTCAGAAAAATGTTTTTATCTCATGTTCTACTATGGTTATTTTCTCAAGTCTAATAGCCATAAGCCTAAAAAAAACTTACACAGTACTATTCAGTTTTCAAAGCTTTTTAAATACACATGATAAAAAGGCACTATTTTAAGTATTTCTCAGTTCTCATTTACTGTAAAAGTTTGGATTATCACATTGATATTATCTTTTAATTTCTGAGTCTAGACTATGAACATTGACATCAGAGACAAAGGCAATTTTTTCACTCAAAGTAATCCTTAATACATATTTTTATATTCTTTTTGATGAACACTCTTTATAAATCACAGGAAACATTAGCAAGTAAAACATTGTCAAAAAAATGCTAAAAGTCAAAAAGTTATTATTGCTGATGGTTTCACCTACTCATTAATACTATTTTATTTTTTAACCTTGAATTATTTTATGCAAATATTTTCCTTTTTAGCCTTTAACAGAGAGATTAAGTCTCATATAATAGTGTATAATCTAAGAAAAATTCTAATTTTAATACACCTCTAAACAACTTTCAGAGACACTATCTTTTTGCTGAAAATCATATAGCATTCATTGCCAAGCAACCAGTATAGTGTCAAAGAGGAAAATTCTTTCAGATACAAATATTGCTGCTATAGCAACAAAATATTTTAAAAGTTTTTATTCATTGTAAAGTGCTCAAAAACTTAAATTGTTCTATTTCAAGGAGTATCTTCTAAGGAGTCTACATACAAGAGAAAAGTAAACAAAGAAAAACAAATACATTTTATTATCTGTTATTTGCTTTTCTTTTATATGTATATGTCATATGGAATCCAATAGATTAATTCCCAAACACTTTAAATACATGAACTCAAGGAAGCTATGTCTGAAAAGTAGTCTATGTTTGCCTACATATTTCATGAAGAATATTTTTCAGAGAAAATTATTAGATAAATTAATAACTTTCAAACAATTTTTTAAAAATAAGTCAAATTATTTAGCTAATATGTCTTAGGTCAGAAAATGTTAATTAAATATTTTCTAATAGGAAGAGAAAAAGGGTTCTCCTTCTGCTTTTTTTTTTTTTTTTCTGAGGTGGAATCTTGCTCTGTCACCCAGTCTGGAGTGCAGTGGCACGATCTAAGCTCACTGCAAGCTCCACTTTCTGGGTTCAAGTGATTATTTTGTCTCAGCCTCTGGGTAGCGGGATTACAGGCACACACCACCATACCCAGCTAATTTTTGTATTTTTAGTAGAGACGGGATTTCACCATGTTGGTCAGGCTGGTCTTGAACTCCTGACCTCAAGTGATCCACCTGCCTCAGTCTCTGAAAGTGCTGGGATTACAGGCATGAGCCGCTACACCCAGTATGCTTCTGTTTCTTCATAGGCCTTGAGATTTTTGTTTTTGTCCAGCATAATATTACTTAATAGAATATCTGTGTGTTTGTGTGATGGGAGATGTATATAAAAAGGATGCTGTTGTTTTAAGTAACTATTGCTGCATAACAAACCAATCCAATTTGGAATGGCTTAAACCAACAATATTTGTTTTTAGCTCATGTGTTTGCAATGTAGGCAGGGCTTATAGGGAAGGTTCATCTAGGCTTTATACAGTAACAGCTGGGGCAATATGACTGGAACTAGAGCATCTGCTTACAAGATGGTCCAGACATGTGTTCACAACTTGGAGCTTGCTGTAGGATAGACGCTTAGCTGGAATTGTGCACCAGAGCACCCATCTATGCACTTGTTGAATGGCCTGGATTTTCTCAAAGCATGACAATAGCTGGGTTCCAAGGATGAGTGCCCTACGAGAACCATGTGGCAGTTGTATCACTTTTGATGACTTAACCCCATGAGTCACTTCAAGTGTAGTCACATTTTCACCCACATACTAGAGCAGAAAGCATAAACTTCTTATCTCT
This sequence comes from Piliocolobus tephrosceles, assembly GCF_002776525.5. Taxonomy (NCBI): domain Eukaryota; kingdom Metazoa; phylum Chordata; class Mammalia; order Primates; family Cercopithecidae; genus Piliocolobus; species Piliocolobus tephrosceles. The sequence goes on along the minus strand of NC_045436.1, from coordinate 29,098,981 downwards.
CACTGAGAGGAGTATCAGCATCGAACTGTAACAAAAACATGAGGTATAGGAGAACTTGTGAGACCATGATAGACAATACACCCTGCCACAGATACCTAATATATGAGAAAATTAGCGTCTTATTTTCTAATTCTGGCCCAGTTCCCAATTACACCTTAAAATACAGTTTTAGACTGAGATTACTAATATGAATTTGAAACCAGATGATGTGAGATCAAATCCTGGCCCATTAAGATAATGGAAGTTATTAGATATGATTTCCTTTTTTTTTCTTTATTTTTAATTTTTTTTCTTATTTATTTATTTATTTATTTATTTTATTATACTTTAAGTTCTAGGGTACATGTGCATAGCGTGCAGGTTTGTTGCATATGTATACTTGTGCCATGTTGGTGTGCTGCACCCATCAACTCGTCAGCACCCATCAATTCATCATTTATATCAGGTATAACTCCCAATGCAATCCCTCCCCCCTCCCCCCTCCCCATGATAGGCCCCGGTGTGTGATGTTCCCCTTCCCGAGTCCAAGTGATCTCATTGTTCAGTTCCCACCTATGAGTGAGAACATGCGGTGTTTGGTTTTCTGTTCTTGTGATAGTTTGCTAAGAATGATGGTTTCCAGCTGTATTCATGTCCCTACAAAGGATGCAAACACATCCTTTTTTATGGCTGCATAGTATTCCATGGTGTATATGTGCCACATTTTCTTAATCCAGTCTGTCACAGATGGACATTTGGGTTGATTCCAAGTCTTTGGTATTGTGAATAGTGCCGCAATAAACATACGTGTGCATGTGTCTTTATAGCAGCATGATTTATAATCCTTTGGGTATATACCCAGTAGTGGGATGGCTGGGTCATATGGTACATCTAGTTCTAGATCCTAATCCCTCCCTAAAATCTTGTACATAGTTTTGTGTGGTTTCTTGTTTGCTTGTTTGTTTTGTATTTATCCAAACTCCCCTTTACTTTCTTTGCTAATGGCATTTCTTCCCAACAGGGAATTGCCCTCACTATTAATTACTTTTAGTTTTTCCTTTGGAATTTTCCATCTCTCTTTCTCTCTACTTGTACCTTCCTTTTAACTTAAAAATATGTGCAAGTTTTCCAGATTCAAAATTGCTATCAAAATACAATAACAGTATTATTTGATCTCACTTCTCGCTATAACAATCCTATAATTTCTTCAGTTCTCCACTCACATTTTCCAAACTAGCCTGCACTCTTAATTTTCTTTTCCATTTACTGTCTATCCAAGTCCACTGCATTGTGACGTTGCTTTATTCACTGTATAGAAATCATTTTAGCTAATATCCACGAGGAACCTGTTGCCAAAGCCAATTGATTCTTGTCTTCACTTACAGAGCACTTCTATTCCAATTGAACTGCAGAGTTTATTACTTACCTATTTAAACTCTCCCTTCCATTACCTTCCTTGATACCACACTTGCATGATTCTCCTTATTTTCTCATCTATTCTCTCATGGTCATTTTTATATGCCCTTCTTTCTCTGCATTATTTAAATTGTTCTGGCTTTAAAATTATCTTTTTATCCATTTCTTTATTCCTTGATTCATTAAAAAATGAAGCTATTAAAATAACTCAGGGCTAAGCTAGGCACTAAAATTAGAATGGTAAACATAACATTAAATTCTGTTCTGTCAGAAGGCCAACAGAAATACATAAACAGGCACCTAAATAACCTTCTTAAAATGTAGAGCTGTGGTAAGTGCTATTTTGGAGGAAGGAAATAATTTTATAAGAACATATGCAGGAATACCTGCTGTCATTTTCCACTTTACCCACTCCCATTACTCTGTAATGGTGCCTGCTTTCTCCTGCAAAATCATAGCATCTTCCTACAGATCTTCCTTTAATTTGAGATTACATCAAAATATTTATTGGAAATATGTTTCTACCTCTCTCCCAGGAAAGTTGAGCTCAACATATTTAACATTTTAATAACATCTCTTGCTAAGCCACAGTCCTGCATTTCCCATCTGTGTCAGTAGTTTGACCTTCTGGGCCATCAGGCATAACTTTATGTTTCTCCCTTCCTCTCCACTCTGAATCAAACAGCTCTTTGCTTTTACTTCTTAATTGATTCGTGATTCTGCTCCTTACTCTCATCTCTATTACCTTCCACTGCCATATTTATGGCACTTATCACTTGAGTATTCTTATGCTAACTTAAGAACTACTTTCTCTGATTGTAGATTTGACCTAGTGAAATCCAACCTCTAGTGTCTTCAAGGCAATTTGTTTAAAAGTTCAGATTAAGTCACTACTCTCTGTAAAATCCTCAATAGCTTTCCATCATATGAAGATCAAAGCATAAGCTCCTTAATCAGAAATTCAGAGTAGCTGCCACCCACTTCTGCATCCATTGTTACATCTCTTTACATTTAAACACATTTCGGTAAAATTTAGATAATTTCACACTTGGGTTTTTTTTTTTTTTTTTTTCGTCTAGATGTCTTAGATCATGCATGATTTTACTACTAGGAAATATTCTCTCCCTTTTCCTTTTAACTAGGTTGCATACACTGTTTTGTTTTGCCTTATGTTCAAACAGTTGTAACCTGAGCCTATCCCCAATGCACACATATAAGCTTACTTCAAAATTTATCTTCAAAAATTCCCTTTCCATATCCTACACAATTTACTTTTATATTTTTCTATTTATCTATTCGTGTATATTTATCTCTTTCATGCAACTGGAGCTCCAAGAATATAAAGAACATGTATATGTATAGTTTAGATATACATCCTGAAAGATAGGTTAGAGATTGAATGTAAGTGTATACAAATAGACAATGGCCCAATCACAATGAAAATGGAACTCTGATCCATAACTTTTTCAGCCACCAGCTGAAGAAGTCAGTCACACACTCTGCACCTCTGCAGCAATCAGTTCAGGAAGTAAAACGTAGACTACAGTAATTAACCCAGAGTGATTAGAACTTGTTGGTTGACTGTAAGCTGCATATTTTTTGTCCCAACTTCCAACTCAGGACCAACCAGAGAATTCAAATATGTTTATCGAATCAACTACATTGGATGACCAACTTCTACATGACCTGCCTTCAGCTTCTCCATGTCAATCACCTACAACCAGGGCACACCTGAGGCCATTTCATTTTTTTCTACCATAAATCATTTCCACTTTCCTGCCTGCTTTCAAGTCTCTGAAAAATGTAAGTGATAATGATTGATTCCTTTGCTATAGCGAACTCTGAAAATACGTTGTTTTCATTTGGGCGATTGTCCTTTATTTCCACAGTGTTCCTGGAGAGTACACCAAGATGCCATCGGTGTTATTTTCTACCATGGAACCTGGTCATCAACTGGGTGTGGTACACATGGAGGCATCCTTTGACTTGCTCCTCACAGCTTGATGAGTCTCGACTTTCATGATAAGTTAGCACCAGGTCTAAACTTCACTGTGTTTGCATGAAGTTCCTTGGCTCCTTATTCTTTTCTCACTGCAATAAAGAAATACCTGAGACTGGGTTTATTTATAAAGAAAAGAAGTTTAATTGACTCACAGTTCCACACAGCTGGGGAGGCCTCAGGAAACCCACAATCATGGCAGAAGGCAAAGGCACGTCTTACATCGCAGCAGAAGAGAGTGCATGAGGAAGTGCCACACTTTAAAACTATCAGCTTTCATGAGAACTTACTCACTCTCGTGAGAATAGCATAGAGGGAACTGTCTCCACGATCCAATCACTTCCCACCAGGTCCCTCCTTCAACATGTAGGGATCACGATTCCAGATGAAATTTGGGTGGGGGCACAACCAAACCATATCACCAGAGTTTTGTTATTGGTTTACATTTGTTCAGCATTGGTGGTGGAAGAAGGGCATTTCTTCTTGGCATTTTTTGCTGTGTTTCATGCTTCCATTTTGTCTTGTGCTATGTAAAAGTGTTGCTTTCCATACAAAGATTAATTAGGTAGAACTAAGGTATTAGCATTATTAGCCCATTGGAATGGGCCTCACAAACAACTGAGTTCTCTATTCTCACCACACAGATGTCCACTTGGATAACTTTGCTGTTCGTCACCAGTAAAGCTGGATGTGATTCTCTTCCTGTTTTGGTTCTTTATCTTGAGATATTGGCTTTGATCCAGAGAACATTTTCTCTGGTTTTCTGCCTTTCAAAAAGTATGAATTGTTGGGTTTGCATTCAGAGGATGTGACCAACAGGTAGGTGGGCAGCCTAAGACACAAAGTGTCCAAGCCAGACTTTCAATCAACCATTGCTGGCTGTCATGGTAGTCTCCAAATTTAAATTCTCTTCTACAACAGGAAAAACTCCTGCTTCTTACATGCACTCATTACATTTTGAATTCTTAGGAGTATCTTTCCAAATGACATAATTTCACTAATAGAATTTGGGCTTTCAATAGGGTTATAGGCTGAATTGTTGCCCTCCTCCCCAATTTATATGTTGAAGGCTTCATTTCCAGTATCTCAGAATGTGACTGTATTTGGAGATAGGACCTTTAAAGAGGCAATTAAGGTTAGCTGAGGTCAGTAGAGTGGGTCCTAATTCAATGTGAGTGGTGTCCTTGTAAGAAGAGGAGAATAAGACATAAACACAGAAGGAAGACATAGGGAAGAGATGGCTGACTACAACCTAAAGAGAGAGCCCTCAGAATGAAACCAAACCTGTTGACATCTTGGTGTTAGAATTCTAGTCTCCATCCTCCAGAACTGTGAAGAAACTGAATGTTTTTGTTTAAGCTACCCAGACTGTGCTACTGTATGGCAGCCCTCAGAAGCTAATATTCATGGCCATTCTAAGGAAGAAATTGTTCATTTGAGAAGTGCCTTAAAAAAGATATGGAATCACATTTCTTAGGCCCATTGTGCAACTTTTCTTTCTTTCTTTCTTTTTTGTATACAGAGCCCTGATTTCCCCAAAAAAATTGATTAAAAAATTGATTCACTAAAATATTTGTTGGCCAAAGCTAATGAAACATTTGAAAAACATAAGCAGCAATGAACTAGATCACTTTCCTGGTAAATTCTTTCTCTTTGTCCTCCAGTTGCCTTTTTTTATCCATGTCTCCTTCTTCCTCCTTAGCCTTTCAATCTCTTTCCCTCTGAACCTCTGACAACTCATTCCCCCTCTTTCCCTTTTCCAGACTTCTAACCGTTTCCCACTGGGTTCTTTGAAAACCCCAAATGACAATTTCTCCTAAAAATCAATTCTGCTCATGAGCCAGGGATGCAGGTAATTATACAATTTAAACCTTGGGCCCAGACTGATAAAGCCTATAATTGAGGGCATCTCTAAATCCAGATGTCATCAGAAACTAATAATTGAGGAATTCAGCATTACTTTAGGTTGCCTGACCTATATCAACTGGTACATATGCTAATCTGAACCTCAGAAACTAAACTATGGATGGCAGAAGCTGATTGTACTAGCTTGGAAAGGCACCTATAGAATCTGTCTTTTCACAGTAAACTTGAGGCTAAAAAAAAAAAACAAAAAACAAAAAACAAACTCCTAAAAATAGACAAAAGCATTTTAAAAGTCATACACAAACATTTCTGATAAAAATTGATTGGATCACAGCTCCCACAAAGATATTCTCACTACTAGCTTTAAGGGCCATAGTGGTACACTCCCGTGGAAACACATCGGTTTTCCTCCTAGTAATTGGAAACTTGGAAGGCCCCTATGTTCAGGAATACTGTCCTCTGTCCTGTAACAAGTAGACATGGCAAAATTTCACAGGGGACTCTTGTACTATATCTAACCTATCACCAAAATGTTAAGGTCATGCTTCCAAAATATCTTCCTAAACAATCTCGTCATGATCTTCAGCCAGTAGTTTTGTCAAGTTGAAGGGATAAGAGAAAAAGTGCTCTTGAACATGACTGGAAACCACCTTATCAGGGACTGTTAACAACAAATACAGCCACGAAACTCCAAACACAGCAGTGAAACCCCAGGAGATCAGTCCTTGGGTACATGTTTCACAACAAAATAAGCAATCCAGAATTTTACAAAATGTGAAGGCTACTACAATAGGAGTACTCAATTTGAGTATTATCAGAAATGCTCTAGAATCAATTGATCTTCAGAAGACAGCTGAACGAAGATCTTCTGAACAAGTAGTCCCTGGATAGTAGAGAGTTCTGCCTCAGATATCATACCAAGACCTAGGGGTAATTCATGGTTTTGTTGTTGTTTTGAGACAGGGACTCACTTTGCCCCCCAGGCTGTAGTGCAGTGGCAGGATCTTGGCTCACTGCAGTCTCGGCCTCCCTCCCAGTCTCAACCAATCCTCCCACCTCAGGCTCCTGAGTAGCTGGAATTATAGATGTGTACTGCCACTCCCAGCTAATTTTTTGTATTTTTGGTAGGGATGGGGGTTTTACCATGTTGCCCAGGCTGGTTTCAAATTCCTGAGCTCAAGTGATCCACCTGCCTCGGCCTCCCACAGTGCTGGGATTACAGTGGTGAGACACTGCTCCTGGCCATGTTTTACTTTATCTGCTTTTTATAATCATTCTCCTTCTCATTTTACGTAGGTTCATGATCATGATCCATTCACAAATGTCTCTTTTCTCTTGTATTTACTCCATATTTGAATTATTAGCTTAGGACAGAATTGTTTTAATGCCATTTATAGATTATCCAAAACAACAGTCACTACCCTAATATTCCTGAATGTTGGGTCCACCAACTGTTATTAGAAGCTTATGATAATAAGCTCTGGACAATTGGACTCTTATCAAATGGCACCAATGAATGACCTTAAACAAATCAACCTATGAACTGGCTAGTGTCCCTCTTTCCCAGAAAAATAACCAATTACTGTTATCTATCAACCAGAACCTAGATCATTCTAAATTTTAATTCGGTAAACTTCGTAGGGTGTGGAATCAATTACTACCTGGAAGTGACAAGTGTAGACCCAAATATGTAACCCAGATAAATTAAGGCCTTGGTTAGACCTCATGTCATGAGTAACTTCCTTTTTGCTGGATCCCCATGTACTTCTATGGAATATTACTTTGACTGTGGTCACGCCTGATCTTGTGTGTGTCAGACGAAAACCTCATGCCTCTTAGAACTCATATTCTGAGACTTGCATATACATAGTGACCCTAATTCTATAAATCACACAGGCTGGAAATTCAATCTCAGACCCAAGCCCCAAAAGGGAACTACCTTAACTAGTCAAACACTCTGCATAGATAATTATTTACTGGTTCATGCAAACAATCAGAGTAGTGTTTTCAAAGATGGGATTCAGACAAACAGAAAGAGTATAAGCTTATCGAAACTTTTGAAAAAGTTATTAACAATACTGTCACTGCCACAAATGTAATATAGGCCAATATACACTCATTAGCATGAGTAGTAACAATCACATAGCTCTAAGTGTTCTCTTGACTGGTCATTGTGGCATTTGTAGCATGGCTGTTCATGGTTTAATGAAACATGCAAAGTAGAATGACTCATATAAAACTTGCAGGAAAAATCTATCTAGTCCTTTACATTTGATCCTCTCTTGGCCTGGGTTGGGAAATGTGAGTTTCATGTTCCATATTCCTTAAGCTTTCTCTTTTCTTTCACAACAAATCTTTCCCACTCCTCTACCTGCTTTTAGAGTCTTAAAAACACAAATTATTGTGATTCACTCCTTTGTATAGTAAACTCTTAATAAATGGCCTCTATTCTTATTTGTGTTGTTTTACTTTATTTCTTTATGTGTTTCTATAAAATATTATGATATTTAAAAAATATATTACTACTATATCATACACATATGTGTGTGAGTATAGGCATGTCTATATGTATTTACATAAAATGTGTCTAACAACCAATATTTATCTCCATCAATTGGTCAATCTATCAATCTATGTATTTATCTATGTATCTATCTGTGTATCTATCTAATTTCTCTGAATTTATTTATTTATTTTATTTTATTTCATTTTATTTTATTTATTTATTTTTTTTTTTGAGACGGAGTCTTGCTCTGTTGCCTGGGCTGGAGTGCAGTGGCCCGATCTCAGCTCACTGCAAGCTCCGCCTCCCGGGTTTACGCCATTCTCCTGCCTCAGCCTCCTGAGTAGCTGGGACTACAGGCGCCCGCCACCTCGCCCGGCTAGTTTTTTGTATTTTTAGTAGAGGCGGGGTTTCACCGTGTTAGCCAGGATGGTCTCGATCTCCTGACCTCATGATCCACCCGTCTCGGCCTCCCAAAGTGCTGGGATTACAGGCTTGAGCCACCACGCCCAGCCTAATTTCTCTGAATTTAAAAGTTAATACTAGGCATTTAATTGTCATATATTATATATTTTTGAAAGAATAAGTAAATGAATGCATAACTGAGTGAATAAATGGTTTATTAATAAGCCTCCATAATTGTAAATTTTTCCTATTATCAAAATTATTTCAAGATTTAATAAAGGATTTGTGCTCAAAAAATATAACAATCAACATTTTTAAGTTCATTTTGTATTACATCTCCTCTTCTTCCCTCCCATGGCTGATACCTTTGTGTACTGCTGGGTTTTTATCATCTCTCACTCAATATTATTGCCCTTTCTTATAAATATACCTACTTGCCCTGTATTTTATTGTAAGAATAATTATTTAAAAATTGGGCTTAGTAAAATAACTCTGCAAAAAGCAAAATCAAATCATGTTGACTAATATAACAAAGTATAAAAATTCTTAGGTCTTTGTGAGTGTAGTTTTTTATATAAAACTACATTCTAGGTGGTAAGTATAGGTAACACAGAATAAATAAAACACAATGTCTTGAATTCTGTGTGAAAATAATGCTAAAATAAAACTTTGAACAAACTACAATGAGAACACAAAGGGAGAAGATTGCAGGTAAAGGAAAGCATGAAGCAGAAATAGTTTTAAAAAGATACATATTCGGAATATAGGAACAACTCTGGTCTGCAGCTCCCAGTGTGACTGACACAGAAAACAGGCGATTTCTGCATTTCCAACTGAGGTACCTGGTTCATCTCACTGGGACTGGTTGGACAGTAGGTACAGCCCATGAAGGGTGAGCCGAAGAAGGGCAGGGTATCGCCTCACCCTGCAAGGGCAATGGGTTGGGGGATTTCCCTTTCTTAGCCAAGGGAAGCTGTGACAGACTACCTGCAAAAACAGGACCCTCCCCACCCAAATACTGTGCTTTTCCCTAGGTCTTAGCAACCGGCAGACAAGCTGATTCTCTCCCATGCCTGGCTCGTCAGGTCTCACGCCCATGGAGCCTTGCTCACTGCTAGTACAGCAGTCCGAGATCTATCAGCAAGGTGGCAGCCTGGCTAGGGGTGGGGTGTCTGCCATTGCTGAGGCTTGAGTAAGTAAACAAAGCAGCCGGGAAGCTCAAACTGGGCAGAGCCCACCACAGTTCAATAAGGTCTACTGCCTCTAGATTCCACCTCTGTGGTCATGGCAGAGCTGAACAAAGGGCAGCAGACAACATTTACAGACTTAAATGTCCCTGTCTGACTGCTCTGAAGAGAGCAGTGGTTCTTCCAGCATGGTGTTTGAGCTCTGAGAATAGACAGACTGCCTTCTCAGGTGGCTCCCTGACCCCCATACAGCCTAACTGGGAGGAACCTCCCAGTAAGGGCCGAGAGACACCTCATATAGGTGGCTGCCCCTCTGTGATGAAGTTCAAGATGAAGGATCAGGCAGCAATATTTACTGTTCTGCAATATTTGCTGTTCTGCAGCCTCCACTGGTGATACCCAAGCAAACAGAGTGTGGAGTGGAACTCCAGCAAACTCCAACAGATCTCCATCTGAGGGGTATGACTGTTAGAAGAAAAACTCACAAACAGAAACGAATAGCATCAACATCAACAAAAACGTCATCTACACCAAAACCCCATCTGTAGCTCACCAACATCAAAGACCAAAGGTAGATAAAACCACAAAGCTAGGGAGAAACCAGAGCAGAAAAGCTGAAGATTCTAAAAATCAGAACACCTCTTCTCCTCCAAAGATCGCAGCTCCTCACCAGCAATGAAACAAAGCTGGATGGAGAATGGCTTTGATGAGATGACAGAAGTAGGCTTCAGAAAGTCAGTAATAACAAACTTCTCCAACTAAAGGAGGATGTTCAAACCCATTGCAAAGAAGCCAAAAACCTTGAAAAAAACATTAGATGAATGACTAACTAGAATAAACAGTGTAGAGAAGATCTTAAATGACCTGATAAAGCTGAAAACCATGGCACGAGAACTTCATGATGTATGCACAAGCTTCAATAGCTGATTTGGTCAAGTGGAAGAAAGGATATCAGTGATTGAAGATCAAATTAGTGAAATAAAGTGAGAAGACAAGGTTAGAGATAAAACAGTAAAAAGGAATGAACAAAGCCTCCAAGAAATATGGGACTATGTGGAAAGACCAAACTTACGTTTGATTGATGTACCTGAAAGTGACAGGGAGAATGGAACCAAGTTGGAAAACACTTCATGATATCATCTGGGGGAACTTCCCCAACCTAGCAAGGCAGGCCAACGTTCAAATTCAGGAAATGCAGAGAACACCACAAAGATACTCCTTGAGAAGAGCAACTGCAAGACACATAATTGTCAGATTCACCAAGGTTGAAATGAAGGAAAATGTGTTAAGGGCAGCCAGAGAAAGGTCGAGTTACCCATAAAGGGAAGCCCATTAGACTAACAGTGGATCACTCTGCAGAAATCCTACAAGCCAGAAGTGAGTGGGGGAAATATTCAACATTCTTAAAGAAAAGAATTTTCAACCCAGAATTTCATATCCAGTCAAACTAAGCTTCATAAGTGAAGGAGAAATGAAATTCTTTAACAGACAAGCAAATGCTGAGAGATTTTATCATCATTAGGTCTGCCTTACAAGAGCTCCTAAAGGAAGCATTAAACATGGAAAGAAACAACCAGTACCAGTCACTGCAAAAACATGCCAAATTGTAAAGACCATCGATGCTTTGAAGAAACTGCACCAATTAATGGGCAAAATAACCAGTGAACATCATAATGACAGGATGAAATTCAAACATGACAACATTAACCTTGAATAGGAATGGTGAGAGAGGGCATCCCTGTCTTGTGCCAGTTTTCAAAGGGAATGCTTCCAGTTATGCCCATTCAATAAGATATTGATTGGCTGTGGGTTTGTCTTAAATAGCTCTTATTATTTTGAGATATGTCATATCAATATCTAGTTTATTGAGAGTTTTTAGCAGGAAGGGCAGTTGAATTTTGTCAAAGGCCTTTTCTGCATCTATTGAGATATTCATGTGGTTTTTGTCTTTGGTTCTGTTTATATGATGGATTATGTTTATGGATTTGCATATGTTGAACCAGCCTTGCATCCCAGGGATGAAGACAACTTGATCGTGTTGGATGAGTTTTTTGATGTGCTGCTGGACTTGGTTTGCCAGTATTTTATTGAGGATATTTGCATCGATGTTCATCAGGGGTATTGGTCTAACATTCGCTTTTTTTGTTGTGTCTCTGCCAGGTTTTGGTATCAGGATGATGCTGGCCTCATAAAATGAGTTAGGGAGGATTCCCTTTTTTTCTGTTGATTAGAATAGATTCAGAAGGAATGGTACCAGCTCTTCCTTGTACCTCTGGTAGAATTCAGCTGTGAATCCATCTGGTCCTGGACTTTTTGTGGTTGGTAGGCTATTAATTATTGCCTCAATTTCAGAGCCTGTTGTTGGTATCAGGATGACGCTGGCCTCATAAAACGAGTTAGGGAAGATTCTCTCTCTTTCTATTTATTGGAATAGTTTCAGAAGGAATGGCACCAGAATGCTTTTTACCTCTGGTAGAATTTGGCTGTGAGTCCATCTGGTCCTGGACTTTTTTTGGTTGATAGGCCATTAATTATTGCCTCAATTTCAGAGCCTGCTATTGGTCTATTCAGGGATTCAACTTCTTCCTGGTTTAGTCTTGGGAGGATGTATGTGTCCAGGAATTTATCCCTTTCTTCTAGATTTTCCAGTTTATTTGCATAGAGGTATTTACAGTATTCTCTGATGGTAGTTTGTATTTCTGTGGGATCAGTGATGATATCCCTTCTATCATTTTTTATTGCATCTATTTGATTCTTCTCTCTTTTCTTCTTTATTAATCTTGCTAGCAATCAATTTTGTTGATCTTTTCAAAAACCAGTCCCTGGATTCATTGATTTCTGAAGGGTTTTTTGTGTCTCTATCTCCTTCAGTTCTGCTTTTAGTTATTTCTTGCCTCTGCTAGCTTTTGAATGTGTTTACTCTTGCTTCTCTAGTTCTTTTAATTGCAATGTTAGGGTGTCAATTTTAGATCTTTCCTGCTTTCTCTTGTGGGCATTTAGTGCTATAAATTTCCCTCTGTACACTGCTTTAAATGTGTTCCAGAAGTTCTGGTATGTTGTGTCTTTGTTTTCATTGATTCCAAAGAACATCTTTATTTCTGCCTTCATTTCATTATGTAACCAGTAGTCATTCAGGAGCAGGTTGTTCAGTTTCCATGTAGTTGAGCAGTTTTGAGTGAGATGCTTAATCCTGAGTTCTAGTTTGATTACACTGTGGTCTGAGAAACAGTTTCTTATAATTTCTGTTCTTTTACATTTACTGAGGAGTACATTACTTCCAACTATGTGGTCAATTTTGGAATAAGTGTGATGTGGTGCTGAGAAGAATGTATATTCTGTTGATTTGGGGTGGAGAGTTCTGTAGATGTCTATTAGGTCCCTTTGGTGCAGAGCTGAGTTCAATTCCTGGATATCCTTGTTAACTTTCTGTCTCGTTTATCTGTCTAATGTTGACAGTGGGGTGTTAAAATCTCCCATTATTACTGTGTGAGAGTCTAAGTCTCTTTGTAGGTCTCTAAGGACTAGCTTTATGAATCCAGGTGCCCCTGTATTGGGTACATATATATTTAGGATGGTTAGCTCTTCTTGTTGAATTGATCCCTTTACCATTATGTAATGACCTTCTTTGTCTCTTTTGATCTTTGATGGTTTAAAGTCTTTCTTATCAGAGACTAGGATTGCAACCCCATCCCATGACAGGTCCTGGTGTGTGATGTTCCCCACCCTGTGTCCAAGTGTTTTGTTTTCCATTTGCTTCGTAGATCTCCCTCCATCCTTTATTTTGAACCTATGTGTGTTTCTGCACATGAGATGGGTCGCCTGAATACAGCTCACAGTTGGGTCTTGACTCTTTATCCAACTTGCCAGATTGTGTCTTTTAATTGGAACATTTAGCCCATTTACAGTAAGGTTATTATTGTTATGTGCGAATTTGATCCTGTCATTATGATGTTAGCAGGTTATTTTGCTCATTAGTTGATGCAGTTTCTTCCTAGCATCGATAGTCTTTACAATAGGCATAGGCATCATTGTGCTGTCTCCATCATGAAGGAAAACATTCCATCTCTCACTATTAAGTATGTTGTTGTGTTTTTGATAAATGTCTGCCTCAGGTTAGGTCTTCTGAGTAGCAGAAGTAAAAAAGAATTAGATGTGCATAAGATAAAATGTGCAAGAGATTTTCAGGAAAAGGTATCTGTGAATGGCAGATTCTGATTCTTCATTAGGATTACTTTCCACTCTCTAGAGTACATGGTCATACCAAAGCTTCTCATAAACTAGCAATCATTTCTGTTCTGCCTGATCACCATGCTAAAATCAATATAATGAATTAATATAATACTCTATAAAATGTGTACACAAGAAAAAAACAAACAACCCCATCAAAAAGTGGGCAAAGGATATGAACAGACACTTCTCAAAGGAAGACATTCATATAGCCAACAGACACACGAAAAAATGCTCATCATCACTCATCATCAGAGAAATGCAAATCAAAACCACAATGAGATACCATCTCACAACAGTTAGAATGGCAATCATTAAAAAATTAGTGAACAACAGGTTTCCTGAGAAGATGTGGAGAAATACGGACACTTTTACACTGTTGATGGGACTGTAAACTAGTTCAACCATTGTGGAAAACAGTGTGGCGATTCCTCAAGGATCTAGAACTAGAAATACCATTTGACCCAGCCATCCCATTACTGCATATATATCCAAAGGATTATAAGTCATGCTGCTATAAAGACACATGCACACGTATGTTTATTGCAGCACTATTCACAATAGCAAAGACATGGAATCAACCCAAATGTCCATCAGTGACAGACTAGATTAAGAAAATGTGGCACATATACACTATGGAATACTATGCAGCCATAAAAAAAGATGAGTTCATGTCCTTTGTAGGGACACGGATGCATCTGGAAACCATCATTCTCAGCAAACTATCACAAGAACAGAAAACCAAATACCACATGTTTTCACTCATAGATGGGAATTGAACTATGAGATCACTTGGACACAGGAAGGGGAGCATCACACACCAGGTCCTATTGTGGGAAGGAGTAGGGGGGAGGGATAGCATTAGGAGATATACCTAATGTAAATGACGAGTTAATGGGTGCAGCACACCAACATGGCACATGTATACATATGTAACAAACCTGCATGTTGTGCACATGTACCCTAGAACTTAAAGTATAATAAATAAATAAATAAATAAATAAATAAATAAGTAGAACAAGAAAAAAAAATAAAAGAAGTGTACCAACCCTGCAGTGTAAAAAAAAAAAAAGTACACACAAAAGTCTCTTTAGATTATATATGACAAAGGGCTGATAAATAAACAGCCTTAGGGTGAAACTCTAAATAAAATAAATATTGTTGTATGTCTCATGCAAATATTATCTGCTTCTTATACTCCTTTTCTGATTATTATAGAAAATAATGCATTTGCCAAACCAATGCCTGTAACTCCTGTACTTAAACCTGTGTTCATCATCTCTAGTTGTAGTACAACATCCAGTATAGCAGCTGCAATTGGAGCTACAAATGACTGAATTAATAGTAGCCTACAGAAATTCCCCAGAATCCAACCATTACTTCAGGGGACAAACTGGAGAATTAAACAAAGATATAATGGGAACTGACATCCCTGTGTCTTTCAGCTCTATAAAGGTGGCACTAATATCCATATTTCCAACTGGGAATTGTTAAAAATATTTTAAATTTACTAACTTGGCCAGGTTAGGAGGTAGTTTCTGAGGTTTTCCTTTTGGCATTTTGTACTCTGTACTTTGTACTCTTACATAAAGGACCCAATGTTGGAGTTACTCCAATTTCCAAATTTGTCATTACCATTTATGCTCCAAAAGTGTGAAGAAAATACTATTGGGTAGATCTATGAACCTACTTGCACCACTATAAACCAGGACCCAATTTATTATCTGGCTTGTATAAATCTCTTCTCTAACAAGGAATTATTGCATGGGTCAAAGTTAATTCGAACCCTTTATCAAACCATCCAAAAAAAGGCTGAGCGTATGCTTCAGTATACAGTGACCTAAAAAATGACTATAGATTCTATTGGAGAAAAAGTATGGAATCATTACAGTCTATACTTACTCTGATGTTGCAAGTTCTTCATCCTAGGGACGCAGGCACTAATTCAGTTAATAAGTTATGGGTCTTAAAATTAGCTCAGGTCCAGGGCCTGAGCAAGACATATGTGTTTTTATGGGAACAACCTCTTGGAGCCACCCACTCCATCACTTTTCCTTCTTTGGATTGCAGATAATAAGCAACATTCTCATTGGTTGCCCAGGGGGTTTGTGCTTACAGACACCATGTTCTGTTAGCCATTTCCATGATTTTCTATATGTCATGTCCCCTGGAGATCCTTCATTCTTGACTGCCATTATTGTGACTGCAGGTTCCTGACTTATGGGTTTTAAACACTGCCACCTAACCTTTATTATTTCATGGTTCCATGATTCCCATGGCTATTAATAGAGGAAGCTTAGCCCTTACCTAGTGGGAAGAGCCATCATTGACTATCACAGAAATTATGGTGTCCTTCTTACTCTCACAAACCCAATGGTATTGGTGATTGATGTTTACTCTTGGCCCTTCCAAAGAACATCATGTTCTGGGTGTTTTCTGAGCTCAAATATCATATCCATTTCAGCATGCCTATTCCCCATTCATTTCTATACTATCTGTCAGGCTTTTCCACTTTTTTCAGCATGGACTATAACTTTCTCCTGGCTTCTGAGATCCATGCTAGGAGCATGTCTACCCCATCTTTTATGGACCTTGCCAGGGTCTGAATACCAAAAAAATTGCCTCAAGTCAATAAATTCTTGCTTATGCAGTCTTATCATGAGCCCTCAAAGTTCAATCCCAGGGATACACTCCTGGATTCTGACATATACGCTAGCTAATTCTTAAGCCCTTTGTTATACAAACAGTTTTTACATACATCAAGCTAAGCATATTCAAAACTGGGTTGTACTGAAATCTAACTTTTATTTTCAACTTATCATGTGAGAGAGATGAGAGCACCTCCTCACATGGGCACTTTTTGCCTCTATTGGAGAGGATGGAAACTGGGGCTTTATCAGTTCTTTTCTTCACCAGGGAAATGCTAGCTCTTACTTGGTATTCTTAGGTCACCTCTAAAATCCCTGCAGACATTTTTAGCCAGGTTCGCACACAGCAAGTCCTTAGTAGTATGTACTTAAAGGACTCCATCTTGTGTTTTAGGAACATAGGTTGGACTCATGAAGTAGAATTACAGATTCATCTTTATTGAACTTTTATGTGGGAATTCCACCATGCTATCTGACCTGAGTTTATTCTTTAGTTGTGTACTCTCTCACACTGAAGGAGATAAAGCCTTCTTTACTAGCCTACAAAAGAAGCTCTCTAGTGTTTACACTTAGGCTTTAGCTGCTTCTTAACCATTCTCAGTTTCACCTTATTTCTTTGCATGGAATGTTTACAATTCAGTAATTATCAACCAACTGACAGAAGTCCCTCCTTTCCAACTTTCCTTAGCTCCCTATATCTTTCAGAATCAAAGTCATTTTCCCAGGTCACTGCAGGTGTAGTTTATTACTCAGTTCCCCTGCACTTACTAATAAGTACAGGTAAACTTGCATGCAATTGTGTGGAGTTAGAAACACTAATGTGAAGGTCTGGGTATTTGAGATATATGAGAAGAGTAGTGACAATGGAGTTGACTTGTTATAACTAAGTTCTATAAATCCTTTGCAAAAGAATAAAGTAAAACTGAGATTGGTTAATAAGCAGCTAAGGCCTACATGTGAAAATAAGAGAACTTATTTTATAGTTTTAGTAATTGGTTTTCACTTTGTTCCAGCATCTTTTCATATTCTACATACCACTGTAATCATCTGTCAATTGGTGAGTCTTTTAGTCCATAAACTCTCTACAACATTGATTCCCTTGGACCCTCCTGTAATCATTGGTGTATATTTGGGCTCTTAGAGAAGAAGATGCTAAGATATGATGAGACATACAGGAGACGTCTTGAGAAAATGTTTGTGAATGATAAAGGAGAAATAGGCAGGGAGAAATTCTAGTCTGATAATATGGATCTAATACTTAGGAAAGGAGGGAAAGAAGGAGAGAGAGAAAAGAACTTCAGACTGAGGTGCAGTTCTGAGAAATTCTTGGCCAGGCCAATGGAAAGTCCCTGTCCATTAGAAGAATCCAGTATTACTGAGGAGTGACCAAGATGTAGTACCCTATCATTAGCTGAGAAACTCCTGAAAAAAAGGAGTTTTCTCTGACCTTCATTTCTCATGCGTAGGTTCATATCCTGACTAGGAAAAAGTTCAGAGTGATTATAGAGGACACTGTTTGTTTCTCTTAAGGATCTTCACGCTGTACTCTCTTTTCCAATGCCACAAAACAATTGATTTCTAGATTGTCTCAAGTTTGGTAGTTGTTTGCAGTATAAGGAAGAGACTGACACATTGCTACATCAGGAATAATCCAGATTCCATTCATAAATGCTTGTACTATGTATTAAAAGGTGCTTTATATACATAGTGATAAACATATTTAAATTTAAGAAAATAAAAGTAATAAATGCATATATAAAATGAATATAAATGACTCTCAAAATTGCAATAAAGACAATTTTCATATATGACTTATGGAATCATTCAACTGGAATTGCCGGAAACAGAATGCTACAATTTACTCTGTTAGTCTAGTCATATGGATAATACTTATAAATATTATTTCTCTTCTTTATGTTCTTGTTTAATCTATATAACTCAGGTCTTCATGACCTCTTTTCAGTAACCCTACAATGCGCAATAAGTTGTTTTAACTTGTTGCACACTTTAGTCTGCCTTCACAACGCTAATGAAAAGTAAAAATTTAAAACTATGTTAATCCTCCCTTTACAAATTTCCATAGCATCCTATATGGAAAGCCAAACTCCAAACTATTGCATATAAGGTAATTTATGAACTAGCTCCTGTACAATTATGTCTCATTAAGAAATTCATTAAACTACTTACAAATTATCATAAATTTTAAGGAACTGGCTCTCCTTCATATTTTTCTCTGTCAACTTTCATTTTAGAATCATGGGGTGGGGTACATGTGAAGATTAGTTACAAAGGTATATTGTGTGATGCTGAGGTTTGGGGTGTGACCCTCACCCTGGTATTGAGCATAGTACCCAACAGGTAGCTTGTCAGCCCTTGCTCCCCTTCCTCCTACTTCCCTCTAGTAGTCCCCAGTGTGTATTATTGCCATCTCAATGTTGATGTGTACCCAATGTTTAGCTCCCACTTATAAGTGAGAACATTCAGTATTGTGTTTTCTGTTTCTGCATTAATTCACTTAGGATAATGATCTCCAGCTGCATGCATGTTACTTCAAAGGATATGATTTCATTTTTTCTGACTGTGTAGTGTTCCAGGGTGTATATGTATCACAGTTTCTTTATCCAATCAACCATTGATCTAATTGATCCAGGTTGATTCCACATTTTTGCTATTGTGATTATTGCTGCAATGAATATATGACGGCATATGTTTCCTAGTAGAACAATTTATTTTCTACTAAAAATAAAATTACTGTGCTGAATGGTAAGAAGGTTACTGAGTTGAATGGTAGTTCATTTTAAGTTCTTTGAGAAATCTTCAAACTGCCTTTAGCAAAACACTTATATCTATAATCTACACAGAACTCAACTCAGCAAGCAAAAAACATAACTCCATTAAAAAGCAGGCAAATAATCTACAAATAAATAACTTGAACAAATCTGTAAGAAAAAAAATGCCATCAAAAAGTGGGCAAAGGATATGAACAGACACTTTTCAAAAGAAGACATTTATGTAGCCAACAGACACATGAAAAAATGCTCATCATCACTGGTCATCAGAGAAATCAAACCAAAACCACAATGAGATATCATCTCACACCAGTTAGAATGGTGATCATAAAAAAAGTCAGGAAAAAAACATATGCTAGAAAGGATGTGGAGAAATAGGAACATTTTTAGACTTTTGGGGGAAGTGTAAATTAGTTCAACCATTGTGGAAGAAGGTGTGGCAATTCCTCAAGGATCTAGAACTAGAAATACTATTTGACCCAGCAATCCCATTATTGGATATATACCCAAAGGATTATAAATCATGCCACTATAAAGACACATGCACACATATGTTTATTGTGGCACTATTCACAATAGCAAAGACTTGGAACCACAACCCAAATGTCCATCACTGATAGACTATATTAAGAAAATGTGGCACATATATACCATTGAATACTATGTAGCCATAAAAAAGGATGAGTTCGTGTCCTTTGCAGGGACATGGATGAAGCAGGAAACCATAATTCTCAGCAAACTATCACAAGGACAGAAAACCATACACTGCATTTTCTCACTCATAGGTGGGAGCTGAACAATGAGAACACATGGACACAGGGTGGGGAACATCACACACCAGGACCTGTTGGGGGTGGGGGACTGGGAGAGGGATAGCATTGGGAGAAATATTTAATGTAAATGATGAGTTGATTGGTGCAGCAAACAAACATGGTACACGTATACATATGTAACAAACCTGCACATTGTGTACATGTACCCTAGGACTTAAAGTATAATAAAATAAAAATAAATAATAAAAAGTGGGCAAAGATGTGAACATGCACTTCTCAAAAGAAGACATATAAGTGGCTAATAAACATAAAAAAACTCATCATCACTAATCATCAGAGAAATGCAAATCATAACCACAGTGAGATACTGTCTCATACCAGTTAGAATGGCTTTTGTTAAAAAGTCAAAAAATAACAGATGTTGTTGAGGCTGTAGAGAAAATAGGACACTAATACATTGTTGGTGAGAATGTAAATGAGTCCACCCACCATGGAGAGCTGTTTGGAGATTTCTCAAAGAACTGTCATTTGGGCTACCATTTGACACAGAAATCCCATTGCATATACACAAGGAAAATAAATGGTTCTACTGAAAGAATATATACACCAATCTATTCAGTGGAGTGCTATTCACAAGAGCAAAACCATGGACTCAACCATCACACTTTTCCACAAGTTTTGTCCTATGCCAGAAATGATCCTCCTCCACCCCTTTCTTCAATTGTTTGCTTGACTAACTCCTACTGACTAAACTTAATGATATAATGCTTAGGCACCCATGAACCTCCTTAAATGATGAAAGTGTCCCCATAGAACTCTGCTTATTCCTATTATAGCTAATGTTATTGCATTTATTGCTTTGCATGGAATTGTTAACTTGTATTTCTCTTCCTTTAGACTGTGGAAACTTTGAAAAGAGTAACTATTCCCTTCATCTATGTATATCAGAGCTTATTGGTATCTGAGATACTTGTTCAACAATATTTATGAAATAGGTAAATACAAATTATTAAAATAATTCATATTAAAATTAATTATTCAAAATGCTGACATGGTCACATATCTTGAAATCCAGTGTCCCTTTGGGTATTTCAAAAATAAAATCCACAGTTTTTTATATGATACAATCACTGGGCCTTAAGCAGGCTATGATGATACATTATGATAGAACATTATAAGTAGAGAAGTGGAATTCTACTACAACCTTGTGTTCCCAAATTTTACGTTTATAAGAAATCAAATAAGACTTACACTTCCAGCAAGACTTTTTGACTAAAAGTTTGATAAAGAAGAATATGTATTTAGATTTGATATACTAAATTTGTTCATATTTGTTTGTAATTCATTTATTTAATCTTCTATCTAGTAGAGATAGTTATAAATGATTTTAATAATATATATGTCTTCCTGTAAAATTCAACAGCCCTTCATGCTAAAAACGCTCAACAAATTCGGTATTGATGGAACGTACCTCAAAATAATAAGAGCTATTTATGACAAACCCACAGCTAATATCATACTGAATGGGCAAAAACTGGAAAAATTCCCTTTGAAAACTGGCACAAGACAGGGATGCCCTCTCTCACCACTCCTATTCAACATAGTGTTGGAAGTTCTGGCTAGGGCAATCAGGCAAGAGAAAGAAATCAAGGGTATTCAGTTAGGAAAAGAAGAAGTCAAATTGTCCCTGTTTGCAGATGACATGATTGTATATTTAGAAAACCCCATCGTCTCAGCCCAAAATCTTCTTAAGCTGATAAGCAACTTCAGCAAAGTCTCAGGATACAAAATTAATGTGCAAAAATCACAAGCATTCTTATACACCAGTAACAGACAAGCAGAGAGCCAAATCAGGAATGAACTTCCATTCACAATTGCTTCAAAGAGAATAAAATACCTAGGAATCCAACTTACAAGGGATGTAAA
>NC_045436.1:29053483-29076863 GCF_002776525.5 Piliocolobus tephrosceles | reverse complement strand
TGACCCAGCCATCCCACTACTGGGTATATACCCAAAGGATTATAAATTATGCTACTACAAAGACACATGCACATGTATGTTTATTGCGGCACTATTCACAATAGCAAAGACTTGGAATCAACCCAAATGTCCATCTGTGACAGACTGGATTAAGAAAATGTGGCACATATACACCATGGAATACTATGCAGCCATAAAAAAGGATGAGTTTGCGTCCTTTGTAGGGACATGGATGCAGCTGGAAACCATCATTCTTAGCAAACTATCACAAGAAGAGAAAACCAAACACTGCATGTTCTCACTCATAGGTGGGAACTGAACAATGAGCTCACTTGGACTCGGGAAGGAGAACATCACACAGTGGGGCCTATCATGGGGAGGGGGGAGGGATTGCATTGGGGAGTTATACCTGATATAAATGATGAATTGATGGGTGCTGATGAGTTGATGGGTGCAGCACACCAACATGGCACATGTATACATATGTAACAAACCTGCATGTTATGCACATGTACCCTAGAACTTAAATAAAAAAAAAAAAAAAAAGAAAGTCAAGAAGAAAATGGAAAGCAGTTAATATATCACAGTGAAACTCTCAGATAGGGTGAAATTGCCCCTTGGCTGGTTAATATGTATAAATGTAATCTCATTTAGAATGGCATAGACACCTAGGAATTTGGAAAATGCCTTGCTTTATTTTAATCCTCCTGTCATCCATGTAACACATTGTCTTGATTGATGAACTTGATTTCCCAAAAAAAGCTATATCTAAACCTGGTTACTAGTTAAAATACACCAACCATCGGAAGTTTAATGAAGCCAGTTCCTTCACAGTTGATTCAAAATGACTAAAATCCTATCCAATTTGCCTCCTATTCACTTTGCTTCCTAATAAGAAAATAACAGTACACTTTACCATCTATCAATCTGCAAATTGACTCTGCTAGCAGTTTTCTTGTGTCAAGTTAATGGATAATAAATGAAGTTTGTAAATGAGTTCTAACAATAAGGGTAAACCTTTGACAAAATGTGAAAAGGACAGCATCATTCATGTCATCAAATATTAAATTACATAAAGAAAGAGATATAAAAAAGTAAAATAAAGAGTTACACGATAATGTTAATTACTTCATACTTGTTAGTTCTGGGTAGTGAGACTAAGATCCTTTTTTCTTATAACCTTAAGATATACTCTATGTTCTCCAATAAATATATATTCTTTTTAAAATAAAAAATTATATAAAATTAATATCTTGGAATACTATATATAGTCTTTGCAAATAATGAGATAAAACATGTCTGTAGCTGAAAATTCCAGAATAGCAATTACATTACTCTGACTTTACCTTTGATTTGAGATATATCCATGGATCAGCCTGTTAGAAGTTATTTATTAAAATGAGAACCGTGGTTACCCTAACTTCTCATTAGTGAGCTATAAGGGGACCTCATAAACATTCTGAAATTATATGCTCTGTATGCATGTATATGCTCATGAATATTATTTTTTGGCTTGCAGGTGGTCCTAAATATAACCTTGTATGTAAAGTGGTATGACATAAATGAAATTTAAAATCTGCTGATCTAAGATAGAAGAATAAAATAGAAAAGTCACCAAATACAAACTTTAAATAAATATTTGGAAAAAGTTAGAAAAAAATCAACTCTTTGGACTCCTGATTACCTCACAATAAAATTATATTTGATTATTCCTATCCTTGGAGTCTGTATTTTTAGATTATTTTCAATAACCACATCGTTGACTACTTTGCTTCTCTCCTTCCTCAACATCTATCTTTCCTTCCTAACAGCTCTCTGATTTCCTTTTCATTATACGAATTAGTGTGTTGTGCAATTTTCAGCGAGATATTATAGCCTAGTGCCTGCCATCTTTTCTGGTAGCCTGTGCCTTCCCAGAAGCTCTTTGGCTCTGCTTACTAATCATGCCAAAAGAGCCATTGGAGAGTAACATATCCTTCCTTCCTTCCTTCCTTCCTTCCTTCCTTCCCTCCCTCCCTCCCTCCCTTCCTCCCTCCTTTCTCTTTCTTTCTTTCTTTCTTTTCTTTCTTTCTTTCTTTCTTTCTTTCTTTCTTTCTTTCTTTCTTTTCTTTCTTCTTTCTTTCTTTCTTTCTTCCTTCCTTCCTTCCTTCCTTCCTTTTTTTCTTTCCTTCTTTCCTTCCTTCCTTCCTTCCTGTCTTTTTTTCTTTCTTTCTTTCTTTTTTGAGATGGACTCTCACTCTGTCGCCAAGGCTAGAGTGCAGTGGCGCTATCTCGGCTCACTGCAAGCTCCGCGTCCTGGGTTCAAGCCATTCTCCTGCCTCAGCCTCCCCAATAGCTGGGATTACAGGCACCTGCCACCACGCCCAGCTAATTATTTGTATTTTTAGTAGAGACAGGGTTTCACCGTGTTAGCCAGGATGGTCTCCATCTCCTGACCTTGTGATCCACCTGCCTCCCAAAGTGGTGGGATTACAGGCATCAGCCACTGATCCTGACCCTGGATAGTAACATACACTTAATTCTACTAGTCAAATGACCTCTCCTCAGTCTTGGAATCTTAAGCAGATGATTCAAGACTAGAAGAAGCTGTTAAGACTTGTTTATCTCAGCATAAATGTCCTAATGTTGCTGGTGGTATGACTTTTCCCAGAGTTTAGTTTGAGTAGCACACCAGAGCTCCCTCTGTTTTGCTCCATTTTCAAAATTGCCATCTTCTCATTTTTATAAACTCTTAGTACTCTTGTGGTAAATTTCATTACTTCCAACAATATCCAGGTTTGTTTTGCCAATTTTTAACAAAGAATACTAACTGATAAAGAAATTGCTTCCTGAGAAGGGCTGGCAGGCAATGAAAAGCCATGAAAATAATAGTATTTGGAATTAGTTTCTTAGCCAGGAAGGGGAGGCATTCATATTCCAGGACTAGACCTATAGGAATCTGTGGTGAAATAATTAAATTCACGGACAGCTGCAGATGCATGGAAACAAGGGATAAGTCTTTTGGCAAAGCAGTTAATTATTAAAATAAAACACTCTGAGATCTTGCTAAAATGGCTGTGTCTGATAATTGGTCATAATTCAATATAAGAGAGTGACAAATTCAAATACCTAATGTCTCATCTCAAAGAAATTTGATCTGTATAACCTCAAGCAATTGAGTCACTTGACCCAGAATTAGATTATTAGTAGAATGTTATATCCCCTTAAGATTTGGAATGGATGACCAAGAATACTGTCTGATGTGGGGTGAGTAGAGCTAAGAATTCATGTAGATTGTGTCCCATTCATCCTATTGAGCTGTAATAGAACTGAGGGACATGTCTTAATGAGAAGGTGAGAAAATAATAGCTAAGAGAAACTGTAAGCTTCTAAACAATTGATGGCACACGTCTAGTATCTATGAAATCAAATTCTACTTTATATTCTATGTCTGTTGTAGGCCGACAGAATCTCTATAAAACAAAATCTTGTACCAGAATATTTATGTGTTTGCTTCTCAATGCAGAAATTGAAAGACTCAAATATTCTGTGATGGTCCAGATTACATCTTATTTTTATAGATTGATATTTGAGTACTGAAAACAAAATTTCAAATTTGATTCCACAGGTTGTGTTAGTTGAGTTTGTAACTTTGCTTGCTCACTGATCTGAATATTAGGGCATTGTTTGGGGGAAGACAATGCTCTTTTTCATTAGGATATTATTGTTTATAGCAACATGGAAGTTTACTAAACCTTAAAGCACAAAGAACAGCTTTCAATGACCATCCTCTGTCTTTCCAGGATGTTTCGTTGTGGACTGAAAAGTGTTGACTCATTTTCCTAAGTAAATTTAATGATAATTTACAAGATAAGTAACTAAAATCAGATCCTAGCACTTTCCAAGGAAGCACGTGGAAAACTACTATTTTTTGTTAATAATTGACTGTTTTATTTTTGTTTTTTTAGACAGATTCTCCCTCTGTCACCCAGGCTGGAGTGCAGTAGCGCGACCTCTGCTTATTGCAACCTCTGCTTACTGCAACCTCCACCTCCCGCATCCCAGATCCAAGCGATTCTTATGCCTCAGCCTCCCAAGTATCTGGGATTACAGGCTCGCACCACTGTACCAGACTAATATTTGTATTTTCATTAGAGATGGAGTTTTACCGTGTTGCCAAGGATGGCCTCGAACTCCTGGCCTCAAGTGATCTGCCTACCTAGTCCTCCCAAAGTTCTGGGATTACAAGCATAAGCCATCACTTCAGGCTAACTTCTTATTTTCTACCAGTATGTATCTTGGGAATAGTTCTGGTGGTAAATTTCAGGGGACTTCACTGAGAAAGCAAGCTTAATTTTAGTTTTCAATGATGTCTCAAGTGGATACACTTTGTAAGTTTCTTCATTTAACATACCAAGTCCTGCAGCTGGGTTTGTATGAACTAAAGATTTTTTTTTTTTTTTTGTATTGCTTATGAAACCTGAAACACAACACTTCTTCCTGACAACAGATATTCTCCAAGCTTATGAGGATTTATAGTCCTCAAAACTGGCTACAAATTAGCAACACCTAGAGGGTTAAAAACAACCTTTCTGCATCGCATGTCCTGAGATTCCAATTTATTTATTTAGGCATGAGTTCTAGGAATTTGTTTTTTTTGTCCTATGTTTGGCCAGTGAAACATTCTTCTATCTGCTTCCATGTTCTTTTAACATGTTCTTATCATTCTTTCAAAACTCCCTTTCTTTCAGGAATAAGATATTCCAGGCTCACTTTGTTTCTTTCTGGAACAACAAGATATTCCAGACATGGAATCAGCTATTTCTCCAAACAGTTCTGCTTTCCTATAGAGGAAAATCATATTTAGACACCCAGCTCCGGCCACTAGGTGTTCTCATGATTCTGGATTTTGCTACCTGTAGGCATTCACAGTGGGAAATCCATATCTAGGTGTTAGATCTGGACAGATGATAAAGAATATAGATATAAAGATATAGATATATAGGAAAATCATCTTTATAAACCAAGATAGGACTGATAGTCATTTTTATACTATTGGATATCATTGTCCCCCCGGAAGAAACTAGTCTACATATAGGACATATAGATATAGAATTATGAATATGTAGATAGAAATAGAGATACAGGATTTAGACACATACACGTATTTTCCCATATGTGTACTTAGATCTACTATATCTAACTTTATTTATCTATCTATCTCTACCTGTATAATCTATCTATACATGAACAGGAGTTCATACTGATGACTTTTTTTTTTTTTTTTTCTTGAGATGGAGTTTTGCTCTTGTTGCCCAGGCTGGAGTACAATGTCATGGTCTCAGCTCACTACAACCTCCACCTCCCAGGTTTAAGTGATTCTCTTGCCTCAGCCTCCTGAGTAGCTGGGATTATAGGTGCCAGCCACCACATCCAGCTAATTTTTGTATTTTTAGTTGAGACAGGGTTTCACCATGTCGGCCAGGCTATTCTCGAACTCCTGACCTCAAGTGATCCTCCTGCCTCGGCCTCTCAAAGTGCTAGGGTTACAGGTGTGATCCACCATGCCCGACCTCATACTGATAACTTAATGACAATTCCACAACACATGTTTTATTCTACTTTCCTCACATCTATATATCTCTTACATAATAGTGAGAAGCCTGATTCTCATTGTTAATAGATTCAGAGATTTGCTCAATTCTCCTGTATACAATGAACCTCCCAGCCACACCAGGGCACTGTCTTACTCTTGTTCCCAATCCAGCTGTGTGGACCTCATCTATACCCATAGGATAACTCCAACAAGTATTAGAACTGAGGTAGGGTAGAAGAAGAAAAGATTCGAATGGCTTTTGATTATATTGTTTAAATACTTAAGAAGGAAGTCAAGAAGAAAGGGAGGGAAGAAGAAAGAAGGAAGAGAGGGAGGAAGGGGAGAGAGGGGAGGGAGGAGAGGGAAGGAAGGAAGGAAGGAAGGAAGGAAGGAAGGAAGGAAGGAAAGAAGGAAGGGAGGAGGGAAAAGGGGAAGAGGAAGGGAAGAGAAAGAAAGGGAGGAAGGAAGGAAGGAAGGAAGGAAGGAAGGAAGGAAGGAAGGAAAGAAGGAAGGAAGGAAGGAAGGAAGGAAGGAAGGAAGGAAAGAAGGAAGGAAGGAAGGAAGGGGGGAAGGAAAGGAAGGAACAGAAGGGAGGGAAGGAAGGAAAGGAAGGGAAGGAGGGAATGAAGGAAGGAAGGAGAAGGGAAGGGAAGAGAAGGGAGGAATGAAAGGTAGGGGAGGGGAAGGGAAGGAAAAGGAAAGGAAGGGAAAGAAGGAAGGAAGGAGAAGGGAAGGGAATAGAAGGGAGGGAGGGAGGGAGGAAGGAAGGAAGGAAGGAAGGAAGGAAGGAAGGAAGGAAGGAAGGAAGGAAAGAAGGAGAAGGGAAGGGAGGAATGAAGGAGAGGGGAGGGGAGGGGAGTGGAAGGGAAGGGAAGGGAAGGGAAAGGAAGGAAGGAAGGAGAAGGGAAAGGAAGGGAAGGGAGGGAGGGAGGAAGGAAGGAAGAAGGGAAGGGAGGAAGGAAGGAAGGAAGGAAGGAAGGAAGGAAAGGAAGGAAAGGGGAGAATTAAGCAGAGAATTGGCATTTAAAATAAATGTTCCCAAAGGTGAATCAAGAACTAAAGGGCACTGAAATAAAGGATGTGATTTAAAGACTTTTCCAGATAGGAATTACTTATTGACTCTACAATGTTGGTTTAATAATCTACATAAAACATTATTAATCAAATAAATGATAGACTGAATTAAATACACCTTCTCAAAGAGTAATTGAAATCTTTCCTTGCTATTAGTGCTTCCAACAAGCATGGACCCAGAAGATCCTTTAATCACTTTGGATTTGTTGAGTGAGAAAAATTGTATTATATATATAATATAATTATTTGATATCTGTTCCTTCAAAGATAGGAAATCTCATGGAAAATATCCCATTTGAAATGACCTACTTGGAAAGATAACAAAATGGAAGATGTTCAGATAAAGGCAATGAATTAGTAGTGTAAGGAACGTGACTGTGCTTTGGCCAAGGATACGCTGAGGTAGGATGTTTACATCCTGTGTGACTCAGCAAATTTAGAGCACAGGCACATAACTCGTTACCACAGCCATGTGATACGGGAAAGCCATCATGTGGCTCTAAGTCACTATTGTCTGTTAAAGGTGTAATTGTTCTGCCAACACAGTACAATCATGATGGTACCCAGAGAAAGAGAGTTCAAGCTGTCCATCTTTGCAGATGGACAGAGCGGAGCCAGGACACAGCTTAGCTCACTTGTGCCCGGAGAAAGAAAAAGTTAAGCTGCTGACCCTGAAGGCAAATGAGAGCCAGCTGTGTGTGGGAGCCTCCAGACTAAGCAGCTGAGACAGGGAGGACAGTGTGAGAAAGCTGTTGAGAGCTGCTGCAGAATAAAATCATCTTTCACCTGCCTACATCCCCCCAGTGTTCTCTCTGCTTATGCAACAACTCCCTTGACACCTCAGCATGGGCTGGAACCTAACCCCAAGGATAACAATTAGCATAAATTTGACTCTAACATTGTAAGTCTTTAGAGACAGTTGGAGAGTAAGAATTTTTTGGCCAATTGAGAGTATTGACTATGATAAATTAATCACCAAATCCATAAAACCAAATTAAAGTGCAAATTTCTAACGAATTTGTGTTTTGAAATAATAGGAACGCTAATTAACTGTATACCTGGTGAGAAAATCTAAAGTTGAGTCATCACAGTGGAGAATCTCTCTGATTCCCAATCAGTTTACAATCATAAAGGCCTGTGAACAGAAGGACAGCTGTTTAGAGAGGGACGTGATGTAGCACAAGAGAACCAGCCTGTGAATGTTGCTTCTAGGAATAGTTCTATCACTAACATCATACAAAGCTGTCACCCAAAGTCTGAGAAGATAGCAGGCACCAAATCTGAGCTAACACAAACACCTCAATGCCCAGAATAGCACTATGGTCCACCAGAAGGGCTTTATTTTATGAATGGAGTCGTCTCATTAATTAATTCAGGTCAACAAACTACAGCCCTTGGGCCAAATCTGGCCCATGACCTATTTTTGTACAGCCTGCAAGGTAAGGATGATGTTTAACATTTTAAGTTTTTTCTTATTTTTTAAGAGGATGAAGAAAAAATAAAGATTACGTTAGAGATCACTTGTGGCCTGCAAAGCACAAAATCTTTACCATTTGGCTCTTTATTTTTTAAAAAGAGTTGGCTAACTCTGCTATTTAACCAATATATACTTTTCCCAGGTGTTTGAGACAGCATAAAGGAAAATTTTGCATTAGGTCTAGTAGGACACCAAAATCATTGAATGTTTGTGCCTGGTTTCTGGTTGTATATGGTACAATTAATAGCCTTAGTAGCCTGGTAGGATCCCAATATTTTCATATTCCATGAAGAAAAGAAAAGGTAACTGTGGAAGTGGTGGGCTAAAAACAGTACACTAACTAAGAAGGATTAATTGAATATTAAATATCTCTACATGTATGTATGTACTTTTTTTTTTTTTTTTCTGAGACAGGGTCTTGTTCTGTCACCAGCTGGAGTGCAGGCAGTGGCAGAATCTCAGCTCACTGCAACATCCACCTCCCAAGTTCAAGCGATTCTCCTGTCTCAGCCTCCCGAGTAGCTGGGACTACAGATGCGTGCCACCACACCCAGCTAATTCTTATATTTTTAGAAGAGACAGAGTTTCACCACGTTGGCCAGGATGCTCTCGATCTATTGATCTTGTGATCCGCCCACCTCGGCCTCCCAAAGTGCTGGGATTACAGGTGTGAGCCACCGCACCTGGCGTATATACATTTTTATCTGGATATGCAGCTGACACACAAAGGCAGGTAACATATGTTAGCCATTATTTTTATCCTTGGCTTTCCAAATCTTTATTTCTTTCTATTTATAAACTGTTTCTCCTCGTTCCTTGCTGATTCTCTGAGATATTAATAAATCCATTAATCTACAGTGCATGCTAATAAAGAATTTTATCTATTAAACAATAATTGCTTAGATATTTGTACTTATATTTAGATTTTAAAATTAGAGTGTTTGGAGAAGCCATAGTGCTCAGTCAGCCTACATTGCAATGCTATAGCATGAGGTATAATGTTTTGTGATGTGTATTTGTCTGTTTTAGTGACTAGTGGGACACAGGTAATGGCTATGTAATCAATTTTCTTCAGCAAAAATATCTGTTAAGATTCTTTTTTTTTACATTTGTTATTGAGGTAGAGTGAAAGAGATGGCATGAAACGTAGTAGTTTTTTTTTGAAATATACTATTATGTATATAAATTCTTAATAAAAAAGGTATGTATTTGAAATAAAAGAAAGGCACTTTCACACTTTTCTTTCTGTACATCAAAAGGGACAGAAGTTCTAAAACTGAATCACCTTAGCTGGAACTACACAGTGGCCTAAATTGAAAAGTTTCTATCTTCAACATTTGGAGTACACACCATAAATTCTCTATAAGCATATAGTTCTTCCACATCAGTGATATCACTTGCTTTTATCTTCAGAGTGTCATTTTTAAAACTTGAAGTGCAAGATCATTTCGTACATTTTAGTCTTCATAAACTTAGAACTTGGGCATAAGATATTTCAGCCTTAAAATTCCAAGTGGTCATAGAGTCAACACATAAAAAGCTGTATAACTAAAAGTGGTATTTTATGAGTTTAAAGGCATTTACTTGCCTTTGATATAAATTATACATTTTTTATTCCTCAGGACATACATCACAAAATAAAATATACAGATTTTTTTCAACCAGACCTGTAAGTCAAATTATATAAGACTGGATTTTGAAAGCAATGAAGTGAGAAATGATTTAATCTATACCTCGAATTTTACTGTACATATTGAATAACTGAATTATATAGATTGAAATATTAGTGTGGAAATATTGTTGAAAAAATATGAAATAGTTTCATTTTGGAAAACATAAATAGGTATTATTTGAAATGTGAGATTTCCAAGAAAGTAAAATAATGTTTAAGTTTAATATTTTATTATGCCATTAAAATTTTTCTCACTAAAAATATTTACTATTACTTTCCCCTAAAGGTAAGTTTTACAAAACTAATTTCATTAGTGTAGTTATATTATACAGAATAATTTGCAAATGAAGAAAATCATATTAATTTAAAGCATAAGAAACATTTTGGTAATTTATAACATCGTTGTAAAATAAAGGATATCTGGATATATAGAAACCAAATTCCATTTTTATTTTTTGTTTAAAAATTTAAACATCTTTGATAATAAGTAATTAAAATATTATACAATATGAAATCATGTTCATAGTCATGAGATAACTTTGCAAATATTTTGCTGGCAGTTTATTCCTAAGAATAAGAATAAGACTGAGATTCCAATTGCAGCTTTGCCACGCTTGCTTTAGAGACCATGGTTAAATTATATAACTTAGTCTCTCTATTGGCAAAAAGGTCCTATGCCTGAGGCTTAATCTTGACTCTTGTTGATAGAAGCTAAGAAATGTTGGAAAGGAAAGTAACTCTGGAAACATGGGCCTCCCTTTTGACACATGTTATGAAGGATAGAGATATTTGTAAAATACTGGTGAGAATCATGGACTGGATCTTCTTATGTGAGCCAGAATTTGTCTTTACCATTTAAGCTATGAGAGCATAGAAATATAAAATTGGTAATAATAGCAATAACATATTGTGCAGCTTTTTAGATTATACAGTTTCTTTCTTCCTAAATGATCAAATATTTGAAAACCTTTATATTATTGCAAACAAATTGAAATTCATCAAGAAGTTGTAAAGAGTCTATGGGGTATTTAAAAATCCACAGTGAGTGAGTTAATAGTAAGCTGAATCTAAAACATCAATCTCTTCCTGAATTTCAGTTCAGGACACATTTCAATGAAATATCCTGACACTTGGCATTATGGAAAGTCCTTGGAAAAATATCTTTAAGATCCTACATGTATCTTTTTCATTATTTTTATAAATTTCATTACCCCTTCAAAAGAGGGAACAAGTATCCTTCCAGTTATTTCAAATATGTATAAGTTAAATAGCAATGTATGCCTAATACTATTTAACTAATCAGTACATTATTTATTTTTATTTTCTTTTGAAAAATATATTGAAAAAATAACAATGAAAATCGTTATGAGTTTATTCTGGTATATAACAACAATAAAAATTAGAACTTTTTTCTGAATGGGTATTTTTAATTAAAATATTATATAGGATTTATTTTACATAAAAGTTACATAAACTTGTATATAAATATTGTTGACTAATATTTCAAGCAACAAAATGCCATAAACTATAATAAGTTATAAGGATCAACAATGACAGCACTATTTTCTTTTAGCCAGAAGACCACTTCATGAATATCTTAGAAAAAAACACTTTTCAGTAACGATTGTCATATTGAGGTGGAATTATTAAGCTGGCCGGGCATGGTGGCTCACACCTGTAATCCCAGCACTTTGGGAGGCCAAGGCAGAAGGATAAAAAAGTCAGGAGTTCGAGACCAACCTGGCCAATATGGTAAAACCCCATCTCTACTAAAATTACAAAAATTGGCGGGGTGTGGTGACACATGCCTGTAGCCCCAGCTACTCGGGAGGCAGAGACAGGAGAATCACTTGATCCCAAGAGGCAGAGGTTGCAGTGAGCCAAGATTGCGCCACTGCACTCCAACCTAGGTGACAGAACAAGACTCTGTCTCAAAAAAAAAAAAAAAAAAAAAGTCCCATCCCATGTTTGTTCAGATATAGATGTTTTTCAAAGAAATTTGTAGACAATATAACTGGAATTTTTCATCCTAAACAAGATCTTCTAATTGTTTCCTCCAAGTACTTTCTAATAACATATACACATATCACGTATTGATATATTTTTGTCACAGAAGTACACATGGCAAGCAGATGGGGCTCTTAATATATTAGCATTTAGCTAATACATACTTCTTCTATCCCTCATTTAATTTTTAAATCTCCCCTAGAAGTATACTTCAAAATTGACTTTTGAAATTTCATATGCTGCAAATTCTGTCTACTACAATGTTTTTGCTAAGTACAAATTGTTTCATTCCATATGTCAAAGCATAAAAAATCTAGAAAAATGTTTTAAAATAATTTTTCAGTGCACTAATTCTTCCTGCTTTGAGTTCACTGATTTTTGTCTTTGGCAATACAACTCTAAAGGTAAATGGTTGCTCTAAATGAGTGAAAGGGATACATTTTCTAGCCTATATAGTGTTTCTTGAAAAGCAATTTTTCCTAGGCATAAAAATATTTATTGCCTTTTCAATAAAAATAAATATAAATAAATGGATTTTAGAGATTTTTTATAGAAACATATTAAATATTTGCAGAATACAGAGTATACTAAAGTGGGTATATACGCTTCCTTGTAATTTCTACCAAACAGGTTAAGGGTTTAGTATCAATCAAAGATAACTGAACAACATGAATTATAAGAGTCACATTTAAATGTAAGGTCTAGTTACCTCTAATTTGTAATAAATATAATAATAAAGAAAGAATCATTTAAAGTGTACTGATAATCAGACTTAAAATCTTTGCTTACTTTAACAATTGAGCAAAGCAGAAGTAGTACTGAAATTAACATAGCATTATATATTTGCTGAACTTGGTTCTGGATAAATGGTTTGAAATATCTAAATGTATTTTAATACTTAGGTTGCCCATACCTAGCTACTTAATGTATGAAAAACCTCTTAAAAACATATGTTTTCTCTCTTCTTTCTTGTTGAATTATTCCCTATTCTCCAACAGTCATATGATTTCAGATCATATATTTTTCTCCTTCCGTGAACTTAGCCTTTATGAAGTTCTTACAAAATCACTTTGCCTGGTTGTTATCTAACTTGTTATTTGACTTCCTCAAACATGCCAAAATTCTTTTTACCTGCTGCCTTTGTTTTAGCTGCCATCACCGCTTGCTCTCTCTGGTGTCTATATTATCTTTAGACTGGCTGCTCCTTGTCACCCAGGTTTCAACTTACATATTATTATTTAAAGATGATTTTTCTTATATATCTAAGCAAAATAGCTACCCAGTCCCTGCCATCACAACCATTACTCCGATGTATTTTTACTTATTTCAGACATTGTGTTATTTGATTTTGCTTAACATCCTTCCCAGACTCCTGAGTGAAGGCATTATTTGACAGGTTGAATGCTATTGTCTAGTGTATACAGCACGTGGATATTCAATCAATGCTTGCTGAAAGAATACCTAAAAGTCAAAAAAATGAGCAAATGAATGAATGAATGAATAGAAATATGCCTTATCAGATTGTAGATATAAAACTATAATTATCACTGTTGAGAATTTTGAAGAAAAGAAATCCGTAGGAGAAATATGAAGTGGTGCAAGTTGTTTCAAGGGTAATTTCCAATGCTTACTAAAAGTAAAAAAGTACATATTTTTATGTCTCGTAATGGAACTATAGAAAATAATTTAAAGGAGAAAATCATTAACATTTACAAATTCTTCTAATATCCATATCATTAATCAAAATTTATTAAAAAATATAACCATTAGAGAAAATTCATTCATGCATGTATGCATTCATTTATTCAACTTTTTAATATCTTTGTAGAATTTTTTTTGGCAGATGCAGGTCTGGTACTTGGACTACCTAAAAGAAAAAAGGATGACTGTCCTCATGATACTTACATTCTAGCAGAAAAAAAACTTCTGTCTTCTACTAGAATGTAAGTATCACGAGGACAGACATCCAAGAATAAATATAAAAGCTTGGTAAATGGATCTGAATTCCAGTGAAAAAAGATACCTATGTTCATTTAAGGTGGTTGTGAAGCTTCCTTAAGAGAAAAGTGTTGACCCAAAAGACCATCTGAGTTTCTCAGGCTGAAAGAAGAGGTGCTAAAGCAAGAATGTGTCTGTCATGTCCAATCCAAGATAAATACATGAAATTCTCAAGAAAATCTGAGGCTAAATATACTATGAAAGACAGTATTCTATTGTTCTAATTTACATAAGACAGGACTTATAAAGAAATATACAAGAGCAAATG
This sequence comes from Piliocolobus tephrosceles, assembly GCF_002776525.5. NCBI lineage: Eukaryota > Metazoa > Chordata > Mammalia > Primates > Cercopithecidae > Piliocolobus > Piliocolobus tephrosceles. The sequence goes on along the minus strand of NC_045436.1, from coordinate 29,062,792 downwards.
TAAGAGCAATTAAGGAAATATTTACCAAAAATTTATGATAAAAGGCAAAATAAACTTGCAATATTTTATAGGAAAATTTCATAGATACAGAACCACTATTAGGTATATTCTGGTAATACATTCAAGCTGTAAAATGTTAAAGCATGCATGAATAAGTACACGATAAAATAAAAATATGTTATAAATAAATCAGAAAGTTCATTAATGAAAGCTATATGTATCCAAAAATGATATTTCTCAAAAATTCTATGGACAGTCAAGAGGAATTATAGTGTAAATGAAATATGAATATGTTCTTGGATTGATTTTCAAGGATTTACACTATAACTTACTAAAATTCTCTATGAATCAACAACTCAAATACCTGTTTCTTACATAGTGAAAACTAAACAAAAAGTATGAACCAAATGATAATAGATGGAATGCCCTCCTTTGCAAATTTTTATTAAGAAGATTTCAGATATTTCTCATACCTTTACTCATTCTTCTCTGAATGACATTAAGTATTTGGTGAATTTGGAAACGAATATTTAAATTATAAAATGTTAATAAAGGCACTCATCAATAAGTAAAGGATAAAATATAAATATAATAGAATAAGTTCATTAATAAAAGTGATATTTAATATGTAAAGCTATATTTAAAATTCAGCCAGTGAAATTACATTTATTTTCATAGTTCCCCCTTTGTCAGTAGTCTTTGCCAGTAGTCTTTGCCAGTAATGAATAAGCCTTTATTTCTAATAAAATGGCTGAAATACAAACAAGTAATGTAAAATAAATAATTGTTGGCCTTTACTTTATTCTTTATTTCTCCAATTTTTCAAAATCAAAGCATGAGAAAGGGCCACCATTAATTGAGGACTTTCTCAGTGATTACAAACCTGTGTTTATCTGAAATAAGAGGATATAAAATTGAGTGGAATTTCGGGTGCTAAATATATATGAAGAGAAGAATTTGTGCAGCCCAGATCCATGACTCATTCCCTGGGCTTGTGAACCTTCAGCCTGCTTTCTACTTTGCAGCTTGGAGGCCAGATGGGTTTTTCAGTTGTGCAGTTAGTTTTTAGTGCTATGGCTTGAATATAAAACTTTAGATGTCATAGAGTGACTTCAGCTTATGGCAGTTATATCCACAAGAGGATGGATACTTCAGGAGCATGCCCTGGGCCTTCAAGGAGTAACTCATAAGCCTCACCTAACTTTTTACTTCAGAAGAGAGAAGAAACTGAGTTAGAAAGGTCAACACGTGGCCTAAGAGAAGAGAAAAATTACCTAATAAGCAATGAAAGATATGCTTAAGCAATACCTCTAAGCCTCAATGTTCTTAAGCCTAAAAATGGGATGACCACATGAGATGTGTTCCCTGGCAAGCAGTCTCCAAGTCACAGTGTGAACCGTTTACAAGTCATGGGCCTGCCCAGGTACAGACACTGTCAAGTTCTGGCTTCACTCTTCCTAAATAGGGTGACATGGCAAAGTTAATTGTGTAGAAAATAGTCTTTCTTGTCTTTTAGGATTTCATGTGCTGAACAGTATTTTCAGGCTTTAAGCTAAAGGCGCTGGGTTCTGTGGATGCTAGAGAGCATTTTTGATGCTCTATCGTTAACATTTTAGTGCCTGGCATAGATCACTGCTGCGAATTCTTGTTCAAGTCTTGTTCAAGTTTCAGTTCATTGTTTAAGTTTTGAACTGCCTTTACCTCTAGGAGAAAGAGGTAAGGAGGAACTAGCAAACCTTCGTTTATATGGCTTTATACAAGCTAAAAGATATTCCTTATCAAGAACTTCATTTGGCTCTGGATTTTTAAATTATATGAGCTCTGATTACAATCTCTTTTTCTTTTCAGTACTGAATATTGGTTTCACCTATAAAATACAGTATATTTTATCAATTAATAAGTAAAAAGAAAAACAGCAAGCCTTATTTTAAAGGGAATATTTCTATTTATTAGTTAAGACAAACAACCTGGCAACATTTTCACAATTCCGAAGTGCAAATGTAACATTCAACATTTTTGTTACTAGGAATCAGCTATATTCAGGAAACAAAAGAGAAATTAGGCTGGTTAAAACAATAAATGAGAAGAAATGGAAGCAAAAGAAAACAATAGGCTAATTAAATAGCAGAGGAAGAAATACAAGCCGTAGAAGAAATCTGAGTTCTTAGAAGACAAACTCAATAAATATAAGGGAAAATATCTTCTACTTTTTCTAATAGAAAGCCAGTTATCAATCAAATCACCACTTCTTTGTGATAACTTTTATTTATTTATTTTTCTTTTTTATGACTTTCTTTTTGCTTTGTTTTGTTTTCTGAAATTTCACTATTATATATGTATAAAAATGTATATTTCATGTCTCCAGGAATAAAAGGATATAAGGAATATAGTGAGGAATCAAGTTGAAAGAGATCATTAGGAAACAGAGAAATTATATTTCAGAGAGCAGCAGGAAGTAATAGCCTGGAGCCCCAAACCAAAACCAAGAGCTAGAAGATGAGAGTTGGTATTTGGGAATCAGGAAAGTATTACAAGACAGTGTCTTATAACTAAAAGTAGGGAATCCATAGTGATAGTAACTGGGAAGCATACCTTAAATATTATGGCGTCTTTGTTAAGTAGATACATAATAGGTAGACACACTGGAGAATTAATATGTTGCTCTGTGAGTTTCAAGGAACACAGCCATTGTAAGTAGGATATAATTATTATCTGTGCTCCAAATAAAGATTCCCAGAAATCTGTGGAATTAGAAACCCAAGGGACAGTATATGAGACACACTAAAATAGAATGAAGAAAGATTGAGTTTTTCCTTTGTTTAGGTAGGGAGCCAAATGGAAGTATAACTCCTCGGTGGGATTATTCACTTCAAGACTCCTAAAGTGATTATTTTGTTTAAAAGACCCAACATGAGTCTTTGACAAACAATCTTAAATTAGTTTCCTTCTGCTTATTGGAAACTCTAGAGAGATGCACCCTAAAGATTCATGTTTCACCATGTTGGCCAAGCTGGTCTTGAAATCCTGACCTGATGATCCACCTGCCTTGGCCTCCCAAAGTGCTGGGATTACAGGCATAAGCCAATATACAAAAACTTAGCCATGCATGGTGGCGCACGCCTGTAATCCCAGCTACTCAGGAGGCTGGGGCAGGAGAATCACTTGAACCTGGGAGGCGGAGGTTGCAGTGAGCTGAGATCACGCCACTGCACTCCAGCCTGGGCAACAGAGAAAGACTCCATCTCAAAAATAAAAATGAAGCTTCACATTAATGTGGACAGTTTTAGGCAAACTCTCCAAAGTTATCACTTACTAAAAATAATTTTACTTTAATTCTTGAAAGCCATTTTTACTGGTTATAGAATTCAAGACTTGAATTTCTTTTTTTTTCACCCGTTGAAAGTATCTTCCCACTGTCTTTTGTCTTCTGTTTTTGCTAATAGAAAGCCAGTTATCAGTCAAATCACCATTTCTTTGAAGATAACTTTTATTTATTTCTTTTGCCTTTTTATAACTTTCTTACTGCTTTGTTTTCTGAAATTTCACTATTATATATGTGTAAAAATGTATATGTAGATGCATGTCTTTCTTTAGGTCTGAGAAATTTTCAACCATTTTCTCTTGAATTATTATATCATTTAGTTTTCCATTACTTTCTGTATCTATAATACAGCAATGATAGAAATAAATAAATATACATATATACACATATAGATTAATATAAAATTCATAAAATAATATTGTGTGCTTAAAAGGTATATGCAGTGAATTCAAATATAAAAAGGATAATATATTAGTAGGAAGCAGAGGCATACGAAGTTAATGTATTCTAAGTGTATTGCATTATTCAAAACAAGAATGTAATTTTTTCATTAAAATGCACTTGGATAAGTCAAAAGAAAAAGAAACCAGACAAGTTAAACTCTCTGGGAGTATATTAGAAATGCAAATGGATTGGCCAGAAAACAATGAAAAGCAAAATGAAGGAAGGTGTTCAATTCCAGCAAATGATACCAACCCTACATTCTTAGAGAAAGAAAAAAGAAACAGATTTATAGAGCAGGGTAAACTTAACCTAGCTATTTAAAGACACTGGGTGTAGCAAAGAGAAATCAGTTCTAGAGGTTTATCCCATTGGTTCCCCTCCTCCCCGCCAAAAAAATGACATAGCTGAAAGCAATGCTGGAACAGTCAAAAATACAGAAAAGACAGAGTTTTGTGATGTGCCTGGCAACGCTATGAGTGGTAATTTCAATCCTGTAGAAACTACAAAAGTAAATTCAGTTAGGAATTTTGTTGGGGGAAACTCTCCAGTTGATCGAAGCTGTAGGTTAGAGTAAACTGTTCCCTAGAAGGCAAGCTTTAAAGGTCTAAATCACTGCATAAAAAGTGGCAGTGGAAACATCCACTGGGTCTTAGAATTAAAAAAATAAAAATAAAAAGTGAAAAACTTACTCACAAGAGTGTGTAGGCTAAGATACTAGCTGTACTAGCTGGAGACCACTCTCACTGTAATATAAGGTGCCAGAAACACGGGGCTCAGAAAAAAAAAATGGAAGTTAAATTCTGAATATACTGGATATAAAACAAAAGTATCTAGAATTATTATTTCTGCTAACTGGTGCTTTGCCAACATGACAAATTTCTAAACTTTGTAGAAAAGGCAGCTATGATTCATCTGCATAGATGGGATCTCCCCACAGATATTTGTACTTGCCTGGTACAAAATTAGCATGCTGTTGACAGATTTATCAAAATAAGTTTAATTCAGAGGTTGTATAGTCTTGACAACTTCTATCAACTGATTGTCATGCCAATGAGTCTGAGACAAAGTTTGTCTTCTCTCAGACATCAATGAATTTCTGTCATTATGTACTGTAATATTTATAACAGTTTGGGGAACGTTATTTCACCTGGGATAAGTGCTATCAGGCCTGATTGGTTAATACGTTGCTTCCCTAAATTTTAAAGCTATGAAAAGAGCAAAATAATGAGTTTCCTTTTCTTATTTCTGTACTTTATAAATTGAAGTGTATCAGGGACTTGACATTTGACTAATTCAACTTCTAGAAAAATTAGATATTCACAATGCTCTGTTGTGTAACCATCACCTTCAACAGAAAATAAAATTGGGGAGGATAATTTTTTGGACTTTAATATAACTTAAGAAGCTTAACACTTGAGCTTAATCTCAAAGGGAAAAGATGATTTAATTTTGAATGTTAATTACTTTTGAGAGGCACTATAGCATAATTCCTTTTGAGAGACATAATTTTATGCTAAGCAAGAACCAAACTCTTGATCTATTGTCCGGATTTAAACTCAGGAACCATGGTTCCTGCCAGCGGGGCAACCATGGACAAGATGCCTAACTATTGCAGAAAATTAGATGCCATTGAGATCTAATTCAAAGTATTATTGTGATAATTAAACGACATTATTTGTAAACTCTTTTGATTACATGCTTGCTATTTCTAGCACCTTTGGACAGTTCACATTGGTCTTTAATTTTGTCCTGGAGTTTGATAATGAAAACAATTTTTACTTGATGAGGACTATTTTTCATTCCTCATTTGTTACATATTTAAATACATTTAAGTGGTTAAAAGTGTGCAAGATGCATTAACAAAAATACTTTAACTATCTCTTAATAACCTTTTCTACTTACCTGTTGCAAAAAACAATTTGTTTAGCATACATAATTCATGGTTATTTAATTATTGAAGTAATTCACAGCTGTGAGGATAAAATCTCAATTTCCTTGAAATAAAAATTTATACTGACACTTTTTGATCACTTAACATTTTTCTTTAGCAACAATTAGTCTGTAAACCTCTTTAATCCTGATGCTTATATTCATTTTCCTTTAAACAGCACATACTCTTTGTCCTGTTCCCATAAAGCAAACTTTTTTGCATGCATTAACACAAAAGTTTATCTTACACACTTATTTAATATATTTACTTGATAAAGATATTTTTACTTTATCAAGTAAAGATATTAAATAAGTAATATTTTTAATATTACTTATAAATAATATTTTACTTTATCAAGTAAAGATATTAAATAAGTAATATTTAATAACTTACCTGTGCTGTTTTATCTTTATCATACTCATAAAAAATAACTTTGTCAAAATTGTAAATTGAATATGTGATTTCTGTATTAAAGGACTATAATACATAAAGCATAGAATACTAAAAGCAAAACTCTGTAAGAATGAGCTTTTGAGTATATATCATCAATTGAATTTGAAAATGGACTCTTTCAATTACAAATTTTAAATTATAGAATTTAGATGTTTTCTATCATAAGCATAATTAGAATTATTCTTACCAATAAAAACCAAATGCTAGTTGTTCATTTGAATCCTGCTAAATAATTGATGAAGAAAATATAATAGCTAGATTTTTTTCAGTTTAAAACGTCTATTCTTATTTATAATCTGTGACTTAATTTGGGATACCCAAAATACTTGAGTTTCTCTGATTAGAAGAAATAGGCCACAGCCATAGAAGAATTTGTTCTGTTTCCCAAAACTTTATGAGAGTCAGTATGAGAGACTTTTAAAGTGAATTATTTATCTCACCATTTTGCCGTTGATCCAGTGATGAACTGAAATATTGCATTTTCATTAATACCATGACAACACAGTGAATTTCAGCTATCCTTTCTTAACCTCTAACAGAATTCACATTTAGAGAGTTTCAAACTCTTAGTTGCCTTAAATTTTTGCTGAGTTTTACCTATTCACAGATTTATATGGTAGTACACTTAAGTATATTTTACATACCTGAACTTAGTAATGGTCATCCATAAGTTGAATAATTTATTAAAATTAGGATGAGACCAACTGTCTTATGATATGTAGTGCTATATAAGCTTGCATATTATTTTAGAGTAAATGAAAATGATGGAAAACTATAATACCACAGTCATTTATTTTTCAATTTTATTGATATTTTCAAAGACTTAACTTTTGGTTACATTGATTTTTCCCTATTGTTTTCCTATTTGCAGTTTAGTTTATTTCTGTTTAAATTTTTATCATTTATTTTCTTCTTATTTCCTTAGGCTTACATTGCTTTCTTTTCTCTAGTTTCTCCATGGGGAGTTTACATTATTTATTTCACATATTTTCTGGTATATGCATTCAGTACTACTTTTTTCTTTTTATGCACTGTGTCCTTGGCATCCCACATATTTTGTTAAGTTCCATTTTCATATTAATTTAACTCAATCATTTCTTAAAAATTTATCCTAAGACTTTTTGACTTACATGTAATTTTGAAGTGTATTCTTTAATTTCCAAATACATTAATATTTTTCAGCTTTCTGTTATTAATTTTTAATCAATTATATTCTCAGAACATACTTTGTATGATTTTTACTCTTTATAAATTTGTATAGGTATGTTTTATAGCTCAGAATATGATGTATCTTGATGAAGTTTCCATGTGAGCTTGAAAGGACTCTTTATTTTGCTATAGTTGTCAATTAGATAAAGTTGATTACTAGTTCTTTTTAGGTGATCTATATCCTCATTTTTTTGCCTGTTTGATCTATTAATTATTGACAAGAAGATTTTGAATTTTTTATAATCATGATTTGTTTGCTTCTTATTTCAGCACTATAATTTTTGTTTAATGTATCTTGACTTTCTGTTGCTAGATGAATATACTTTTAAAATTGCTGTTTCCTTAGAAAATTAATTTTTTAATCATTATGTAATGCCTTCTTTTTTATCCCTGATAACATTCCTTGGTTTGAAGTCTGATATATTTGAAGTAAATATCCCTATGTCAGTTTTATTTTTACTACTATTAGCTTTGTATATCTCCATTTCTTTACTTTCTAACATGTGGCTTTAAATATTTAAAATATACTCTGCCTCTCGTGATTGATTTGAGCAAGCAGGGGGTATGTGACAGGGGCTGCATGCACCGGTGGTCGGAGAGAAACAGAACAGGGCAGGGAGTTCCACAATGTTCTTCTATACAATGTCTGGAATCTATGAATAACATCGGTTTCTAAATTATGAGTTGATTTTTAACTATGGGATTTAGGCCAGGCAGGCCCAGGCCCGGTTTGGGCCTGGTGCTGGGCTGTCTGTCTTTGGTTTAACTTCCTTGTTTTTTCTTAAAACAGGTACTGAGTACAAAACAATATAAAACAATATGGGAGGGTCTCTCTCTTTCCTCAATTGGAGTTTTTTTATTTTTTATTGTTTATTTTTTTATTATACTTTAAGTTCTAGGGTACACGTGCATAACGTGCAGGTTTGTTACATATGTATACTTGTGCCGTGTTGGTGTGCTGCACCCATCAACTCATCAGCACCCATCAATTCATCATTTATATCATGTATAACTCCCCAATGCAATCCCTCCCCCCTCCCCCCTTCCCATGATAGGCCCTGGTGTGTGATGTTCCCGTTCCCGAGTCCAAGTGATTTCATTGTTCAGTTCCCACCTATGAGTGAGAACATGCGGTGTTTGGTTTTCTCTTCTTGTGATAGTTTGCTAGGAATGATGGTTTCCAGCTGCATCCATGTCCCTACAAAGGACGCAAACTCATCCTTTTTTATGGCTGCATAGTATTCCATGGTGTATATGTGCCACATTTTCTTAATCCAGTCTGTCACTGATGGACATTTGGGTTGATTCCAAGTCTTTGCTATTGTGAATAGTGCCGCAATAAACATACGTGTGCATGTGTCTTTGTAGTAGAATAATTTATAATCCTTTGGGTATATACCCAGTAGTGGGATGGCTGGGTCATATGGTACATCTAGTTCTAGATCCTTGAGGAATTGCCATACTGTTTTCCATAATGGTTGAACTAGTTTACAATCCCACCAACAGTGTAAAAGTGTTCCTATTTCTCCACATCCTCTCCAACACCTGTTGTTTCCTGATTTTTTAATGATTGCCATTCTAACTGGTGTGAGATGGTATCTCATTGCGGTTTTGATTTGCATTTCTCTGATGGCGAGTGATGATGAGCATTTTTTCATGTGTCTGTTGGCTGTATGAATGTCTTCTTTTGAGAAATGTCTGTTCATATCCTTTCCCCACTTTTTCACATACCCCCTGCTTGCTCAAATCAATCACGACCCTTTCATGTGAAATCTTTAGTATTGTGAGCCCTTAAAAGGGACAGAAATTGTGCACTTTGGGAGCTTGGATTTTAAGGCAGTAGCTTGCTGATGCTCCCAGTTGAATAAAACCATTCCTTCCACAAAAAATAAAATAAAATAAAATAAAATAAAATAAAATAAAATAAAATAAAATAAAATAAAATAAAATA
>NC_045436.1:28963250-29053473 GCF_002776525.5 Piliocolobus tephrosceles | reverse complement strand
TAAAATAAAATAAAATAAAATAAAATAAAATAAAATAAAATAAAATAGAATAGAATAGAATAGAATAATTCTGCTCTCTAAATATATGTATGCACATATGTATGTGTGTGTGTGAGAGCATGTTGTACTTTTTAGCCACTCTGTTAGTCACTATCTTAACATGTATATTTAGGTACTTAAAGTGTTTATTGATATAATTGAATTAATATCTACCATGTTTCTAAAACTTTTCTAATTATTGTATTAGCTGTGTAGCTATTTTTTTCCTTCTCATTCTTTCCTTCTGCCTTCTCTGGTTTAATTCTGCCTTCTGCCTTCTCAAATTTCATTTAATTTTAAGGATTTTATGAGTCCATTTTATTAATGCTCTTAGCCTATTGAATATATTTCTTTTTAAAATAATTTTAATTGTTGTTCTAATATTTAAAACATATTTAAACTAATCTAACTGCAACTCCAAGTAACTCCAACTCATCATGGGTAGTGCAGATATCTTGTAATGTTGTATTCTCCTTTACATCCTTTGTGATATTGCTGTCATTTATTTTACTCATCCATTTGCTGTAATTATCCAATTATAATATAATAGTAAGTAAAAAAATTCTTACTATTTTTACATTAAATAGAGTTTTCTTTTGGAACAATAATTAGTAATAAAATATTATATCTGTGTTTATTTATTCTCTGATGTATTCCTTTCTTTATCAAGTTTCTGACTTATAATGTTTTTCTTCTGCTGGAAGAATGTTTAAAATTTCTTATAGGGAAATATTACTGGCAGTGAATTTCCTCAGTTTGTATTTGTCTCAGAAAATCTATTTCTGCTTTGTTTTTGATGAATAATTTAAATAAATACAGAATAATAGATTGATAGATTTGTTCTCTGAACACTTTTTTTTATGGTTTTCTCGGGTGATAGTTCTACCAAAATCTCACAAATCACCACTAAATTACTTACTTAGGTAAGCAAACACCACCTGTTCCCCCAAAGCCTATGGAAAATTAAATTTAAAAAAGAAGTCTGCTATAATTCTTATGCTTCCTTCTTCCTTGACATCTAAGGTGCTAGCTTTCTCCCTGGTTTCTTTTTAAATTTCCTTATTGTCTTTGGTTTTCTATAATAAATGTAATTTTTATAGGTATGTTCTTTCTTTGCTCTGTTTTGTTTTTGTGTTTTTTTTGTGTTTAGTTCTCTCTAGAGTTTTTTCAATCTGTGGTTTGGTGATTTGGTATCAGTCATTAATTTAAAAAGGTTTTGGCCATTTTAAAAGTTTACATTTATTTCTAACAGCTTTATTGAAATACTATTTATATAACACATCATTCACCCATTAGAAGTTTTTAATATGTTCCCAAATATGTTCAACCATCACAAAAGTTATTTTAGAACATTTTTACCACATAAAAAAAAATTACATGTCCTTTATCTATTACCCTCTATATTCCCAGGTCTGCCCACATCCCCCAAGCAATCACTCATCTACTTTCTGTCTCTGTAGATTTTCCTATTCTGGACAATTATTAATGAAATTATATATAATATGGTATTTTGTGACTGGCTTATTTCACTTATGATAAGGTTTTGGGCCATTACTACTTCAAGTATTTCTTTCTACATCTTTTTTTTCTCTTTTCTCCTTATTTTATTCCAATTATTCATATATTATACTTTTTTTTTTTTTTTTTTTTTTTTTTTTTTTTTTTTTTTTTTTTTTTTGCAATTGTTCCACTCTGTGTATGGTTTTTGTTTGTTCATTTACTTTGGGAAGTTTCTGTTGGCATATTTTTAGGCTCAGTGTTACTTGCCTCAGCCATGTAAAATGTACTGATACGCACAGCAAAACATTCTAGAATCTTATTATAGTATTTGTTTTCATTGCTAGCATTTCTTTTTGATTATTTATTAAAGTCTTCAAATTTCTGCTATATTACCCAATTGTTCTTGCTTTTTCTCTACATTTTTCCATTAGAGACTTTAACGTATTAATCAGTTATTTTTAAATATCTGACAGTCCAACATCTGTGTCATATCTATGCCTGGTTCTGATGTTTGATTTCTGTTTCCCTTTACAGTGTTTCCTTTTTCTTGCCTTTTTGAGGTTTTATGTTAACTTGGTAGGAGCTGAACTGTGTTTAAAGTTTGCTGTAGCAGGAGATGCAAGAGGCTTCAAATTTCTTTTTTGTCCTAGTTTTTGTCTCCTCTCTTAACTTTGGGGTTCCTTAAGTAGTTCTTCTTAGAGATAGTCTATATCTTACAGCTCTTTCAGATATAATCCTGAGAACAGCAACTCTTGGCACACAATAACTTTGTTTAAATTTCTGCGCTAAGAGACAACCAAAATCTTGCATGGCTGCTAGCAGCATAAGGCCTTGTCCCTAGACATATTTCAGCTCCCTTTTAAAATGCATAACTACAAAAATACAACACTGTCAGAACTTATTGTTTGCTTTAGCCAACACTTGACAGTAGGCCCCTGCCCCACTGTTTTAGTGTGTTTATTTTTATTGTTGTTATTGCTGTTGTTGCTGTGACAGAATACCCCAGATTGTGTAATTTATAATGAAAAGAAGTTTATTTGCCTTATGATTCTACAGACTGGGAAGTCCAAGGGCATGGCTATGGTATCTGGCAAGAATCATTCCCTATCAGATAGGTGAAAGGTCAGGAGACAGCTCATGCAAGAGAAAACTCACTTTTATAACAGAGCCAATTCCTATATAACAAACCGACTACCATGATAATAGCTTTAATCCATTCTTAAGGGCAAAGCCTTCAATATTCAATCACCTTCCAAAGGTCCCACCTCTCAACAATTTTACAATCACAATCAAGTTTCCAACACATGAACTTTTGTTTATCACATTCAAACTATATCATTTAGCCCCTGGAGGCAAAAATTCATGTCCTTCTCACATTCAGGATACATTCATTCCATCTTAATAGTTCCCAAATCTTAACCCATTCCAGCATCAACTGAAAAGTACAATGTCTCATCTAAACCAGATATGGGTAAGATTCAAGTCACAATTCATCCCAAGGCAAATTTATCCAGTTCTGAGCCTATAAAATCAAAATAAGTTATCTACCTCCAAAATTTAATGGTAGGGCAGGCACAGGATAGACATTTTCATTTCAAAAGAGAGAAATAGACAAGAAAGGAGGAATTACTGGTCCTGAGAAAGGCCAAAACAAACAGGAAAAACAACTTTAAGTTTCTAAGCTGGAGAATAATCTCCCTGACTTCATGTCTAGCATCCTGAGCATGCGAGGTGGACCCTGGGCCTCCAAGGTCCTAAAGGGAACCCACTCCCACAGCTTTGTTGGGCTCAGTCCAGGTAGCAGTCCTCACATGTTGGAGTTGTTATAAATAACAGTTTGGTGCTGCAAAAGAAATAGCACTTGAATATAAAACTTTCTTTTTAATTCTCATCAAGTTACTTCTATAGAAGGGTGCGCCCTTACAGATGGAGCCATGGTGAGCACACATTTGGACAAGCTAAGGGAAGGGGTTCTTATCCCTGATGCATGTGGCCCCTGCTGCTGTGTCTTTCCCCTATTGGTTAGGGTTAGATGACACAAGCTAAACTAATTCCAATTAGCTAAAGAGAGGGATGGGGTGAGTGGTTTGGTGGGAAAAATGGTTATGACAGAGCAGGTAATCAAATGAGTCAGGGTGGAGCAGGTAATCAGAATGAGTCAGGGTGGAGTAGGTAATCAAAAAAGGTTGCTTTATGAGGAATTAAGTTTAAAAGTAGAAGGCAAAGAATTGAACACACAGACATATTGATTCTTTGAAAAGAAATTTAGAACTCATGTCTAACAGAGTCTCATCTGTGTAGTTATCCAAGTTAGTGCTACAGTTCTGTGGTCTCAGGGGCTGCACATAGCTCCATTAGGCATTGCCTTAGTTGGGACTCTTTGGCAGCTGTGCCCACCTGGGTCTCCAGGTGATTTGAGACATCCTTTGAAACCTAGGAGGAAGTAGCCATGCCCCTACAGCTCTTACATTCTGCAGATCTAATAGACTTAACACTATGTGGACACAACCAAGGCTTACCACTTGCACCTTCCATGGTGGCAGCATAACTCACAACTGGGGCTGATTGGGCCACAGAAGGTGTGGCTGAGAGGAGATGTGCTGGAATGCGGGGAGCAGAGTCCCAAGCAGGCTATGGGCAGTGATCTGTGAGGGGCACCCTTGGCCCATCCCATGAATCAATTCTGCTGTCATAGAGCTCTGGGCCTGAGATGGGTGGGGAAGCCTCAAAGGTCTCTGAAATGCCTTCAGGGTCTTTCTTCCATTGTCTTAATAAATAGCACCTGGCTTCCTTCAATTCATATTAATCTGCTTAACAAATAGTCTGTGGGCTACACCTTTAGTATTCTCTCTTAAACATCTCTTTTTACTCTGCACATGGCCAGCATGCAAATTTTCCAAATATTTTCATTCTGCTTTTTTTTTAAGTATAAATTCTATTTTTAAGGAATTTATTTGCTCTCACATCTCACAGTAGGTGTGCATAAGTAGCCATACAGCAGCCTAAATTTTTTACTTGTCAGATATTTATTTCATCCAGTATTTTAGTTCATCACTCTTAAATTCTGCCTTTCGTAAAGCCCTTGGGCATGGATATAGTTCAGCCAAGATCTTTGCTACTGTGTAGCAAAAATGGCCTTTGCTCCAGGTTCCAATATCTGTTTCTTTAGTTCCATCTGAGATTTCATTGGAATGGCCTTTGCTGTCTATTTCCACCAACACTGTGCTCATGACAACTTAAGTAATCTTTAAGAAAATTCAGACTTACCTTCTAGCACTTGTCTTTTTTGATGCTTCACTACAATTCCTCTTAACAATCTATTCATGACAATACAAGATTTTTCTAGCTTCCCTTTCAAATCTTCAAGCCTCTACCCAACTCAGTTCCAAAATTGCTTCTCCATTTTCAGGTATTTGTTAAAGACACAACCCTACTCCTGTTATTAATGTTTTGTTAGTTTGTTTTCTGTTTCTGTAACATAATGCAGAGACTGGAAATTTTATATAAAAAATACATTTATTCAACCTATGGTTCTAGATGCGGGAGGTCCAAGAATATAGGGCTGCATTTGGAGAGGATCATCTCATGCAGAACAGGTGAAAGATCAGGACAGCACAGGAGGGAAAGCTCACTTTTATAACAAAGCTACTCTCTCTATAACTAACCTACTCCTCCAATAACTAACCCACTCCTGAGATAACAGTATTAATCTGTTAATGAGGGAAGAGGCCTCACGCATGACTCAATCACCTCCCAAAATGATGTATCAACAATTTGTAGAAAATGAGATAACAATTTCTAATTCCTCCCCTGTATTCTGAATGAAAAATATCCCAAAAAGTTGATAGTTTCTTCAGTGCTTACCCCTTTTCCCTTGGAGGAAAGACATGCTATGAAATGAAGAGAATGTAAATTTCACACATGCCAGTCTACCAGTGCTTAGGACTTATTTAGAACTGTAAGAATACTGAACTTTTAGGGGGCACATTAAACACTAGCATCTCCTTTTCTTACAACCCTTAGTAAAAATGTCTTAAAATTGTAAACATGTATCTTTTCCAACTCTGTCATGTCTTTCTCAAAGAACTGAGAAGTCATTTCTTTGAAATATAATCACTGAAAAGAATAAAATCTCTATTTCCCAGTCACTATGGAAGAATAGAATCCTAATTTCCGTATCTACCAGGTAGCAAAAAATGCCAGTCTAATCAAACTGAAACTGACCAAGCCTTTGTAATTTTTCAGTTTTCTTACTTTACTGAGCCACCTCCTGTCTTCTCCCTCATTCTCCCTTTAGAACACCCAGTCACCTCTGCATCAATCAGAATGAACCTCAGCTTTTTTTCTACTGTCAGTAGTCACTGCATGTAATATGATGTCACTCTTTTAACTGTCTTTCTGTGTTTATTTTTGACAATCCACTGCTTTATCCTAAAGCCCAGTTTGTGTGGTATTGAGGTAAATGGAGAATATTCATTAAAGATTTCTTTCAATTAACAAATTGAGAATAGGAATCAGATTGAAAGAAATCTTTTTCTTTTATAGAACAGTGTCTAAAACTTTTCTCCTGATATGCCAATTAGGATATAAGACACTGTCTTTAGACACTATCATTTTTATAGACAGAGGTCTATGTTTCAAGTTCTTAGAGGAAATAATCATGATCATTATTTGAATCCTCATAAAATCTTGCCAATGGCATCTCTGAGGGATTACATACATTTTACTTCCTTAGAGGATTTTTTATGGTTATACCCTAGCTGTCATTGCCCTCCTGCAAATGGTTCACTGATCATTCCCAGTGTTTCATTTTATGCTGTTTGAAACCAATCACAAAGAAGTTTCTGTTTTCAATGATACTGCTTTCTACTTTCCATCCCAAACCATTTTTTGTAGACGTTTATGTCTTTCATATCTACCAGTTTTACCAGTTTTGACATGTATTCGAGATAGGAATTAATATTATTAACACCCAAACATATTTCAGTAGTTATGTCACACAATGTACTATGTAATGATTCTTTTACAAATGGCTGCATAGACACATAACAAAATCAACATCTAGTACATTTGGAATAGACCCATTCTTTTGGCTTAGAGTCTGAAAAATTTTGAGAAATTTCTCTTTTTGTTCAGGTAAAAAGTAGTTAATGGATTTCTTTTGCAGTTAAGTCATTTAGTAGAGAACTTTTCTTGAGACATTCAAATATGTTGACAATCATATTTGAGTAATTCTGTGAGAATGAGGATGTTTGTATTCATTCACTTTCCCTGGTTGAATCCGAATTCTTTCTGAATGAAGAGCTGTGTCTCTCAATGCTGTCTATGGGTTCCATTGCTTTTTATAATCCATTTAATTGGTATTTTATATTTTACCAGGCCCAGTTAGGTTTATTCTAGGCAGAAGCTAGACCTGTATCTATTTGCTTATAGCAGACCACTTAAAAGTTTGTATTCCTTTTTACATTATTCATGATCTTCTGTGTATCTCTTTTGCATGTAAATTTCACAATTTTTCTTTACCATATGAACATTTTTGATAAATGCAATCTAAATTACAGAATGAATAATTAATTCTCTATATTCCCAAAGATGATCTGAGTATAACATAGTAAATTTGTACATTCAATCACTCTTTACAAAAGACCCCTAACATTAGATATTTTTGGTCATGAATTATAACTCATCAGCTATCTGAGAGCATAGTCATAAATTTTCTTAAATCATTGGTAAAATATAGAGTTATATAGATTTATATAAATATATATTTCAGTCATAATGATATTTAAAACTTTTCCTACTGTAGGTTTCTTTCCAAACTCTCTAACACCACCAGTGGTCCACCATGGCATCTTTGTATTTATTTAGTGGTGGGCTAATCTGAAAATGTTAGGCAACAGAGCAAAATCATTATGAAGCCAAAGGAAAAATAATAAATACAGAATGTGCACCATATACAGCCTTCTACTGAATCCTCAACAAGTAGCCTTGTGCCTGATATGGTTTGGCTGTGTCCCCACCCAAATCTCATCTTGAATTCCCACGTGTTGTGGGAGGGAGCCAGTGGGAGGTAACTGAATCATGGGGGCACGTCTTTCCCATGGTGTTCTCATGATGGTAGGTGGGTCTCATGAGATCTAATAATTCCATAAGGGGGAGTTTCACTGCACAAGCTCTCTTTGCACTTGTTGTCATCCATGTAAGACATGACTTGCTCCTCCTTGCCTTCCACCATGATTGTGAGGCTTCCACAGCAACCTGGAACTATAAGTCCATTTAAACCTTTTTTTTTTTTCTTTTTTTGTACATTTCCCAGTCTTGGGTATATCGTTATTGGCAGTGTGAAAAAGACTAATACAGTAAATTGGTACCAATAGAGTGGGGTGTTGCTGAAAAGATACCCAAAAATATGCAAGTGACTTTGGAACTGGATAACAGGCAGAGGTTGGAACAGTTTGGAGGGCTCAGAAAAGACAGGTATATGTGGGAAAGTTTGGAACTTCCTAGAGACTTGTGGAATGACTTTGACCAAAAGCCTGATAGTGATATAGATGATATAGTCTGGGCTGAGGTAGTTGCAGATAAAGATGAGGTAATTGTTGGGAATTGGAACAAAGGTGACTTTTGTTATGTTTTAGCAAAGACACTGGCAGCATTTAGCCCCTGCCCTAGAGATTTCTGGAACTTTAAACTGGAGAGACATGGTTTAGGGTATCTGGCAGAAGAAATTTTTAAGAGGCAAAGCATTTAAGAGGTGACTTGGATGGTGTTAAAGGCATTCAGTCTTACAAGGGAAACAGAGCATAAAAGTTCACTGTAGTCCCAGCTACATGGGAGGCTGAGGCAGGAGAATGGCATACACCTGGGAGGCGGGGCTTGCAGTGAGCTAAGATCCGGCCACTGTACTCCAGCCTGGGCGAAAGAGCGAGACTCCTTCTCAAAAAAAAAAAGAAAGAAAGAAAAGTTCAAAACATGTGCAGCCTAACAATGCGATAGAAAGGAAAACCCTTTTTCTGAGGAGAAATTTAAGCTGGCTGCAGAAATTTGCAAAAGTAATGAGAAGCCAAATGTTAATCCCCAAGACAATTGGAAAAATGTCTCCAGGGCCTGTCAGAGATCTTTATGACAGCCTCTACTATGACAGGCCCAGAGGTCTAGGAGGAAAAGGTGGTTTTGTGGGCTGAGCCCAGGGTCCCCATGCTGTATGCAGCCTTGGGACTTGGTACCCTACATCCCAGCCACTTCAGCCATGTATGAAAGGGGTGAATGTAGAGTTCGGGCCATGGCTTCAGAGGGTGCAAATCTCAAGGCTTGGCAGCTTCCATGTGGTGCTGAGCCTGTGAGTGCACGAATGTCAAGAGTTTGGAAATTTCTGCCTAGATTTCCGAAGACGTATAGAAAAACCTGGATTTCCAGGCAGAAGTTTGCTGCAGGGACAGGACTGTCATGGAGACCTCTCCTAGGGCAGTGTGGAAGGGAAATGTGGGGGCTCTGACATTAGGTGAAGAGTCCCTACCTGGGAACTGCCTATTGGAGCTGTGAGAAGAGGGCCACCATCCTCCAGACCCCAGAATGGTAGATCCACTGACAGCTTGCACTAAGCAAGTGAAAAAGCAGCAGGCACTCCACACTAGCCCGTGAAAGCAACTGGGAGGAAGGCTATTCCCTGCAAAGCCAGAGGGGTGGAGCTGTCCAAGACCTTGGGAAACCACCTCTTGCATCTACTAGACATGAGACACAGAGTAAAAAGAGATTTTTTTTGAAATTTCTCTTTTTAAAAGAGAATGAAATTTTGACTGCCTCACTGAATTTCAGACTTGCATGGGGCCTGTAGTCCCTTTGTTTTGGCCAATTTCTCCCATTTGGAATGACTGTATTTACCCAATGCCTGTATCCCAGTCGTATCTAGGAAGTAACTAACCCTGCTTTTGATTTTACAGGCTCATAGGTGGAAAGGACTTGCCTTGTCTCAGATGAGATTTTTGACTGCAGACTTTTCAGTTAATGATGAAATGAGTTAAGATTTGGGGCACTGTTGGGAAGGCATGATTGGTTTTGAAATTTGAGGACATGAGATTTAGGAGGGGCCAGGGTGGAAAGATACGGTTTGGCTATGTCCCTACCCGAATCTCATCCTAAATTTCCATGTGTTGTGGGAGGGACCTGGTGGGAGGTAACTGGATCATGGAGGCAGGTCTTTCCCATAGTGCTCTTGTGGTGGTGGGTGGGTCTCATGAGATGTGTTGGTATTATAAGGGGCAGCTTCTCTACACAAGTTCTCTTTTTGCTTGCTGCCATCCATGTTAAGACATGGCTTGCTCCTCCTTGCCTTCTGCCATGATCATGAGGCTTCCCCAACCACGTGGAACTATAAGTCCAATTAAACTTCCTTTGTTTTTTTTGGTAAATTACCTAGTCTTGGGTGTGTCTTTATCAGCAACATGGAAATGGACTAATACAGTACCTAATACACAGTTTCTTAAAGGAGTAGCTGACTGAAGGAACACATTGATGGTTGAATTTCAAGGTATGCGTACATTTAATAAATGTTTATTATCAGGTGATAAATATTTGGATATCATTATTGAATTAATTTAGACTAGGATTTCCCAATCCCAATCATATTAACATTTAGTGACAGATAAATCTTTATTGTGGGGGCTGTCCTGTGTTTTGTAAGATGTTTGGTACTATCCCTGGCCTTTATCCACTACATACCAGTAGCACACCTCCTGCCCACTTTGTGACAATCAAAATTGTCTCCAGATTTTACCATATATCCCCTGGGAATCAAAATCAACCCCAAGAGAACTACTTATCTAGGATGACTCCATATTTTCATAATAATTATGATATAATACATAATAGGGAGTTAAGGAGAAACTCCAATTAGATTTTTTCAAATTATTATGATTATTATTATTTTCTGAGTCAGGGTCTCACTCTGTTGTCCAGGCTGGAGTGCAGTGGCACAATCTTGGCTCACTGCAACCTCCTCCTCCCAGGTTCTAGTGATTTTCCCACCTCAGTATCCCAAGTATCTGGGACTACAGGCACATACCATCACACCAAGCTGGCTACGTTTTTGTATTTTTCTGGTAGAGATGGGGTTTCATCATGTTGGCCAGGCTGATATCGAACTCCTGAGCACAAGTGATCCACCCACCTCAGCCTCCCAAAGTGCTGGGATTACAGGCATGAGCCACCACCCTGGCCCCAATTTTTTTTCAAATTCCAGTAGAATTCATTCCTAATTATATGCTATGTTTGGTTTTTCTTATTAATAAAAATCCATTAGAAAATTATTTATATTTTTCAAATATTTTATTTAATAAATAATAGTTTCAAATGAGATGATTATGATCTTCATAGTTATTTAATACACCTCTGTGTTTCCTATGCAAAAGTAATTTTATATTTTATGATTCTGCTTTGTTTGGCATTAAAATTTTTTAAATCCATCTTAGTTTTAGTAATACCACAGAATATCTGGCATTAATTCTGTTCTTACTATGTTTTGTGAGTTTCAATGATTAGTAAACTGATAACCTTGATTTTATTGTGAAATACATTGTTATTTCTCCCTCCACCCTTCTGATAGTGCTTGGATATTTGTCCTAGCATAAATCTCATGCTGAAATGTAATCTCTAGTATTGGTGGTGAGGCCTGGTGGGAGGTTATTGGATCATGGGGGCAGATTTCTTATGAAAAGTTTAGCATCATCTTCTTGGTGCTGTTTTCAGGATAGTAAGTGAGCTCTCACAAGATTGGTCATATAAGTGTGAGCTCTCACAAGATTGGTCATATAAATGTGAGCCCGTCTGCCCCCACTCTCTCTCTTGCTCCTGCTTCACCATGTGATGTGCCTGCTCCCTCTTTGCCTTCTACCATAACTCTAAGCTTCCTGTGGCCTCCCTGGAAGAGGAGTACACGCCAGCACTCTGCTTTCTAGAAATCCTACAGAACTATTAGCCAATTAAACCTCTTTTCTTTATAAATGACCTACTTTTGGGTATTTCTTTATAGCAATGCAAGAATGCCCTAATACATCTTACTTCCCCCATTTAGGCAAAAATTGTGCCTTCTGTTTTTTAATGCCCTCATAATAGGGTTTATAACAGTGGAATAACACATATAATAGTATCTAAATTTTCAGTCTTGGTTGTTTAAGTAGATCTTTTGTATAATGACAATGGAGACAGTGGTCTTCAAAATCATATTTTTCAAGAAAAAATTTCAAATGTTTTAGAGAAAAATGTTTTTTATAAGTAAAATTTCCTTTAGCTATGGAAGCTGTAGCATAGCTCTGTGGTTAGTCTAGGGTCTATTTGCATGTTTAGTTAACTGACTCTTTCTCAAGTTCCTAAGCTCTAAGTCTGGGAATATGGTAACCCATATGCTTTGGACTGGGAAGACTAGAAGCTCTGAATAAAGCCCAAACTCATGCCTATATGTTTTTAATCTACTGTATACCGCACTCTTACTATATAATGAAACATGCTAAGATTGATGACGTGTATTTAGCCTAGATGAGATACTGAGACAGTTTCTGCCACTTTCCTGCCTGTTATCTAATCTCTTCTCTCTTTCTCCTTTCTTCCCTCAAATACACACACACACACACACAGACATTCACACAATCATGAAGACTGTGAACTTCTCAGCTCTTATATCTAGAATTGAAGTACTTATTCGCTCAGATTTCAGGAGTGATGACTACTAAAAATTCACAGTTTATATCACCTCCAAGAATTATCTTTAGCCAAAGAAGCTCCCTCACATGAGTTCTCACTTCTACAGGTAGCTTGCATCTAAAGGTTTTCCAGTTTAAGGAGAAAAACAGCCTGGTCTATTATCTTAATGTGTGACAACTATGTGAGTAGAATTTTCAGAAAGATTACAAGACCCTCAGTTAAATCTTAATTTCAGATAAACAACAAATAATTATGGGACATAAGTGTGCCTAGAAAATATTTAGTACATACTTAAACTAAAATATATCTTTACAATAATTGTTTATCAGAAATTCAGACATAATGTAAAATCCTGTATTTTTTATTTGCTAAATCTCGCAACACTATCTGAAAAGCTGTGTCAGAGATTTCTGCCCAGTCTTACTTCCCTCACTCTCAGGGAGGTGTTATTTCAGTGAACTCACCTCAATAAACTACCTTCATTCTAATAACTATCTCAGAGTTTGTTTGGGATACTATTAGAAAAAACAAAACAAAACAAAATGAATTCTTGTTGAAATAGCTCAGATCTGGGGCATGTTAGAAATTCAGGAGAAATAGTAACTATAAGGACAGCGGAATACAATAGCTATTGCTAAGGGTCATTTATACATAGGGATTTAAAAAGAACTAAGACTTAGCGTGATGAATCACCAATTTCAGGTAATACAGCACATAAGTACATACAAACTATCATCTCCCATGTCTGGAGGGTAGGTAAAGCTAACAATCAGACCTGAGTCTTAATTAGAAGAATAATAAAAGTACAGAAAATTCAACGATCTTAATCCTGAGTGTTACGTCAAGAAGACTAAGACTGGAAAAAAAAGGATGATAAAACATAGAATAGTGAAACCTTGGTCAGAAATCTGAATCCCCAGAGTTTTACCCCTCAGGGCCTAAAAATATGAATTTTCTTGTCTAAAAGCTAGTCCTTTTCCCTTGCTTGAAAGAAAGGCCAAAACCTCTGCCTTGTAAGACCTGTGTCTTCTCAAGATGTATCCCAATCTCCCTAACAACCATTAGACCAATATGTAAAGATTGGTTTCAATATAAACTGTCCAAAAAGGTGCTATTAGTAAGAATTCTACTATAGGATGTAAGGGATTATACTTCAGAGAAGATGTAGCACCTAGCCAACGTGTACTGTTAGGATCTAGGAGCATGTACATGGAACAGAGTCCTATAGAGATTAGATCAAAACTGGATGAATATAAGGTACAATAAAGAAAGTCTATTACTATGAAAGGACTCTTCCTGGTTAAGAATTCATTACCATGAACAAAATCTTGTAATATAGGACGAACATACTGTTAGTGTGGTTTTGGAAGACTGAAGAAAGCGATGGTTCACACAAAGTAAAGTAGAAATGCCATAATTTTCATATTAGTTGGGACAAGGAAAAAATGAAAAGGTTCAATGAAGTTGGCAGGCTAAAGTAGATGTATTATTGCTGACTAGTTTCCCCAAAAGGGCCTACACATTTCTCCATTTATCAATGTGATAAGGAATGCATTGTGAGAAGGTCGCTATCATCATTGGATCAATGGTATATCCCTACAAAGGACATGGCTGATAGTAGTTCCTCGATAACAGTGAGGGTGCTTGGATCTCAGAATAACAGAGTTAAGATGGCAACACTTGGCTGTCAGAAAATAGATAAGCAAAACTATTGAAATAGGAAAAAAAAAAAAAATACATTAGAATGGAAACCAGAATCCAGTTTCAGAGCTAGGGAAATTGTTGGTAGAACATAGCCTTCTTAGAAACAGAGTAAACAATCAACCTATAAGACTATTCTCAATTTATGCAATCAAAAGAAATGAAATGTAGATGATTATAATTCCAAGAGCAGCCTATATAATGAAAAATCATTTTTCCCCACACAGTTTTCAGACATGTGTCAGTTTAAAATCCAGAACCCATTTATGGAAGAAGAGTCCAGTTTCCCATGAGAAAAAAATTTGCCACTACAGCAAGCTTATACGGTAATGATTACTAACATTCTTTCCATAAAAGGCATATGGTAATTTATTCTGATAACTGGAAACTGAAGAAAGGGAAATACCAAGACGTTTCAAGAATTCCTACACACAGATCTAATTTGACGTTGATATTCAAATATGCCAAGCATTTTTACAGCCCTCACGTTAGTGGGGGACTTGCAAAAATAAAATCTTGTTGTCTTATGTCTAATTCATAGAAGGTCCATTGAGTCCATGGACCACTCAATGATGATTCCCCTGATCTCTTGAGTGAATGGTACAAGAGAGGCAACTGGTAATTTTTAGAACCCGAGTATTGGTCTGTTAAGTAAGGGTTGTCATGATTGGAAAGATCAAAAAGATCAAATATAAGCTGTTGAGCTGATCCCTGGTTCTGTCAAGACAATAAGGTGAAAGCAATGTTGCATTTCAAAAGGAATGGCAGAGCATTCTTAAATATATTCAAGGTATGCAGTGATGTTCATCCCCATTATCTCCCTCCTTTAATTTCCAAATTTGGCCGTGACAAAAGTCAGATGAACCCTAGACAATGACAATGGGCTACTGAATACTCAACCAACTAGTGATCAAATATAATACCTTTGCTATATCTCATTAATATAATCCAAGGTATGTGATATATGACCATTGATCTGGGATGTGTATTATTTTCCATCATGAAGGGAAATTGTACTAGAAAGCAGCTTTCATCAATCTATGATGAACTACAGAATATATTTTATTTGTCCCAGAGCTATATTAACTCTTCTGCCCACAGTCATAATATAGCTCAAAGGGAGCTATAGTGTGTACATCTGTACACTGTGCACAATATTACATTATCTTGGCCTATTGATGACATTATGATAATTGGACTATACTTGCATTAGTACAAAGTGATAGGATCACTGCAGTCCTGATAACACACAAGGATTCCTAAGGATAGGTAATAAATTCCAAAAAACCTAAGGACTCATTAGATCAATGAAGTGTATTAATGGGTTTAATAGTCTGGGGCATGCTAAAATATGCCCCACAGAGATATGGAATAAATTATCAAATTAATGCATTTCATATGTCTCACCATTTTTAAAAAAAATATACAACCAAAACACTTTCTTCCCAACTCATACTTATGGCTACATGGCCTGAGGCTATTCATTTCGACCTGATGGAAATGAATAATGTCCATGATTGGTTGACAAATAAGTTGACTATGTATTTGGATGCAAGACAAAAATAGACTATTATTGCTTTTCTGTCCTATTCAGAGGTGGCCCCATAATACTGCATTGAGGGGAAATCTTCTCAAGGATTAGAGGTTCACGACATGTACCTGGTCATCTACTTTGTATAAAAAGAAAATCCAATATAATAATATACATAAACTCATGGACAGTGTCAAGTTGCTAAGCTCCATGAACAGGCTCTTAAAGGATTCAAGATTAAAAGTTAAAGGAGAAGAAGTTCTGTAGAAGAAGCATGTGCACAGACTTTTGGGAGCACACATGGATTGTGAAGACCTTTGTATTGAATACTAAATGCCATAAAATAAGTTATTTTTTGAAAGTGCTTTTAAAAAGCAACTACATGGTTGCTTTTAACATCAGCCAGTTTCTTTCATTGGAAATCTCCAATGCTGATATATTGGACTCATGAAAAGGGCACCATAGTGACAAGGATGGAATCTGTGGATAAACTCAATAGCATAAACTTGCAGTCAATAATGGCAGTGAACTTACTATTGCTGCTTAATATCCAAGCAAATAGCTCAACACTGAACTGTAGAGGCAACATCATTGCTCAAAGAGAGCAACCAGCCCCTTGATTACAAATTGATACAGTAGGCCCATTCCACTCTGAAAGGAGCAGAGATATTGAATGGACAACATATGCTTTGGGTATGGGATTGCCTTCCTTGACCACAGAGCTTTAGAGATCACCTCTACCCAAAGGTTTACTGAGTGTATATTCCACCGATACACAACCCTGAAAAATATCACAAAAGAGCAAAGGACACATATTATATCAAATGAATTATGATGATGTACATAGGATCTTGGAACTCACTTCTCCTATTACATACCATGCCATCCATAAGTTTCTAATCAGCTAGAATGATGGAAAGGCTTTTGAAGTGTAAACTGACATGTCACATTGGAAACGATTCCTTCAGTAGCTTGGAAGTCATCTTCAAAAGTGCATTACAGCTTAATCAATACCATTACATGGTGTTTTATCTCTCACAGGCAAAAACACATGGCTCCAGGAACAAAATTATGTTACTAGAAGTAACACTTTTATCTTAATTCTCAGTGACCCACTTAGGCAATTTGTGTTTTCTACACCTGGAATTCCAGGATTTGCACATCTAGAGTTCTTGTTCCCAGGGAAAATACTACTTCCAGCAGACACAGCAATAATCCCATTATATTGTAAATTTTGTGTCTTCTGGTCACTTTGGGCTTTTCAGTGATGTCAAGAGATATGAGAACATGGAAAGGAATAAACATCCTGGTAGGATTAATTTTCCCTGATCATTTCTAGGAGGTGGGGGCATCTGAGTTACAATAGGACAAAGAAGAATACATGGGCACCCAGGTGATCCACTGGGAGTCTCCTGTTACTCCCTTTTCTAAATCCAATAGTCAGTAGACATGTCTAACAGCTTAAGAAAAGCATAACAACTAAAGGCTTAGAGTCCTCAAGAATAAGTATCTGAGTCACCTCATTGTGTAGGCCATCGTGTTAATTTGAATTTTCTAAGAAACAGACAGCAAGAAGAAATACAATATATCAAGGCTCTTTTTTTTTGAAGTTGAAGAATAAGCCTGTGAAGGTTAAAGGAGAGAGGTAAAAAATTTAATATCATTATTCGAGTTTAATACATAAGAAGAAGGAAGACATCAAGAAACATCATGCAGAAAGAGCCTCAAAGAGCAGTAGCGCTAAAAAAGTCCTCAATAGTCTAACAGGGAGCTCCCAAGCAATTAGCAGTGATGACATTTCAGAGGAATCTCCCCTCACCCAGCTTAAGCACCCAGTTATGACCAATCCTTTGAGAAAGAAGTGGAGAGAGTGTGGCTTAAGTGTGAACACTGAAGTGGAAGTGAAGGTAAGGTGGCTTAAAGTTGTCAGGAAACTACCTTAGTATAGTGGGTGCTCTTGAAGACACGATTGAGTAATATCTCTCCATGCTTGCCACAGCCATCTGGACCAGCAGAGGTACTAGCTAAAAGGGAAGGAAATCTAGAATGAGTTGTGAAGGAGGAAAAGGATTACTACCAGCTGCAGCCTGAGATGAATTGCAGTGACAGGGTCTCTAGCTCATCCTGCCAAATATTTTTTGAGTTTTCACAGAGAAAGAGAATAACCACAGAATCTTTGAGCTGTTTGCAGATGTGTGAATTTATTATATGAATCAATGCATCAAGTGACATAGGGGTATACTTAGTGATTTCTGCAGGTGTCTCAAGATTCCCATTCTGGGGTGCAGGCACTGATTTCCTAGATTCAGAAAGAAATAGCTTACAGTTCACAACTGTATCTATCCTTCTACATGAATAGTTTTTGCCCAGGTGTATACCCATTCTGGGATAGAGGCACTTATTTCCTAGATACAGAAAGAAACAGCTTACAGTTTACAACTGTATCTATCCTTCTCCATGAATAGTCTTTGCCCAAAGAGTTAAGCAAATCTCCATTTCTGAGTCTGTTTCCTGCAGAATTCAACCTTGCGTACATAAAGATAGACAGCAAGATGATAGATGTGTATATGTACAGACACATAGTACACTTACACAAATATATAACGTGAGGACAATCATGAAAAAGGGAGTCTGAATTTACAGGAGTTCTGAAATAATTCTCACATTCATATTTACGATCTGAATTCCTGTTGAATAACAATTTGTGTGCTTGATTCCTTACTTTAAGAATCACTGCTTTTTATAATACTTTGAACTGATGTATTTTTTTTTTTTTTTTTCAGAGCTCTGACTAGGTCAAGCATAGCAAGAAGCTAGCTCTTTTAATTGTATTTAAAAGTGTTACCATTATGTGCATATGCAGCATTTTTTCTTACTTTTCTATTTCTGTATTTCCTTCTCCTCAACATGTCATTTTTATTTATTATGTTGCAGTTGCTTATAAAAAATTCATTGGCATATAATAAACTGAGCATACATAAAGCATACAATTTGATAAATGTTCACATATAAATATACCTAAAACAATCACCACAGTCAATATAATGAAAATATTGTATTACATGGGGAGTAGTTGAAAGCATTTCTCCTGAGAGCTGAAACAAGACAAAGAAGTCCATTCTCACCCCTTCTATTCAACATAGTACTGGAAGTATTAGCCAGAGCAATCAGGCAAGAGAAAGGAATGAGTATCCAAATTGGAAAAGAGGAAGTCAAACTATCACTGTTCACCAGTGATATGATCATATACCTAGGAAACCTTAAAGACTCCTCCAAAAGACTCTAGATTTGATAAATTCATTAAATTCTCAGGTTACAAAATTAATGTACACAAATCAGTAGCACTACTGCATACCAACAACCATGCTGATAATCAAATCAATAACTCAATCCCTTTAATAATAGCTGTAAAAAAAAAAGAACTAGAAATATTCTTAACCAAGGAGGTAGAAAATCTCTGCAAAGAGAACTATAAAATGGTGCTGAAAGACATCATAGATGACACAAATAAAAACACTTCTCATTCTCATGAACTGGAAGAATCAATATCACAAAAATGACCATACTACACAAAGCAATATACAGATTCAATGCAATTTCTCTCAAAATCACAGCATTATTTTTTGAAGAATTAGAAAAAAAAAAAAAAACCCTAAAATCCATATGGAACCCAAAAAGAGCCTGAATAGTCAAGGCAATCCAAAGCAAAAAGAACAAATCTGGAGGCATCACGTAACCTTACTTCAAATTATGCTACATGGTTATAGTAACCAAATTAGCATGTTACTGGTATAAAAGTTGACACATAGACCAATGGAAGAGACTAGAGAACACAGAAATAAAGCCAAACTTACAACCAACTAATCATTAACAAAGTACACAAAAACATTAATTGGGGAAAGGACATCCTATGTAATAAATAGTGCTGGGAAAACTGGATAGCCACATGTAGAAGAATGAAACTGGATTCCTGTCTCTCATTGTGTACAAAAATCAACTCTACATAGATTTAAAGACTTAAATCTAAGACCTAAAACTGTAAAACTTCTGAAGATAACCTAGGAAAAACTCTTCTGAACATTAGTCTAGGCAAATAATTTATGACTAAGATCACAAAAGCAAACACAACTAAAACAGAAATAAATAAATGGGGCCTATTTAAACTAAAAAGCTTCTGTACAGCAAAAGAAATAGTCATCAGAGTAAAGAGACAATGTAGAGAATAAAAGAAAATATTTGCATACTCTGCATCTGACAAAAGACTAATATTCAGGATCTAAAAGGATCTCAGCAAATCAGAAAAAAAAAAAAGAAAAAGGAATAATCCCATTAAAATGTGGGCAAATCACATGAATAAACAGCTCTCAAAAGAAGATAGACAAATTGTTAACAAACATATGAATAAAAGGCTCAACATCATTAATCATCAGGGAAAGGCAAATTAAAACCTCAGTGAGATACCACATTACCCCTGCAAGAATGGCCATTAATATAAAGTGTCAAAAAACAAGAGATGTGCTGTGGATGTGGAATTATACACTGCTAGTAGAAATGCAAATTACTAAAACATCTGTGGAAAACAGTATGGACATTTTTAAAAGAACTTAAAGTAGATCTACCATTCGATCCAGCAAACCAGGTATACCAGGTATCTCCCCAAAGGAAAATAAGTCATTACATCAAAAAGATACCTGCATGCATATGTTTATTGCAGCACAATTAAAAATTGCAAAGGTATGGAACAAACGTAAGTGCCCATTGACCAGTGAATGGATAGAGAAAATGTGGTATATATACACCATAGAATACTACTTAGCCATAAAAGAGAGTGTAACAATGCCTTTTGTAGCAACTCGGATGAAGCTGGATGTCATTATTCTAAGTGAAGCAACTCAGGAATGGAAAACCAAATACTTTATGTTCTCACTTATAAGTAGGAGCTAAGCTAAGGATACCCAAAGGCATACACAGTGGTAGAATGGACTATGGAGACTCAGAACCGGGATGGTGGGAGCGGAGTGAGAGGTAAAACATTACATATTGGGAACAAGGTACACTACTAGGGGGATGGGTGCAATAATGTATCAGACTTTACCACTATGCAATTCATCCATGGAACAAAAAACCACGTGCAAACCAAAAGCTATTGAAATAAAAAAAAAAAAAAAAAAAAAAAAAAAAAAAAAAAAAGGACTCCCTAAAAAACAGGTTTCATAATTTTTGGGTTCATAAATATAAACCAAACTATACTAGAAATTATATTTAAATTAGATGGCTAATCAAGCTGAAATAAATCATATTTAGTATTTGAATTTCTGTCCACAGTTTTTATTTCAGTAAATAAACTTTTAAAATATGCAGTTATAATAAAAAAGCAGTCACAGCAGGTGTATTTCAAATTGAGTGTAGCAGAGCTATAATTAGACTGTTCTTAATTGTGATTATGAAAAAGTCCTGCCACTGACTGAGAAGAGATATTTCAAGGAAGCCAGAAGATAAAACGCTAATGGAGGTGGGGATGGAAGTGGAGAGAAAGGTGGGTTTATGAAGGGGGACACTAGCGATACCATAGGAAAGGCAATATCACCACTTTAAAGTACTATTTAGTTAGAAAGAGGTTTCAAAATAATACTGAGATCTAAGCTCTCAGCCTTTAGAGGTGATGTCTACGTTTGTAGACCTGAGGAAGGTTCAAGACCAGTTATTATTTCAGTGTCCAGAATCCAACAGCGAAGAGTTAAGTTAAAACCAAGTCTTGATAGCACTTAAACTACTTAAAGTGTGAAACGGACTCTCAAGAGTGGCATCCAGGTTTCAAGTTTTAATTTTGGGTTTCACATTGGCATTTTCACATCAAAAATGTGTTTTGTTATTTTCAGACAAATTAGCTAATTTTGGGAAATATCTATGAAATAATATATAAGGTTGTTGGGTGGTTCACACCTTTCTTACATTTTAATTTCTCAAGTGTGCTTGGATAGTATATTATCAAAGGTAGTTTTCATGGAAGCAAATTTCTATGATGCTGTAAAAATTTTTCCAAATTTATTCTACATGAAAACAAAACAAAGTTTTTGGGAAATTACTAGAAATTGCAATGAAAGACAGATGAAAAGAAACTTTAAAAATTATGATGAAATCAGTATAATCAAAATTAAAATACAAGTAGCAATAAGGTAGGTTTTGTGTCATATACAAAAATAAATGCATATTGTATGAACTTTTATGCATATATTAGCTAATACAGATAAAGAAAGTGAATAGAAATACCTAATAAAAATGGTTCAAAGATATAAAGATGAAATTAAGGAAGTTAATTTTAAGTTCATATATTATTTAATAACAGCCACATAAAACTTAGAACTAATTTTTTCAACAGTTGTAAATATTCACTATATTGATAATGACACACATTTTCACAGGAAAAATGTGTGAAAATATATACTTTATTACATCTTGGGAGTATAAATTAGTGGAAGATCATTAAAGGGTGAAAAACTTGCATCTATTACAATTTTAAATGTGACTACCTCTGCTCCACAGCCAATAGTTTGTTTGTTTTTTTTTCAAATTTCAAAATAAAGATTATTTAAATAACTTTTAAATACTAACCAAGAAGTAAAATTAAATATTTATTTGGATTTTAGGATCAATATATACTAAAATATTGAAGTGTTTCTACAGAAAATATGGGACCAAATTGGAAAGAAACTACATTATTAAGTAACATGGATTATTATTTCTTATTTAATTAAAACACATTTAACATATTTACCAGTACCTACATTTAGTTTAGATCTTTGTCATGCTAATTTTTATTTAATACACATTTAATGTGCATTTGATGTATATAATATATCTCACTATTTGGAGAAGAAGTTTTTACATTTTTATGGGGTGTATTTCGCTTAAAAACATTGAGATTCAGGTAGGTCTTTTTAAGCTGGTGCCCTGAGTTCCTCTTTTCACATCCTCGTAATGACGCCTTGAAGAATGCCATGGACATTCCACTAAAAAAAGGAAAGTTCTATGCTAAGGTGGGGAATATGTGTAGTCAACTATCACATAAATTCTTCTCGTTAAGCAAGAACTACAGTATAATTACAAAAACCATAATATCACACACACACACACACTTTATGTATGCATATATTGCTTCTCCATGTTTTCTTTATTTACTATGTTGACACTAAGAAAACGTCGCTATAAAGACAAATTTGCTATAAATAAGCAAGATCTTATTTGTAAAAATGTTGCTTCAAACCAGGATGTTTCACAAACGAATCATTCACTTTATATGTATGAATATAAAAAAAGCTGAATGGTGAATTATTTTATACTGAAACTACAACAATGTTTTCAATGATATGACTGAATCAGATTTCACAAGCCAATTTTGGTGAAAAGAAAGAGCTCTTTCCAAGAAGTATGTTTAATAGTTAACACAAAATGAAATTAAATATTCATTTCTTTTTCTTGAAACATTTATTTATTTAAACATGCTTTGGCAAATTTCCTCAATGCGTTTTTACTAAAGAAATATTCTCTCTATAGTATCATTTGTAAAGGCAGGATATTAATAGGTTTTCATTTTGTTGTAGAGAAATGGCACTTTAACATTATTACTGTTTTAATGTACTGCTATGGTTCAAATGAGTGTATTTCATATTTTAGTACTTAGAATGTGAAATATTAAAGAGCTTATTTGTTAAATTTTTGTGACATATGTTGAATTTATTTTTTTCTGGTTAAGAACACAAAACATATATCTTTTAAACTTTTCTATTACTTCCATTTTTATTCATTTAAATGAGTCCCATGGTAATATTGTTTTATTTTATATTACTTTATGTTATATTTATATCATTTCATTTTAATTTAAGAGTTCTTTCAGTAAACTTAAAAAAACATATTTTTTAAAACTTTACTATGTATGAGGTGGGTCATTCAGCTATTAACATGGACTGTATCCACGTGGTAAGATTTGATGGCTTGCAATATTGAATATTGTTTTGCTAACCTGAGCTTTATGGACAAATGTTTCATAAGAGTTTATGCCAACAGATAAATGTATAATTTCTTATTATAGTACAATTACTTGAATTGATCTACCAGCTCCCCCTTAACTAAAAACTCATTTCAATAAATTAATTCAACTCAAAATGAACAAAATTCAAAAATCTGTGTTTTTTAACAGGGTTTGACAAATTTTCTGTAAAGGGGCAGAGAGCAAATATTCTAATCTTTGTGGTCTACATGATCTCTGTCCTACTTTTCAACACTATCATTCTAGTACAAAAGTAGCCATAAAACACTTAGAATAGGTGTGACTATGTTTTGATAAAACATTCATTTACCAAAGCAGACAGTTAGTCAGATTTGACCAGCCATAGCTTGCCAACCCCTTCACCAGAGCAATGCTTCTTGAAGGGTGGTCCACAAACCAGTGCTACCAACATCATCTGAGAGCTTCCTAGAAATGTAAATTACCACTTCCCACCCCTACAAGATCTGCATTTTGGGGTGTGGATTCCAGTAGCCTGTGACATAATGTGTCCATTATGCAAAAGAGTGTATTAAAACACAGATTCCCAGGATTCACTTGAAAGACTATGTTTCAGTAGGTCTGGGATGGGCCAGAAAATTATTAGTTTTAACAAACTCTGGGTAATTTTGATGGAGCCAGTCTTCTGACCATACTTTGAACAGGGCTTTCCAGAAGGCACTAAGAAAGTGTCATGTGTCATCCTGCCCTAAATAACTCTCCTACGTTATATTTTTTAACTTAAATTAATTTCATTTACTTGGTCATTCATTCATATAAATATGAATACATACAAATATAAAAAATATATTTATTGAGAAACTACTTTGTTATGCATTAGGGGTTCAAAGATGAATCACAAAGACCTCAACTGGTGTTACCAGAAAAAAATTGAGTAAAACAATTAGTTTAAATGACTAAAACAAACAAAATAATAATAAAAAAAAAACTTTTGGATTTATTAAATAAGTAATTATTGAGCATTACAAATACTTGTAATGTTTCCGGTTAATGTGCTAAGTGTTTGGTACACAAAGTTGAGTAAACACAATTCCCAGCACTCCAGGAACAAACTAGTGGAAGAGTGAATAATTAACACACATTTTCTATATAACAGAAGAGGTGTCCCATTTAGTTGGCCTCTGAGTGTTCTGAGGGATAGTTCTTTAGTCATATGAAGTCCAGTGAGAAAGAAGACCATGTGCAATGACAAGGAGGCAGAAATAAATTGTGACTGTTAAAGGAACTTCAATAATTCAATATTGTGCAGAAAAAATGATATGGAATTGGAAAAGACAAGGTTTAAGATGGAATCAGAAATATTTTGGGGTCTTGAACAATATTTCAGTTTTGGGACTATGGTGGTCCCTCCTATTTAAAACCCAATCAAAGATGTTAATTAGGGAAGTCACTTGGTAAGATCTATGTAACCCAGACCATCTCTCTGGAAAACTGTGAAGATTTAATGGAAAGGCACAACACCAAAATGCCACCTCCTAGACATGGCCTTCCTTAACCACCCTGTTTACTTGTGTGCCCCACCATAGTTATTGTCCAAAAGGGTAGTCTATATTATTATCTTCATAATTCTTAGTACAAAATTAAGTCATTATTTTTATGTATTTTTTACTTGACATTTTTTCCTGCTCCTCTCTCATCGACGGTTTAAACTCATGAAAATTGGGAACTAGTCTTTCTTGCTTATTACTATAACATAGTGCCTAGAGGACTGAATGTCACACAAATATATATGATGAATTAATGTACAAATGAACAGCATCACTGAGACAAGTAGGTGAATTGTGGTATAAGTGACTGAAATAATTATTACAGAAGAAAAATCACATTTTGTGGAATGGGGGTAATAATGAATTTGAACTGTCCAGGGGCATCTAGAAGATTTCTGGTAGGTATTTGGGTGTACAGATATTGTAGCTCTTGCAGGTGTCAGTGGCCACTTAAGTCATAAAGTTAGATAAGATCTTTAAAGAGAAAATGTATGTTGGGAGAAAAGGGCTAAAAATAGTACCCAGGAAAATTTTGACACAAAAAGGATAAGCAAAGAAAGAAGCAACATATGAAAGTATTTGAGAATGGCTTGCTAAAGAAAGAAAATGAAATCTAGTGGATCATGTAGTTAGAAATGTACTTAGCAAAATTTTCCCACAAAGACAAATTGCCGATCCGTATGAAATTCTGAAGAGAGATGAAAAATAATTAGTGTTTATTGTATTTGGTAATTAACCTTCATGATTTAATATAGATAAAAATCAATGTTATCATTTTACAAATAAGAAAAGTTAGCATCAATGTGATTTGTCTAATCTTCACATCTAATGAGGTGTGGAGTCAGAATTGAATCCATATTGAAAGGTTTTGTTCGTTTCACAATTTATTAACAGATTTTAAAACTGTCAAATGATACTTAGTCATCTATTAAGATAGTACACAGTGTTTCATAATTTTAGGGACTAACACCAGGAAATAGTTTAATAGATTTAGTATTGCTATACCATTCCCATGTTCCTGAAATATATCTTACTGGATACATGTGGCAGAAACTAATAACTAGTCCCTAATATCCCTTCTCTTTCCCCTGTACGAATTGAGAAATCATTGCTAATGGGCCAAATTCTGCTCCATCACCTGGTTTTTGCATGGCTAACAAGGTAAGGTAAGGATGATATTTGAATTTTTAAATAATTTTTAAAATTCAAAAAACTCAAAAAATAATTACAGTTAGTAATGTGAAAAGTAAACAAAATTAAAACTTTAGTGTTCATAAATTAAATCGTACCAAAACACAGCAATTCTAATTCATTTACATGTTATTGATGATGCCTTTGTGCTGCAGTGGCAGAGTTTGGTAATACAACAGAGACCATATGGCTCCAAAACTTTAAATAATTACCCTCTGTCCTTTTATAGATAAAGGTTGCTAACCCCTTCTCTGAAGCAATAAACGATTTAACTGCATGACCACCCAGCTAAAGAGTAACTTTCCCAGGCTTCTTTGAGGCAGTTAGGGCCTTGTGACAGAGTTCTGACAATGAATGTGGAAGCAGACATTATATGGGCAACATCAATATAGTGCTGTGTATGCAAACAGTTATGTTCTCCCTTCCTTCTTTTTCCACTAGCTAGTATCGCTAACACAATAAGGAAATAAACTTGTATTTTTGTTTAAGGTATTGTCATTTTGGTCCTTATTTAAACAGTCCACTCAATATCCTAATCAATACATTAGTCTAATATTAATATTTTTACATATTATAATAAATGTAATTTAATTTGTGAGAACTTATTAGATTTTTATCAAAAACCAATGTATTTTCAGGATGCTTACAAAAAGTGGTTAATTCATTTCTATATAAATAGAAAGTACATATTGCTGAAGAATAACTTTTGAAGCCAATTGACAAATGTTTAAGAAACATGGACAAATAATTCACGATTAGACGGAGTAACTGTGTCTTTAAATCAAAAATTATCAGTTTATCTAGTAATCCATTAATTTAAATTAAAGTAACAATATGATTACATTTTCACCC
Organism: Piliocolobus tephrosceles; assembly: GCF_002776525.5. NCBI lineage: Eukaryota > Metazoa > Chordata > Mammalia > Primates > Cercopithecidae > Piliocolobus > Piliocolobus tephrosceles. The sequence continues at coordinate 29,026,412 of NC_045436.1, read as the reverse complement.
AAAATAATCTCTTCTGTTTTCTTTGATAAGGAGAATTATCTATTTATGTGAAGCTTCTGGCTTCTCTCTGCTTTTTGTTCACTCCCTCTCTTCAGTGTTTGAAAACTGCATCTGATTGGTAAGAAACTTCACTTAAATTAATCATCCCATCCCACCATACTTGTTTTTCTTGAATACAAGCTGCTTGCATGAAGCACACATTCCCATCTTTGCTACAAAACGTACATCTGATGGCGGAAGGTCCTGTCTGATGTGTGTGTGTAGAAGTGTGTTGGTTAATTTTATGTATCAGTTTGACTGGGCCATGGTACCCAACAACATTTAATATTTGATCAAACACTATTCTGGATGTTTCTGTAAAGATGCTTTTTTGGGTGAAGTTAACATTTATTTAATGAACTTTGAGTAAAGCAGATTGCCCTTCATAATATTGGTGAGTCTCATTCGATCAGTTAAAGGAAGTCCTTACTAGAGCAAAAACTGACTTCACCAAGCAAGAATGTGAGCCAAATCCTTAAAATCTCTCTCTCTCTCTGTCTCTGTGTACACACACACACACACACACACACACACACATCCTATTGGTTATTTTTCTCTGGAGAACCCTGACTAAACTAATACAAGGGGGTAGGAGAGAAACACTGGGAGGTTGCAATTTGGTGGGGGCAAAATCAATTTTAAATATATATATTACATATATAATATATAATAATATTTTATAATTATATAATTTTATATAATAATATATAATTATATGCTATAACACATAATTAATAAATATTAATTATTTATATATCTATAATTATTTTCACATGGGCTCCTGCTATGTTTCTTAGGGTAAAATGCAGTTCCTAGTCACAGGCAGAATTATAGTGCACTGAGCCTCAAACTCCTGGCCTCAAGTTATCCTCTAGTCTCAGCCTTCCAAGTCGCTGGGGCAACAGGCTTGTCCCACCTTGCCTGTTGAATTCAGTTTTACAGGAGGCTGGCCTTTGATTTTGAATAATACATAAGAAGTATATTTTCAGGAAGCAAAACATATGTGGGTTGACTGACACTTCTTTTACGGGCAAGTCATACGGTTTCAGCTTCTGGACTTTTCTGAGTAGGCCAGGCATATTGCAGCTAGCAGTTTGCAGAAACTAGTATTGAACTATGAGGCTGGCTTTTATAGTTGTACTAAAAAAGTCATGCAGCTTTAACAAGAAGCTCTATCCTATAAGCCACAAGGTACTTTGACTCTAGTGGATGACTATAGTTTATGCCGCATGTTTTTAAAAGTAGGTAGCTCTTTCTTTAAAAGGAGCGGTCTTACCTTCATTGAAGCAGATGTCAATGAAGCAAAATTTCAAAATATTATGAAACAACAGGCAGTTCAAATGTTGTCTTTGTAGACTTAGGGAGTCAGATATACATGCTACTTTAAGCTCTCAGGTAGCGGAGCTTAGCATGTGTTTTAAAGCACTGGTAAAGTAGAGTTTTAAATTTTAGATCCAAGTCTACATAGGCAGCCCTGAATTAGTTGTTTGTTTCCATTTTCATTTAGGGTCAAAGCAGTAGTATGAGTGAGGAAGAGAGAGGAGTGAACTCATGTGATTTATACATAGGCATATGGGCTATCACCGATCTGAGTTTCAACTTAGCTCTGTATTAACTAATAACATATGAAGGATGAACCATTTTTTATGAAATGGATTTCTTAGACCTAAGGATTTCCATACCAAGTGGCAGCAGATACACTCACTGTTAACTCAGTTCAAAACTCAACTCTCACGATAGCCTGAACTTCATGTAACTAAATCCAATCTAAGTTCAGTTTGCTACCCCAGAGGTGCCAGAAACACAGGGTTAAAAGTAATGACTATTAATATATTTTAAACATACAGGAAGGAAAAAAATCTGCCTCAAGTAAGATCTGTTGAGAGGAATTACCACAGTTGTAAATCTCTAAATTTTGCATGCAGACAACACTGTTTCAATATCTCTCTCCAAGACAGGAGACATATGCATAATTGAATATTCTCCATGTGTGCAAAATTCTTCATACCCAAATTAACTTTTTGTAGGAAGATATTTCCCAATTGAGTTTAAGTTTACAAATTTTAGATTTATGTCAGATGGTATTGACTATTATCCTGGTGAAGCAGAAATCAGGATTTTCCTTGCCTACTCTTCATCCTGCAGTTACTTTTGTGTTTTTGATGTGGTCCTATGGCAATGCTAGAAACTGTTCTGGGATTAAAGCTTTGTTTATGGTCACATCTCTGGGGACTGGACATGGGACTGATTCTAAAATTAGGTCGACAATAGTCAAAATGTATAGTCATCTTTTGTGTCCTATTAAATCTTTTTACTCTATCAAAGAGGTTCATGAGAGCTCTGGTATCACAGTTGCAACATATGAGGCAATGTTGGGGGTAATATTAAATCCAGTGAGAGATAACCCTGGCAACAACCACTTTAAGAAATCTTGGCCCATTTTGACAACTGGCTGGGACGGGACAGAAAAAAAAATTGCAACAACAACAAGAAAAAGTACAAATCTTATTGTTTCATATTCAACTCATAAGAAAATTAATTTTTCATTTCAGTGTCTTAAAAGTTTGATACTTAGAGGTTTAATTTTCAAGACTTTTTTATGTTTGTGCTTTAATTTATGTCTAGCTATTTAATAATGGGAGAGATTTTTATTAATTGGTAGCATTTTGATATTATTAGTATTACCATTGGAAAATGTTTTTTTATGCCTTATTGGCATATTCCTTTGCCATTTATTAACAGTACAAAACTTTTTATAAACTATGGTGGACTGTAATACTTATAGTCATTAAGGCCCACTCAGGTGTTTTGCAGGGCCAATAATCCCTGTCATGTCGCAGTGTGATGCAATCTTACCTAGGGACTTTCAGAAGAAGATAAGGTCACCTCAGCACATATTTAATTCACATTTGAAAAAATGAAGTCAGCTGCATGAAAGGAATACAAATTCTCTTCTGGTTCTCTCTACCTTACATTTGTGTGGCCTTGTTTGTTTTTGCTCTTTTCCTGCAATACTCATTCCTTCCATTGGAAAAAGAAATATTAGATATCACTCCACATTAAAACAAAATTAAGAGTGGAGACAAAGCATTCACTTTTGTAAAACTCAAGATTTTAAATGTTTGTGACTCTTTCAGATTTGAATTTAACATTATGACAAAAGAGATGCCAAGGACAATCATTAAGAATGATGACTTGGAATGAACTGATTCAAATAATCAGGTTGACTCGCGGCTTTTATACAAGAGTAGCAATCCTGCTTTGAATCTTCATGCATAGATATTTGTGTAATATTTCTTAAGATTATTTGTTTGTTAGATTTTTGTAAGATCAAAATTTACATTGCTAGCATTAGTTGTCAGTATAGCAATGATTTGGGGTTTTCCAGAGTTAGTATAGGTAAAAAGAGTGTCTAGGTAACTGGTTTTCTATTTTTCAGTGATATATACAACCTAATCCATAATTTAGCACTGTATGGGAAGAAGAAAAATCCTAGTAATATCCTTGAGAAGGAGAGAAACTAGAACAAATGAAAGGGTAGTACAGATGATCTAATATCATTCCTAAAATATTCACTACAATAGACTCTTGACTATTCTGTTACATTTAAAGTTATGTATCTCACTTTTGTTCTTACTACTCAATTAGCTTTAGTACATAGTGTCAACTATTTTACTTGATAATGATCTTGGAAATTTATCAAAATAAATTTGTGATATGATAAAAAAAAAAAACTACGTAGGTATTTCCAATATATTTAAAAAGCCATTATTTTTCTTTAGTTCCTCTGACTTTGGTGTATAGGTACAGAAAGGTACCTAGCTAACAAGGTAGCATATTCTTTACTTCCAATAGCCTTCCATGAGCATTCCTATTCCAGAGAAGACTTAGTGGCCCAATATACTAGCAATCAAAAAAAGACATCCAGAGGACACCACTCAGATTTCATACAAAAAGATAAGACACAAATATCGTACACACACACATGCATTACTTGCTTACCTTTGTACATACTCCTTACAAAAATCTCAAGTGCTATATACCTTTCTATCATTAATAATCTTTATGAGAAATGTAATGCAAAAAAAAAATTCTTCCATGTTCTTGACTTTCTCATTTCTATTGAAAACAATGCCTGGCCTTACATTCTAGGTATTATAAAAGAATAGATAATAGCCTGTCTTTCATTTATTACTATCTACCTTCAGAAAATTTATACCACCTAATGTGTAATTTAAAACACTTGCAACACTTTACCTTATCTTCTCTTATTTTTCTTGTCATTCTCTTGTCATAGACTTCTTTTACATGTGTTATAAATTCTTCATTATATCGAAATATAAATGTATAAATATGTGTGTGTATATATATGTACATATATATGAATGTTTATACATAAAATTAGTTGCCTTTGAAAAAGTAAAATTGCTGTAATAATAACCAAATATAATTTATGGTATTCTTCCTTCCAAGGATTCCATACTGCTTTCTGATATAATTTCCCTTAAATTAGAAAACATATTTTAGTCTCTCTTATTATGTGGACCTGCTGGGAATGAATTATCCAAAGTGTCTTTTATTTGAGTGTTCACTTCCATTTTTCAAGGGTAGTTTTGCTACATGTAGATTCTATAGTAACCATTTTTAAAAATTTAAGCAATTTAAATCCATTGTTCCATTAACTGCTTGTTTATTTTGTATACATTGATTAGTTACGTGTTACTATTTTTATACTTCTGCATGTGATGTATAGTTTTTTTGCAGCTCTTAAAATTCTTAAGGTTTTTAAAAGTAATTTTACTACATTATGGCTAAGTATAACATGTTTTCTGTTTTCTTTTTTGAATTTTTTGCTTTTTAGTTTATTTGATTTTGGCCATGTAGAGGTTCTTGGATTTGTGGGTTGGATTTTTTTTTTTTAAATGGAAAAATTTAGCTATATTACTTATGCAAATATTTGTATGTTTTATTCTCCTTTCCCTCTCTCCCTTCCTGGAACTCTAATTGTGTGTATATTATTCATTTTGATCATGTCTCACATGATATTATGTATTGGTTCCTATTTTCCTATAATTTATTGCTCTCTGCTTCAGTTGGATAATTTATATTTAACAGTCTTCAAACTCAGTGATCTTGTCTTCTGCTCAACCTGCCGCTAATCCCATCCAATGCATTTTTATTTTAAGACTTACATTTCTCAGTTGTAAAATATATTTTAGCTCTTTTTTAGAGCTTATAATTCTCTCTCAAAATACTTCATTTCTTTGCATATGATATCCATTTTTTCTATATTTTTTGTAATATTTATAATAATTATTTATTTTACTAATTTAGTAAATAAAAGCTATTTGTTAGGTTTCTTTTATCGACCTTACTTGTCTTAGTTACTAGTCATTTTTTATGTATATGTAGGTGAAGTCCAGATATTACATGAAATAAAAAAGTTTGGACTTAGTGTCTATAGTTTCATTTGTTTAGATACCAGGATCTAACTCCTTTTCTCTCTCTGAGTGGTAAGGTAAGCTGTTTCTACACATATTCTTCATGTGAGCTGGGAAAAAATTGGCTTCTCTTTTATATATTTTTATTTTCTTTGGACTCAACTCTAGGAGGAACCTCATATTTAATCTCTAAAAGAATGTGCAGAACTGCACAATTTCTCTCTTCCTGTAAGGACCTCTTCTGTTGTAATTTATGTCAAATTTGGGGTAGGTGCAGGGATAAGAATCACTGGGCCAATGGATTTCTTTCTTCTTTTCAAGCTCTTCCACTCTCAAACTTGAACCAATAGTTCATACTGTCATTCAAAGCCCTAATGATTTTCCCACATCTCCGTATGGCATCCTAACATAACCAGAAAATGTGTTTGCCTCTGATATTGAAACTGTGTGACTTGCATTTCACATATCAAGGGCTTTTTCTTCACTGAAATTAAGTTCAGTAAGCCTTTATTGTTTTTGCTATTATTTGCTGGTTGTTTAGAAAATATCATTATTATTTCACCTGAGGTTTTCTATTGTACCATTCAAACAAAGTGTTTTCTTATTTTCTTACCTCTTGTACAAAATCTGAAGTCTGTCTTTTCTCATTCTTATAATTAAGAGAATGCAAATAATTGTATAATGATGCCTTGTCCAGATTTAGTTGACTTGCAGATTTCCCACTGAATATACCATTAACTCCTTCATCTGTGTTAGATGAATGACTTTTACTGCTGCTTATATAATTTTATCTGTATTTTCAATTATTTACATAAAATTTCCTGTTTTATAAGTAGCTCTTTATATTTATATTGTTCTTTCTTTTTTTTTTTTTAATTGTTGACCACTTATTTCTCAAAATAACAATGCCTGGCACATAGCAGGTCCTCAGTAATGAAAGTTAACTGAATGAATAAATGCCCTAGACAGGCACTGTCCAACAGAACCTCCCGTGACAATGGAAATGTTCTATGTCTGTGCTGTCTGATATGGTGGCCACGGCTCCCTGATATATGATCAGCTATGGTAGCAATGAGCACATGAATGGTGGCTACTGTAACTGAGAAGCTGAATTTTATTGTATTTTAATTATTTGAATTTAAATAGCTGCATGGATACTGTGGGTATGTATTAGATCCTGCAACCCTAGGCCAAGCAGATGGAGTTCTTTTAGTAGCCAGTAAAGAGGAGAAAGAAAATAAAGCCTATATTGTTCTTAAATTATGCTTCATTAATACGTTTATTATGAAAGAATAATTATATTTGTAACTCCTCCTGATGGGCTATACAGATTATGAACTACCCATAAACTTTTTTCCCACGGAATGATGTCATCTAACTAGGACGAATTGCTAAATCGAGATTGCTTTCTCTCTCAATAGATACTTATCTATTTGTCAAAGTTTATTATTTGTCTAGGTTCTTTTTTGCTGCGTTGTTCTTATCAATACAATGATTCTTTCATCATAGGACCTCCTCCACAGAACCCACATCTCAAATACTTATCCAAATAATTTCAATTTACTTGGTTACCTCCTGACCAATTTTGATGTTGAACCTAGTTTAGTGTTCCCAGACAATTAATGATGTAACATGTAGAACACATGAGCTATTCCCCAGCAATTTTATGTCTGTCTTCTACACAATTCCATCCTTTAGTTCCTGTGATAGACACATTTCACTTGAACCACCGTATTTCAATAGGAAACATAATATTGACCAAATATTTTTCTAGTATTCTTTCCTTTTGTGTTCTTTATATTGTTTTTATTTTATATTTTCACATTTGGCTATTCATTATGTTACATATTTTGACATATTTTGGTGTATTTTTATAAGTTAAATAACTATTAGTAAGTTTTGTTTCAAAAATTTTAGTAGGTAGGTAAGTATTCTGCCAACAAAACATCTTATTTTAGCTATATCATTCTATTTATTTCAATATATCTGAAGAGTAAACATATTCCATTCTCCTACTGCACTTTCTAATTTAACTATAATTGTATCATGTATCATATCATATAACTAAATTTCATACGTCTATAAAATTACAAATGCTAATGAGATGAAATCTACTTTTACTGACAGTTACCTCATTATAAAAATACATTCTTTATATTAGATATTTCTTTAACAATTTACTCATATTTATTGTTTAGACAATCCCATATTTTAACTTCAAATATACTTAAAATTTATTTATTTCTATTTTTAATCTATGACACAGTATTGTACATACAATAGAGGTCTTATCATCTGAGTTTTTCTATTTTTAAAACACATCTTTTGAATTATGGTCATTCTGTTTTGAATTATCTTTCCATTTATTGCAATAGACATGTTTTCAACTTGCTTCTAATCTCCTATGTTATTGCCTTTGTTTCACAACATTATATAGGATTTATTATTTATCTATGATATTTGTGTTCCCTGACATCAATTTTTTCCAGGTTCCCCTATAAAATCAGTATATAGTCTCTAGTCTTAAAATGGCTTTAGATGAGTAGAAATAGGCAATTTAGTTTATATTCATATGTCTATAAGTATATTTGTATTTATGAACTCATACATTTTAATTTACAACTTATAAATATTTAAATTTATATTTCTAATTTTAAACTTTTTTTCTTTTAAAAATAGCAAAATAACATTAATTTTCTTAATATTTCAATTATGCTTTGGGGTCTTATAGAGACAAACATTCTTAAATCACTTATAACTGCAAGTTAAATATGCATCACTCCTTTTTTATATGTCTTTTGCTCCCTGAAGATTATTTATTCACAGCATGTATTATTTTTCTTTATGTAATTTATCACTCAGTCTTTTGACTGGAATTAAAGCATCCATTGTTGAAACTAAAATGGCTTCAACATAATTAAATTATATTTAATAAATATTTAGTCTCTTCAAACTTTGTGATTGACATTTGTTCCTGTATTAATGTTAGTATTATTGCCTATAAATAGTACAGTCTTCCTTTCAATATTGTTCTCCATATAATTTATGAAATAAAATTAACTGAAAGAAAATAATGATCTTAATATTTTAAAGAAAAGTTAAGTACATATACAAAATCATTATTCAAATTGCTCTTTAAAATCTATTTTAAACACAGCTCCCAGAATATATTTCTCTGTGAGTGTGTGTGTGCATGTGCAAATGAAAAAAATAAGTGGAGGAGAGAGAAAAAGAATATATCTAAAATTTCTCAACTTCTATTTATTTTTTATTTATAAATCATGTTTCCATTTCCATGGTTGTACTGACAGAAATAATAAATTGTGGGGAAAAAAATAAAGAAAACATATATATCTGGTTCAGAATATACTTAAAGGTTAAATGATACTTAAGGAATATTTTCTTGTACCTAGAAAATATTTACACATTTCATAAGCAAATTTCTTGATATATAATTAATTTATTCTATCAAAATATTTTACATCATATTTACCATTTCTAAGAGTAGTCTATATTCATCCTGAGAAGGTCAATATCAGAAGTCGATACCAACTACTTCTATCCTTATTTTTTGAAGGCAGAAATTTATCTACATAAATTTCTTTTTATATTAATAAAATGCAAATTCCCATTTTAACTGTAATGAATTCTTTTATTGCCTAAGTTTTTCTTAATGCTCATGCTTTTTAAAATTTTCTAAGGATAGAAAAGATAATAGCTTGACATAGCTTGAAATATCAAGGCCTCTATATACACTAATTAGTCATTGGATATGGTTTGGCTGTGTCCCCACCCAAATTTCATCTTGAATTGTGGTTCCCATAATCCCCCCATGTCATGGGAAGGACCCAGTGGGAGGTAGTTGAATCATGGGGGCAGTTATCCTCATTTTGTTCTCGTGACGGTGAGTGAGTTGTCACAAGATCTGATGATTTTATAAGGGGCTTTTCCTTCTTTTGCTGGGCATTTCTCCATGCTGTCATGGGAAGAAGGACGTATTTGCTCCCCCTTCTGCCATGATTGCAAGTTTCCCGAGACCTCCCCAGCCCTCTTGAACTACAAGTCAGTGAAATCTCTTTCCTTTATAAATTACCCAGTCTTGAGTATGTCTTTATTAGCAGCGTGAGAATGGACTAATACATCATCTCTAAGTATAATTTTGTTTCATTGTAACAGTATTTAGAAAGAAAATTATCATGACTCTAATTTTATTTTACATATTCTTTCTGGTGGCAGAGTCTGGAAAGAACCATAGAAATGGCACCTCAGATGGGGAAGGAAAAAAAGAACAAGTCATCAGCTTTGGATTTCAGGAGCTGAAGTAGAGAATATATTTGATGTCTGCCGCATTTCTGTACCCTTCAATGACACTCTGTCCATGTTATTGGTATCGCTGACAAATAAACTATTTGCTGCATGACTGGTGGATGAAGAATAAGGGTGACCGAAATGAATTCTCACCTTAAACCACCATGTTGGCATCCACAATGTGACCCAGAAGTGCAAAGGTCTGGACATTGCTGCTCTACACGTCAGATTACAGACCACAGGAGGAAATACAACTAAGATCTGTGGGCCTGGGGCTCAGTCAGTCCTCAGTGCCCTTGCTCATTAAGGAAAGGAGATTGGGTAGATTAAGGATGTCATTGACATCTTCTGTCAGCACTCATAGGAAGGACGGTCACTATTGTAGCCATCTATAAACAAGAATACTCAAAATAATGTTTTATGTTTTTAAATTGCCCTTGATTATGCCAAAAATGTATATTAACTCTAAATAATAAATATTTCTGAACTAAGGAAATGTTCTTAATAAATAAGCATACCAATGAGATGCCATTTTTAACTAAACACAAATTCTTCTCTTTTTCACTTTGTTTTGCATGATATTACTTTAGTTAGCCTGAGTTATCCAGCTAACGCAAGTTATATTAAGTTGTGATTAGGTTTTTTTTTTTATTGAGATAGAGTCTTCCTCTGTCACCCAGGATGGAGTGCAGTGGCACAGTCTCGGCTCACTGCAACCTCCCCCTCCTGGGTCCAAGCGATTCTCCTGCCTCAGCCTTCAGAGTAGCTGGGATTATAGGCGTGTGCCACCACACCAGGCTAATTTTTGTATTTTTAGTAGAGACAGGGTCACCATGTTGGCTAGGCTTATCTTGAACTCCTGACCTCAAGTGATCCACCTGCCTTGGCCTCCCAAAGTGCTAGGATTACAGGTGTGAGCCACTGTGCCCAGCTTGATTAGGATTTTTATAGCAAAAGTAATATGGATTGAAATATTTTATGTTTTTTACATTCAAAATTGTATTAACTCCCAATGTAACAGAATTTAAAGCCAGTTTCACTAAGAGAAGACATCTTATAAAATCTGTATCATATAAAAGCCAGTCTAGAGAGTTCAGAGCTGCTATTATATTTGGTTTATACCGTCTCAATTTATGATGGCTGGGCAATATATGTTTCTGCCTAAGGAAGAAGGGTTATGTGATTTAAAGGATACAAAAGGCCTGATGCTAGGCCCTTCTTGACCTATAAAGCAAGGAAATTATGGAAGAATGAGTGGCCATTATTTACAGTATTGGTTTTACTCCTACCCATTTTCTACAGTCTTTGGAAGAAGATGAGTTATTAGAAATCTGCAAGAAGAAAACTGAGGGCCAGATGACATTGAAACTAGTGGCAGAAGCCACTAAATAAGCTAAAGGGAGGATTGTGGCTTCTCAAGGAAGCGATCCATATGGTCACTTCCAGCATAGACTAAGTAATGAGAATATACCATCAGCAAGTAGACTGTAGCAATGTGATACTATTGCAAAATTACTCATTTGTCCATGGTATTTATATGCTGTATAGCGAACCCATGATGAGGGACTAAAATGCACTGAAAACATTAATAGGCTAGCATAGGTCTGGAGCAGAAGGAAAGGATTTAGTGATTGATTTCTACCTACTGGCAAATAATCTAGGTAGAACATTTGCACCACAGCTGGTAATATATATTAGGGACCGAAGCAGTCCAGAAACTCCACAAGAGAGCTGCACGACTCATGAAGATGAACAACATAATTCCCTGTTAACCAGAAAACACAAAAACACTTCCAATATAGATTCCATCTTGGGAGACAGAAGAGAAGTAATTATAAAGGGATACTATCTTAAAAATACTAAATTATCCCAAATTTTATTTCCATGGTTTGAAATAGTATTAAGGAGTTATAGACATTTGGCTTAACAAATGTTTATTAAGCATCTACTATACAGGGATTTCTCTGTGAGATCCTTGAGGAATATAAATGCATTAGCTGCTTACCTCATACCTATTGCTATGCAAAAGCAAAATTAATTGACCATAGGTCATGATTTTTCCAGCTAAATAACTAAAACTACACTAGCTTTGTCTTCAGAGAACATTATAGTCAGAACATGTTAATTGTTGGTTCCATGACTGAAGAAACTTCATGTCTCATGCCTACCTCCCATGCCTCCATATCCTTTACTTTTCAATAGAGCCTGGCACAGAGTGACTGTTCAATAAATGTTTGCAGAATTAATGAATTCCAGCCTCTGAGTCAATGCCTTCCTTTTCAGATGTCAATGTGAATAAACACTGTTTTATTGTTCTTGTGCCTGAAAACACTGAAAATAGCCCTCTCACAATTTGGAAACCACAGTTTCCAATCAGGCTTCTGTGAAGCTTCTTTTTCATTGAGTGCTACTTCCTTCTCTTGTGGTATGTGCCACCTTTAAGATGTCGCCAACACTAGTCACAGAATTATAAACTCATGATATTTCTAATTTTAAGGGGTCTTTCATTCTGTGGCTACATCTCTGTTATGTGTTCTGGAATCCAGTCAAGCAGCTGTCATCAACCAGAGATAAGTATTGTGCCACCAAAAAAAACTAAAAGCAACCTAGAAAGAGCGATTATGTCTGGAGAGAGGGAAGAGTGAAAATAAACTTCAAGGATAAAGGTGTGTTCAAGCTAGGTCTTAAAAGGACATCAATGTTCATAGAAAAAAAGACACTGTAAAATAAGAACAGGCACAATACAGCCAACTTTATAAGGCATTAGGGAGATACAATAATTTTTTTCACCAAATATCCTACCTATGTTAACATTTTGGCTCATTCATTTTGAAATTTCAACATTTTAAACAGCAGTAGAGAAACACACTACATTTTAACATTCTACATTATTTTATTATCTTATTTACATATATAGTAAATTGAGGAAAATCATTATTGTGACTCAGAATATAATTGATATTTAAATCAGTTAATTCTACTTTCTCATGGGTATAGGCTGAAATGTTAGCTTATTTTTCTCAATTTAACAGAATATATAGATTTCTATGAATATCAAATTATAAATAAAATTAAAAGATTACATTAATGTCCATACAATATTCATAAAAGTATTATTTAAAAACATATGGTTTTACACTTCTCTCTTTTTCTCACAAGAAAATTGTGTTACACTTTCTATTGTTGCTACTAAGTATCTTCCTGTCTCCCCACATTAAAATAAAAGCTGACATCACAACATTTAATGGAATAACTCAACTGTTTATTTTTTGATTGGAAGCTTAACCTTTAAACTACAATCTAATTTTTCCTTTAGTTTTCTAGTCTGCATTTACTATACTATTTTGTTTCAAAATGTAACAGTTAGCACATCAAAAAGCTTATCCACAATGATCAAGTTGGCTTCATCCCTGGGATGGAAGGCTGGTTCAACATACGCAAATCAACAAATGTAATCCATCATATAAACAGAACCAAAGACAAAAACCACGATTCTCTCAATAGATGCAGAAAAGGCCTTCGACAAAATTCAACACCCCTTCATGCTAAAAACTCAATAAACTAACTAGTGATGGGACGTATCTCAAAATAATAAGAGCTATTTATGACAAACCCACAGCCAATATCATACTGGCTGGGCAAAAACTGGAAGCATTCTCTTTGAAAACTAGCACAAGACAGAGATGTCTTCTCTCACCATTCCTATTCAACATAGTGTTGGAAGTTCTGGCTAGGGCAATCAGGCAGGAGAAAGAAATAAAGGGTGTTCAATTAGGGGAAGAGGAAGTCATATTGTCCCTGTTTGCAGATGACGTGATTGTATATTTAGAAAACCCCATCGTCTCAGCCCAAAATTCCTTAAGCTGATAAGCAACTTCAGCAAAGTCTCAGGATACAAAATTAACATGCAAAAATCACAAGCATTCCTGTACACCAATAACAGACAGGCAAATCATGAGTGAACTCCCATTCACAATTGCTTCAACGAGAATAAAATACCTAGGAATCTAACTTACAAGGGATGTGAAGGATCTCTTCAAGGAGAACTACAAACCACTGCTCAACAAAATAAAAGAGAACACAAACAAATGGAAGATCATTCCATGTCCATGGATAGGAAGAATCAATATCATGAAAATGGCCATACTACCCAAGGTAATCTATAGATTCAATGCCATCCCCATCAAGCTACCAATAAATTTCTTCACAGAATTGGAAAAAACTACTTTAAAGTTCACATTGCCAAGAAAATCCTAAGCTAAAAGAACAAAGCTGGAGGCATCACGCTACCTGACTTCAAACTATACTACAAAGTTACAGTAACCAAAACAGCAGGGTACTGGTACCAAAACAGAAATGTAAACCAATGGAATAGAACAGAGCCTTAAGAAATAATACCACATATCTAGAACCATCTGATCTTTGACAAACCTGACAAAAACAAGAAATGGGGAAAGGATTCCCTATTTAATAAATGATGCTGGGAAAACTGGCTAGCCATATGTAGAAAGCTGAAATGGGATCCCTTCCATATACCTTATACAAAAATTAATTCAAGATGGATTAGAGACTCAAATGTTAGACCCAAAACCATAAAAACCCTAGAAGAAAACCTAGGTAATACCATTCCGGACATAGGCATGGGTAAGAACTTCATGGCTAAAACACAAAAGCAATGGCAACAAAAGCCAAAATTGACAAATGGGATCTAATTAAACTAAAGAGCTTCTGCACAGCAAAAGAAACAACCATCAGAGTGAACTGGCAACCTACAGAATGGGAGAAAATTTTTACAATCTACCCATCTGACAAAGGGCTAATATCCAGAATCTACAAAGAACTTAAACAAATATACAAGAAAAAATCAAACAACCCCATCAAAAACATGGGTGAAGGATATGAACAGACACTTCTCAAAAGAAGACATTTATACAGCTAACAGACACATGAAAAAATGCTCATCATCACTGGCCGTCAGAGAAATGCAAATCAATGAGATACCATATCACACCAGTTAGAATGGTGATCATTAAAAAGTCAAGAAACAACAGGTACTGGAGAGGATGTGGAGAAATAGGAACACTTTTACACTGTTGGTGGTACTATAAACTAGTTCAACCATTGTGGAAGACAGTGTGGTGATTCCTCAAGAATTTAGAACTAGAAATACCATTTGACCCATATCCCATTACTGGGTATATACCAAAGGACTTTAAATCATGCTGCTATAAAGACACATGCACAGGTATGTTTATTGCAGCACTATTCACAAAAGTAGAATTGGAACCAATCTAAATGTCCATCAATGACAGACTGGATTAAGAAAATGTGGCACATATACACCATGGAATACTATGCAGCCATAAAAACAGATGAGTTTTTGTCCTTTGTAGGGACATGGACGAAGCTGGAAACCATCATTCTGAGCAAACTATCACAAGGACAGAAAATCAAACACCGCATGTTCTCACTTATAGGTGAGAATTGAACAATGAGAACACTTGGACACAGGATGGGGAACATCACATACCGGGGTCTGTCATGCAGTGTGGTGGGTGGGGAGGGATAACATTAGGAGATATACCTAATGTAAATGATGAGTTAATGGTTACAGTACACCAACATGGCACATGTATACATATGTAACAAACCTGCACATTGTGCACATGTACCCTAGAACTTAAAGTATAACAAAAAATAAATTTAAAAAAGAAATAAGGAATAATTTCAATTTAGTAAATAAACATTTTAACCTTCATTACATCAATGAACAGTTTATATCAGCTTGAAGAAAAATATAATTCACTCTAATAAATATATTCCATTTCTCAACAATGACAATTTTGTTAAATTAGAGAAACATAATTTAAATTATTTCACACCTCCCTCATTTGTAAAAATTTCTACTCTTATTTATCTTTTCTAATTTATCTTTTTTTCTTTTTGCTTGTTCTTGAGAGGACATGGTAGAAAATGAAAAAACAGCAGGGAGTAAAATTTTGATAGTATCATTACATAGGAGGCTTTTCTCATTACAGAAGTTCTCTTACTGTTATCAGTGTTAAAATACCTTTCATTATGTGTGTGTCTTTGAAAATTATATTAATAATTTTTGGAAGATCCAAAGCTTCATTTGGGACTGGACACAAAGGAGTGGATAATTAGTTGATGACCCAGAGGAGGCTTTTGTCTTGATGGAAACAGGCAATTTAGCCCAAGGAAATGTTGCAGATTACAATCCATTATATAACATTCCAGGATTTTTTTTTTTTTTTTTAATGAGAGAAGCTACTGGTAAAACACAGTAGGAAATAAAATGTGTCTTATTCAAATTAGAGAAAGTAGCCTTTGTAGTCATATGGCATTATGCTAAATATATGAGGTTAAATTTAAACTTATCAAGTGTGATGGCTTGGGAGAAATAAAATCTATGATTATCTGAATTGATAAACTATGGATAAAGCTTATAAAAGACACAAATAGAATTAAGTATACACATCTTTGGTTTTCCATCATTTACACTTACATAAATAAATTACTAAAAAGTCTGTGAAAAAACAAAATAGCTGCAAACTAATTCCTTCACCTTTCAAATTCTTCAAAAACACTATCTTATTTAGTTTTAAAAAACAGTTCAAATCTATAATGTATTAAAACCACACAATGGGCTCTTTCTCTTTTATGATTTTTTTATTACTTAAAATAATACCTTGTCACTTTAAATATAAAGAATGTGAAAAATCCTTTTGGAGAGAATAACTTTTAAAGTTATGTTGATACAAATCCAATATTTTATTTAGATAGTTTTCTAGACAGCATTATGGCAACACATTTGATTGCTTGATTTAAACCCTGCCTCATAACAACTGATGACACCAATTGTTTTAATTTCTGAGGCCAAAAATATTGGAAGCCTTCTTGATTCATTTCTTTGTCTCACTACCCTTGCCTCTAATATCCATGTGGATATCCTCGTTTCTATCCTAAAAGTATACACAAAATTCAACCACTTCTCCCACCTTGATGAACCATCCTCATTTCTCATTTAGATGAAAACAACGCACTCTTTAATGGCCTCCTAGATTTTCTTCTTGCTGTGTTGCAATATATTTTCCACAAAGAAAAAAGATTATTTGCAAAAATCACTTCTACTTACTCTTCTGTTCAAATGCTGTGACGGGTCCCATTTTGTTACACCAGGTAGCCAGTTAGACATGAGCAGGGCAGGAGAGGGCTCCCAGGCCCTTCCACACATCTTGAATGTTTGGAAGCCGTCAGGTGATGGTCAGGCAGTTAGTTGTTAATTGTTTCTCTAAAACAATAATGGATTGCAGCCAGCGCCAGGGAAAGGCAGTCTCCCAGTAAGGAGAAACACCTGAATCTGATGAACAGTAGCTTCCTGATAAGAACTCCAGAGTTGAGTAAGTGGGCTCATGCACTTGCACTAGGAGGTAAAAGGGCAAAGCTTAAGCCATATATGGCCTTCTAGGAACATTTGACTGGTAAGAGAAGAATGACTCAAGTGAGCATGTGTATAATTCCAGTAAACATTCTACACATGCAGCTCCTCCCACGTGTTGCCAGGTAACTACACACACTACACATGTAAACAGCCCACTCCAGAGAAATAATCAAGGAAAAGAGATGCAGGACCCCAGAAGTATAGCACTGTATAAAACCCCAAATGAAAGGTCAAATAGTGCACCTGATCGCTCAAGTGGCCCACTTGCACCTCTTCCAAGTGTACTTCTTTTTTTTCCTGCTCTAAAGCTTTTAAAATAAACTATCACTCCTGAACTAAAACTTGCCTGTCTCTCACTCTGCTTTATGCCCCTCAGCTGAATTCTTTCTTCTGAAGAGGTAAGAGTGGAAGTTGCTGCAGACCTATGTCGATTTGCATCGGTAACACATTTTGATGCCATGTGGCTCAGATACATTCCCTAGTGCTAACAATTTCAATGCTGGTAAAGCCGCACTTCTGATCATCTAAATAGCCCTCCATGATTTACCAGCCCCTCCCACAAACATGCATTTCTCTCTCGATATTCTTGTTCACTCACTATAGAAAAATTCACTTTAATAGGAACATAGAACAATCTTAAATTTGTATGTATCAGATAACATGATTCTTAAAATACATAAAACAAGTTAATAGAACTAAAATGGGAAAAAAATCTCAAGAATAATTGGGCATTTTTTACACATTTCTAAATACCTATTTAAAAAAGAAGTAGGTCCAAAAAATCAATAACAATATAGAAGACTTGAACAACATAATCGATTTGATCTAAATGATATGTGTGTATACTCAGTAGCTGCAAAATACACATGCTTTTCAAGTACATAGGGAATGTTTGACTAAATAGAACAGATGTCTAGATATACACAAGTTACAACTCACTTCAAAACAACAAATATAAAGAATTGAATTCCTTTATTATAATGTAATTGTCACAGATATAAACAACACTGAGATAAGTGAAACATTCTGAAATATTCACAAATTTAGCACCACACTTAAAAATATCCAAGGGGTCAAAAAATGTACAATTAAAATTCGGTGATAACTTGAGTTGGAAAGATAACAAAACTATGCCAAATCCTTAATCTTGGGATGTAGCTAAAGCTGGGCTTATCACTCTAAATACACATATTATAGCAGAAGAAGTGCTGACAATGGCTGACCAAAGTTTGTATCAATCTCAAAAAACTACAAAAAGACAGTTAATCAAAAACAAGTAAATTAGATGAAAGGAGATAATATATGTAATAACACATATATTATGAAATATAAAATACACATTCAACAAAGAAAAATTCACAAAGTCAAAATTTTGTTAACATTAATAAAATGAATAAACTAGAAGAATCAAATAAGAAAAAAAGAAAAATTACCAAATAAGAAAAAGAGATCAGGCATGGTGGCTCACACCTGTAATCCCAGCACATTGGGAAGCCAAGGCTAATGGATCACTTGAAGTCAGGAGTTTGAGACCAGCCTGGCCAACATGGCAAAACCCCATCTCTAGTAAAAATACAAAAATTAGGTTGGCATAGTGGTGTATGCCTATAATTCTAGCTACTCAGGAGGCTGAGGCAAGAGAATCACTTGAGTCCGGGAGGCGGAGGTTGCAGTTAGCCGAGATCATGCCACTGCACTCTGGCCTGGAGGACAGAGTAAGACTCTGTTTAAAAAAAAAGAAGAAGAAAAAAAAAGAGGACATCAGAATAAAATTTGTAGACATTGAATAGATAACATAATGTATGCTAATAAATTTGACAATTAAAACAATGCAATATTCTTTGTAAAATGCAGTGTTACATATAAAGTTTCAGTGCTGCAAAAGGAATACCACTTGAACAGAAAATTTTCTTTTTAATTCTCAGCAAGGCAAGTTACTTCTATAGAAGGGAGCACCCTTACAGATGGAGCGATGGTGAGTGCACACTTGGACAAGGCAGGAGAAGGGGTTCTTATCCCTGATGCAGGTTGCCCCTGCTGCTGTGTCATTCCCCTATTGGCTAGGGTTGGCCTCACAGGCTAAACTAATTTCCATTGGCTAATTTAAAGAGAATCATGGGGTGAGTGCTTTGGCGGGAGTCAGGGCAGAGCAGGAAGGAGGTAATCAGAATGAGTCAGGGTGGAGCAGGTGATTGAAATGAGTCAAGGTGGAGCAGGTGATCAAAAAGATTGCTTTACGAGAAAGTTAAGTTTAAAAGTAGAAGGCACAGAATTGAACATACTGACATATTAATTCTTTGAAAAGAAATTTAGAACTCGTATCTAACGATAACTTTCCAAATGGACAGAAGAGCAACAGAAAATTTGAATAAAATATATTTATTTTTAAAATGATTATAATAAAGCTGGGGAAAAAGACATTATTTAAACACTTCTCATAAAAAAAGTCTTTAAACAAACAAGCAAAAAATTCAGATGGCTTCCTTGATAATTTATTCTAAAAATTGAAGGGAGAAAGAATACCAATTTTAAGGAAATTCTTCCTGTAGAGTGAAAAGAGGAAAACATTCTCTAACATGTTTTGTAAGGCCAAATAGAGTCTGTTATTAAAATCCTGACAACTTTATTAGCAGGGAAATTACTGTGCAATAACTGTCATAACCCTAAGGCAAAATCCCTAAACAAAATATTAACAAGCCAAAGGCAACACCTACTGAAAAGAATAATCCATTGTGACTCAGATGCATTCATTCCAGTAATGCACAGCTGTTTAATATTAGAAAATCAATCAATATGGTTTAATACATTAACAAAATAAATGCATTACACGATCACCTAGTACGTGCAGAAAAATATTTCACAAAATCAATGCTGATCCATGAAAAAAATAAAACTTCTAGGCAAACCAGGAAGAGAAAGAAACTTCCCTAATGTGGGATAAAACATACCCACAAAAGAAAGAATTATTTTTAAATGACATGACGATATATGTAGAAAAATGAAATTAATTTATAAAATATTAGGATGTATATGCAGATTTAGTAAGGACACTAGATATTTGGTCAATTTATGAAAATTGTATTTTAATACAATTGTATTCTACATGTTAAGCAATAAAAAATTATCAATGAGTATTAAAACCATGCACTTTTATTAAGCAAATATTAGGATTACAGGTAAATACATATAAGGAGAGAGATTGTTCTTCCAGATGTTCACATGGCTAAAACTTAATGTGTTCTGAAATTCACCTCCTCAGCAGTCCTGTGGTGAGCGAACTATTTGAAATTAAAGCTCATACTCTCTATTGTTTTGGTTCCTCTTATCCTGCTCTTGTTTTTCTTTTCTTTTTAGTTTTTTGAATGTTGTTTTGTTTTCTGTAAAATTGTTTATTTCATGTGTGTTTGTTTTCTCTCTGTTCTCATAAATATATAAACTCTGTGAGCACATGGTTCCCAGGCTGTTATTTTTAAATGATACATTCCAAGATCAATAGTGCTTGGTACATATTAAGTACTTGTTAAGTATTTTTTCAACAAGTAAATAAGGTCAATATTATGTTATACACCCTAGATTGAAGAAATCAAATAAATAAAGTCTTGCAACATAAGATATTGGTAAGGATATGGAGCAATAGGAGTGCTCACACACTACTGGAAGCACAATCAATTTTGAAAACATGTTACTACTCACCAACAATATCAATGTGTACATGCCTCAAAACAAAATAATTTTACTACTAGTTATATATTCTTAGGAAACTCTTACACATGTATAAAAGGAGATACATAAAATAATATTTACTCAAGAATTGCTCAGAATATCAAACCTGGAACCAAATAAAATGTTCATTAACATTAGAATAAATGAATATGCTCTATGATTTTCATACAAAGGGACACTCTATAACGATAAAACAAATGCACCATATAGCATCATTAATTAATTGAAAATATTTACACAGAGAGAAATAATCTTGTATTAAAAAATAGACAAAGCAATTTTCAAGTATACAACATATTGTTATTAATTACTATCACTGTAAGAAACATGCAAGATAATCCATGTATTAATTAGCTTGATTTAACCATTCTACTGTGTATACAGATATCAAAACATCCTGTTGTATACCATAAATGTATACAACTTTATTCTTCAATAAAATTGAATAAAATACAAAGCTCAACTACATAGGTAAGTAGATAGATAGATAGCTAAAATCTACTTTTAGCTAGCTAGATAGGTTAGATAGAAAGGCATATATATGTGGGTGATAAAAGCTATAAAGAAATACAAGGTGATGATTAGTACTCAATTTAGCATAGTGAAAACACAGACTAAGAATGCAATGACAAACTCTCTGGGAGTTCATCCATTATTTTCCCTTTTTCTTCAGGTTGAAGCTAGACTATAACTCTAATGTTCACAGGTAGTTCCTTGATATGCTTTTATACTTCTGTGTAATAGAATATCTTTTGACACATAAAACCTACTGGACTGTGGTTCCTGCACTATAACTTCCCTTGTCTACCAGCCAAATGCAGAATGTTTACAGTGATATTCCAAGGCTGAAGGCCACATGGAAAGAACCTTGTTTTCCAACAAACTCTGCACGTAAATGCGGGGGTTCTTGGGTATTATGTTTAGCTTGTGTTGACTTATTCAGAAAGAATTGTCTTAGTCCATGTGTGTTGCTATAAAAGAACATCTGAGGCTGGGTGATTTATAAAGAAAAGAAGCTTATTTGGTTTATGGTTCTGTGGGTGGCATAGGAAGCATAGCACCAGCAATTGCTTCTGGTTAGGCTGGTTAGGTCTATGGCTGCTTTCATTCAGAGCAGAAGGCCAAGGGAAGCCAGCATGTGCAGAGATCAAATGGCAACAGAGAGAGCGGGGCAGGTGCCAAGTTCTTGTTAACAACTAGCTCTTATGGGAACACATAGAGAACTCGCTCCTTACCAAGAGAACTGCACCAAGACATTCATAAGGAATCTTCTTCTCTCACCCAAACACCTCCCATTAGGCCCCACCTCGGAACTACAGAAGAGTGAAATGAAAAGGGATGTTTGTGGGGCTTCTGTGTCATGACAGTCATCCAGTTTGGGTCCTGAATGGTGATACTTAATAATTATTGCCTGAAATACACTTATTTTGTTTATATACTTATTCATATGTACTATCTAATTTTAAATAAAAATATAAATTATAATACAGCATTTATATAGTATCTATACCTTGTATATATCACATCAAGTTTTCTTAATTTTAATGTCTTGAATACAGTATTTTTAACTATTTTACATATACTCCCAATATACAGTGTATAATAAAATATACAATGCTAGATATAAAATGTTTTATACGAGAAAGAGAAAGACTTGCTGAGAGAAACTCAAATTTTGTTATATAAGCCCTATATGAATCAGTAAACTTTATCTTTTTAATATGAGCAGTTCTATCTCCAATTTGCTTACTTGGCTATGTAAACACTAGGAAAGAGAAGGAAAAGAGTATAATAAAATAATTGCAGCTAGAACATGGCTTTGTTCTTTTCGTAAAAGTTACAGACAAAATATTAAAAATGCACTGAACCACATTGTATAAAATAGTTTCATTCATTTTTAATAGTTTGCTCTTGTGGACTATTTGTTCCTACAATCTTGTTGAAAATTACAATAGAAGTAATAAAAGTTCTCAAAATATTTAAAGAAAACACAATTTTTGATAATTAAAACAATTATTTCCACTCAACTTTTGCCTTAGAGAAACTGTTTTTGTTGTTTATTTTTTGTTTGTTTGTTTTTCTTCTGTTATTTTCTTTTTACTGGAGCATTTAATTTGCCATTATATCATTTGACTTTCACTTGATGTGAATACAGAATTGATGTATTTTCTGCTTTTGTTCTTTCTTTGCTATCTAGGGAAAACATGATGTATTTATTACTCAGAATTTCACAAGATAATACAAATATTCGTTTTGAAATCATATGTCAGTAGATGTGCACTGTTTTTATCTTTTCAGACTCAAATTCTAATGTATATGACCATCAAAATAAAAATATTAAATCAAAATGTCCTCCATTTTCTCAGAAAAAAAAATGCCTAGATATATGACCAGGAATGTTTAGCATTGCAACAGTCAGGATAAAGACTGAAGGCAAGGAATTACTTGAACAAGAGGTAGAGGTCACCAAACATTAGCAACAGCAAGAAGATTCTACTTCTCTTGTGGAAGCATTCCCTATGGATCACATCTATATATATGTGTATCACACACACATATATATATAATATATATATGTTATATATTACTCAGCAGGCAAAGGTGTGGAAAGGATTAAAAAGAGACAGAAACTTTACATTGAGGAAAACCCTGTGAAAATAAGTACATGTATTTTTTTTCCTCTCTTTTTCTTATTTTGTTTCAGCTAGAGACAGAAACTTTGCAATGAGGAAAACCCCGTGAAGCTAAGTACATGTATTATTTCCTTTCTGTTTCTTATTTTGTTTCAGCTACATTTGAGTTCTTGTCCCATGACCAAGAAGAATAAGGCAAGTGGACACTGGAGAGTGTGTAAGGCAGAGTAAGTTTTATTAAGCAACAATAAAGCTCTCAACAGCAAGAGGGGGCCCAAGAATGGGTTGTCAGAAATGTGACTGAGGTCTGGGTCTTTTATGTGGCAGAAGCAAGGAAGTCTTCTGTGGGTTCCACCCAAATGGGAGGAGCAAAGTTTCCTTCTGTGGTTGTTCCATGCCTGGGGTTGGCCAGAGTGATTCCATCTTAGTTATTATCTGTTGCGGGAAGTCAGGGACCCCGAACAGAGGGACCGGCTGAAGCCACGACAGAAGAACATAAATTGTGAAGATTTCATGGACACTCATCACTTCCCAATCAATACCCTTGGGTCTTCCTATGCCTGTCTTTACTTTAATCTCTTAATCCCATCATCTTCTTCCTAAGCTGAGGAGGCTGAATGTCGCCTCTGGACCCTGTGATTGTGTCAACTGCACAAATTGTTTGTAGAGCATGTGTGTTTGAACAATATGAAATCTGGGCATCTTATAAAAAGAATAGGATAACAGCGATGTTCAGGGAACAAGAGAAATAACTTTGAACTGACCGCCGGTGAGCCAGATGGAACAGAGCTATATTTCTCCTTTTGCATAAGCAAATAGGAGAAATATCACTGAATTCTTTTTCTCAGCAAGGAACATCCCTGAGAAAGAGAATGCGCCCTGAAGGTAGGCTTATAGACGGCCCCTTTAGAAGTGTGCCGTCTTTTATGGTTGAAGCCGAAGGGATGAAATAAGCCCCGGGCTCCTGTAGCACTCCCAGGCTTATTAGGACGAGTAAAATTCCCGTCTAATAAATTTTGGTCAGACAGGTTGTCTGCTCTCAAACCCTATTTCCTGATGTTATCAATGACAATGCGTGCCCGAAACTTCATTAGCAGTTTTAATTTCACTTCATCTGGTGGTCCTGTGATCTCGCCCTGCCTCCATTTGCTTTGTGATATTTTATTACCTTGTGAAGTATGATCTCTGTGACCCACACCCTACTCATGTATTCCCTCCCCTTTTGGAAATTGCTAATCAAAACTTGCTGGTTTTACAGCTCAGGGAACATCACGGATCCTGCCGACATGTGATGTCTCCCCCCGACACCCAGCTTTAAATTTCTCTCTCTTGTGCTCTTTCCCTTTATTTCTCAACCCAGCCCAGACACTTAGGAAATAGAAAACAACCCACTTTAAACATCGGGAGCAGGTTCTCGCGATAATTACCCATGAATACCTAAGCAAAACCCATGGGGTGGGGCTAAAACCATAATGCTAATATCATGATAATGATATTATAATCAGCTGGGCTAAGGACATTTAGATTGATTTATTGCACCTGTGCCTAAGTTGGGACAGTCCCTTCTGAGCAAACATTCTAACATAAGAGTAAGTTCTTAACCACATTTCTTCCCACTACCTACAGGGTAGTGTGGGTGCAGTCCTGTGGGTGTTTTTCCTCTCCTGAGATCCTCCCTCTCTATCTGCCAAGCTGGCCTCTAACTATCTCCTCTCTCACATATAGTTAAAAATGTAAGAACAAGCCCCCACAAATCATAGTCATTTTCTGTTTCTTAAAACATGGCCATAAAAGTATTAAATGTTATTCTAATGCTATTTCCTCATTCCCATTTTTTTAAAGCTTATGCCAGATGTGAGTTGCTTGCTGCTTACATAACTTTATTTCCTGCATTTATTAATACATCAAAACAAAGGGTCCCCTTAATGAGACTGCATACCTCAGTATCAGCCACACATAACTAGCCCAATAGAATACTGACCTTAAAACCTGCTAAACTGGCTCCTATATTTCAAAAACTTCCCAATTATTAACACCATTCCTTCCTGCATTTCTGAGCATAAGCTTTTTAGAAAGAGTTAACACCAGAATTGGCTGCAGGATGTTGCAGGAGAATTGAACTTGGCTTCGCCTGTATGGCGAGAAACCTTCAGGAATATCATAGTATTTTTTCCAGATGCAGGTACATCATGAGGCCACAGGCATACAGAATTCTTAGAAGAGCTTAGAAGTGCCACAAGAATACTAAAATCCCATTAAAACTGGTGAATTCAATTTACTAAATCTTCCTGTCCCAATGGATATATGGGAACACTGAGGAAATAGAGACCATGCCTCTGTTAGGAACCAACTCTATTATTTCCATATTGGTGTAACCATTTTCAAAGGTTTTCATAACTGTGCTACTGGATTTAGCTTCTTAAATCGTACCTTTTGATATATTTCTGTCCATTATATACCAATATCCTCTGTGAAAACAGCAAGCTCACTTTTTAAGTGAGCTTTAACACGTATGGCTTTTTTCCCCACAATTCTATTAGCTTATTTAGCTATATATGCTAATCCAATAGCACAATTTTTCTGTACATCCCATTTGTTTCACTAATTTATTGTGTCTATTTCTAATATACCCAAATATACTTTTCTAGAGATCTATTTTTTAATGATCTATTAATAATTGTTTGATGTACATTATTTCTGGATTTAAATATTTTATGTGGTTTATTTTTGATAACCTAAATTTTATAAATGTTTCCTTCACAGTTTTTACAAATCATATGTACATAGGAAGAATAAGTCCTAGCCAGGTGCGGTGGCTTACGCCCAGCTCTTTAGGAGGCCAAGGCAGGTGGATCACCTGAGGTCAGGAGTTGGAAACCAGCCTGACCAACATGGAGAAACCCCATCTTTACTAAAAATACAAAAATTAGCCAGGTGTGGTGGCAGGCACCTGTAATCCCAGCTACTCAGGAGACTGAGGCAGGAGAATCTCGTGCACCCGGGACGGGGGAGATGGAGGTTTCAGTGGAGATCGCACCACTGCACTCCAGCCTGGGCAACAAGAGCAAAAATCCGTCCCCAAAACAAACAAACAAAAACCCAGGCACGGTGGCTCACAGCTGCAATGCCAGAACTTTAGGAGGCCAAAGTGGGCGGATCATGATGTTAAGAGATTGAGACCATCCTGGCCAACATGGTGAAATCCTATCTCCACTAAAAATATAAAAATTAGCTGGGCATGTTGGCAGGTGCCGGTGGTCCCAGATACTCGGGAGGCTGAGGCAGGAGAACTGCTTGAACCTGGGAGACTGAGGCAGGAGAATTGCTTGAATCCAGGACATTGAAGTTGCAGTGAGCCGAGATCGCGCTACTGCACTACAGTCTGACAACAGAGCAAGACTCAGTAACCCCCACCCCCCAAAAAGAAAGAATAAGTCCTAATTAATTTCCTTAGTTGACTTTAATTGATTTCTTCATTTCCTTATGCATAATTAGGTACACCTTATTGATCATTGCTGTCATACAACCAGTTTAGTTGACACTGTATTTCTTTGCAAAGCATTAGAGCAGAGTATTATTTCCATTTAAAGATATTGATATTCTTGATTTAAAAAACCCCATCTTTTTACCTGTCATTTACTGAATGTTCTGCACTTACTTCATTGTTCACTGGTCTATGCTTGGCACTATTTGGTATACTCATGGACCTTCTCTCATACTGTCTGTCTTATTCTTCCTGCCTTTGTAGAAAGACGAATCTAAACTAACAGTCTTCTATTCATCAGCATTAAATAATTTTAGTATTTCCTATTCCAATGTATTTCATCTCTCCTTTAAATGAAAGAGTATTTATTGCTCCTCATTCATTATATGTTACTTATTTCACCCTTTCTTCAAATGAAAGTTTCTACCTATTTGTTCAGATCAGTATAAAAAAACTCTAAGAAAATCAAATGTCATCCATCATCTTCACAATTATTTTATCTCTTTTTGAGTTGTTTAACTATTGCTAATTAATTTAAAATGTCCAAAATGAGGGGAGGTAAGATGTTCTCTCACTTAAGACAGTGCCACAAAGAGCAACAGCTCCTCCATTATGTAAGTTTTCTTCCAATACCCCCTTAAAATGTTTTGTATCTTTACTTATATTCCAGGGAATATTATATGTGCATATACACACACACACTCACACACACGGTACATCTACAGCTAGCATATCCATTACTTTAAAGCTTTGCCCTCCCTTTCTTCTCTCATTCTACTGACTATTCAAACATCTTTTCTTTTAATTTCTTCTTCATTGCTTCTCCTATTTTATCTTTATTCTATGTTCATTATTATACTATACTGCAAATGGGCTATTTGTCCTATACAGCCTTTGGCTCTAAAGCCTTCTTTACAGCAATAATTAACATGCACTGAATAACTAAGAATATTAAAAAGGTGTTCATTCTTATAATTATTTTTTATTATAGATATACTTTTTTCTTATTTACATTAATTATTTTTTTCATCAGGCATTTCCCTCTGCCATACTTCCAAATACAGAGCAATTAGTTCAATCTTCCCTGCAGCGAAGTTCTCTTTTATCTTTTTTTTTTTTTTTTTTTGGTAATTTCTGAATACGTGATTTCTTTTTTAAAACATTTATATTTCTATTTTGAATATATATAAAAAAACTCAAAACATATATATTCATATATAAAACACACTGTGTATGTGCATGTATTTATACATATATACATAAGTACATTTTATATATGTATAAATTATGAAAAGAATAAATAATGAAAAGAATCTTCCCATTCTCTCCTTCTTAGAAACCTCTAGATAATCTTTTCAGTGTTTTCTTAGATTCTTGGATAACTTTCAGAGATCATTTTATATAACCAAATATTGGTAGTATTTTATACAAAGCCTATGGGAACATACCAGATTACTGTAGTTGTCAGAATAATGATAGCCAAAGGTGTTTCACATCCTAATCCTTGCAATCTGCCAATATATTATAACACTTCAAAAGAGATTAGAGGTAGTATATTATTACATGCCAAAAGAGATTCGAAGACGGAATTATTGGTACAGATTGACTAATGTGGACACTGTCCTGGGTTACATGGGTAGGCTCACGCAACCCCATGGGCACTTAAAAGTAGACAAGAAGATAGCCAGAAAGAATGCTTTGGGGAGAAAAGGCAGATGATTTGATCTAAGAAATGCAAAGTGAGGACTCCAGTTATAGTGGGAGGCCCTAAAGATAAAGGAAGTTGGCCATGAACCCAGAAATGCAATGGCCTTTAGAACCTCGGAATGGCCCTCAGCTAATAACCTGCAAGAAACCTCAGTTATATAGCCTCAAACTACAACCTGAATTTTACTAATGACCTGTATGAGCAGAGAAAACATATTCTCCCCTAGAGTTTCCAGAAACACGACCCTGCAATACCTTGTTTGTGGTCTTTTGAGACTCTAAGCAAAGACCCAGCCAAACTGCCAGACCTCCGATATTAACAAACAAAACTAAATATAAAACTGTGTGATTATTTCACATTATATTAAAACATCTCATGTGCCCTATAAATATACACACCCATTGTGTACCCACAAAAATAAAAAATAAAAAAGCAAATTGTGATATAGCAAATTTGTGTTGTTTAAGCCACTAAGTTTGTGTTGATTTGGTATGGCAGTAATGGAAAACTAATGTAACTACCATCCTTTTCCACTCACAATATATCTAGATAATCTTTCTATAGCCCACAAAGTTACTCTAAACTTTTAAATAACTTAATAGAAATCTAGTGTTTGTCAACACACCATAGTTTACTTAAACAGGCTCATGGTGATTGGCATTCTGGCTTTTCAAATATTTTGCTATTGAGACAGTCAGGTGGAAGGAGGTCCTTGGAGGAACTCCAACCAGCCTGCTTATTAAGGTGGCACCTCAGGAAGTTCAGGACATTTGGAGCTGGGAGAGGCCTGGCCCCTCCTCTTGCTGTGTGGAACCTGAGATTCATGCTGCAGGCAGGAAGCGCTCTAACAAGGGACTCTGGCCTAGGGAGAGTCCCGCCTTCTCCCTTTTCTTCCTTCTCACCTAATAAAACCCTGTCTTACTCTCCATTCAAATTGTCTGCAAGTCTGAATCTTCATGACTGTGGGACAAAGAACCCCGTCTTTAGCTGAACTAAGGAAAAGTCCTACAACACTATGACAAATATAATTAAAATATTTTACATACATCATTCTGCAAATTGTAAATATGAAGTCCTAGTTGTGGTGTCTTTTTAAAATTTTCATGAATATTTTAAATTAACTTCCATTAAGGTTTTATCAATTCATACTCTTTTAAGTAACCTACAGCTGCACTTCTCTCTCTTGTGATCACCAGTAGGTTCTAAAACTTCATGATTGTTGCCAATCTGTTTAATTGAAAATAGTTTTAACTTTAAATATATGGGACTAGAAAGTGTCAGAGCCAAAATGTGGCATGACTCTACACACACACACACATATACACACACACTAGAAGTGCCCTATCATCTACATTCATTTTATAAGTGACTTTTATATTTTTGTTTCTTTAGAAATTTATTCCAGTGTAACAACTAATATAGAAGATCCAAATTTGTTTTGTTACACAGAATACTTCAATTGTGCCATTATCATTTATTGAATAACCCTCTTATCCCCACTAATTAAAAGTATTACTATTATAGTATTACTAAATCTGCTGTACATTTTAGCTGTATTTTGGATTTTCTAATTCATTCCATTGATCTTTTAATTCATGCCTCAGTAGTTTACTGCTTCAATTACTGCATCTATTATTGCACAATTTCTAATAAGACTCACCTTCACTTCAATTCTTTTTCTCAGAATATCTTTAGTGATGCACTTTTGCTTAAGTCCTTTCAAGTAAGCTTAAGTAGTCCCTCACTTGCACCCAAATTTCCTCTTAGTAGTTGCATTGGAATCCAGATAAATTTATAGTTTAATTTAGGGTAATTGACCTCTATACTTTTACATATATGTGTATTATAATGTCCTCTTCCTTGTTTATTTTTTTGGTTCATGTCTGTACTGAGGGTTTAAGTACAGTAACCCCTTTTAAACATTTCCCCCTTCTCTTTTTGATTGTCAGTGCCCTATCTCTTTCTATTTTGTCTATTTTATTTACATTATTTCTCCAAACCACATTACTATTCTTATTGGAATTCACATTTCACCAGTATTTACATTTTAAAAATTGTTTCT
Organism: Piliocolobus tephrosceles; assembly: GCF_002776525.5. Lineage (NCBI taxonomy): Eukaryota > Metazoa > Chordata > Mammalia > Primates > Cercopithecidae > Piliocolobus > Piliocolobus tephrosceles. The sequence goes on along the minus strand of NC_045436.1, from coordinate 28,995,552 downwards.
CTGAATTTTCCTTCGGAAAATTTCCTCTTTCTCTTCTGTTGTTTCCAATTATAGTGGTCTCTGTTGAATTTTTTTCTATGCCTTCTCTGCCACTTTTTAATTATATCTCTTATCTATCTTTATAAGGTGACTGTCAGATTATACTATTTCTTTATTTTTATTTTTGTACCCAAACCACAAATTATGTTTTACTGTAATATTTTCATAGAGCATAATTATATAATTTTTGATGTTTGCTTGTTCATTTACATATTCATTTTGATTTAATTTCTACAAACCATTTAACTTCTGGCTATACTGGTTTTCACACACACAAAAAATACATATAAATCTTATTTTCAGTGTGTATGGAACATATTAATTTTATTTTCTTTGTTTTTTAATAATATGAATTTTTCCCCACATCTAAGATATGTACTTAAGATTGCATTCAAAATTATTTCCAGTTACAGTCATAGCTAGAACTATATTCTTTATGCAGTTTTATGCCCCATTTGTCTTCAGATGAAACGCGTAATGTTGTTGGTTAACTTTATGTCTTCATTCAGCAGTTTCAACTCATGCATTTCTCAATCCATTTCACAAACCTGTCACATACTTTTTGTAGAAATGTTCAAGTATTTTATTAACTTCTGAACTAAATGCTAAAGAGGAGTGTATGTGTAATTAATATATATCATATTTGTAAATTAATATAACATGTTTATATATACTTATATGTTAATGTATAGATGGATAGAGCAAGTGAGCTTTGGTTTGCTTAGTTAAGTTGTCATAACATCGTCTCTAAATATTCATCATTTTTATTATGGTTCTGTATCTCACATTATGGTTTCAAAAATAAATTCAATATCTTCCCTGATTTTAAACTAGACTCAAACTCATAGACTTGTTTACTCGAAAACTTTTAATTGAGCTGCAGACCCTTCACTAAGCACTGTTGATAAACAAGTGAACAAAGCAGAAAAAAACCTTAATACATTGGAGCTTGTATCCTATGATTATATAAAAGATACAAATATATATTGAGTGTGTTAGTGATGGAAGCTACACAGGATAATGGCTGTAGAAATAGAGGGTCTAAGTGAGAGTGCTCTCTTACATAAGGTACCTGAGGGGGGAATTCATGTTAACATGATTTTGGAGCCAGGAATCTGAAGAAAGTGAATGATGGACCATGTGAATATCCAAAGAAAAGCATTCCACCAAAGAGAAATGTCTTACCATCTCTGACGTAGGGGAGTTCTGACTTTTTGAGGTAACTACAAGAAGCTCAATAGGGTTGGAGTTTTAGTAGAAAGAGATAGTGTCAGAAAAAGATTTTAGAAGATTCTGATACAATAAAAAGGTAACTAAACTTAATTCTAAGAATTTTAATAACCGCAATTATAGTCATTGAATTCATCCTATTTGAATTTATCACTCTATTTGTAATAGATAATATTCTCCTATTTCAAATAAATCTTTAAACTATATTTCACGAAGGTATTCCGATTTTCTTTACAAAAATGTAGATAAGTTTTTTTAGTTTATTTTTCTATAGACAGTATAGTTAAAAAAGTTAAAAAGTCAATTCCAACTTTTCTTTTTCCATTGTACATCATCTTTTTCTTTTACACCACACTCTAACCCAGTTATTTATTATTCTTCATCTTCCAATTTCACTTTTTGAGAAAACTGCCATAATCACAATTATTGAATAAATGAAAACTTTTAAATAATATGTTTATTCATCATGTTGCTATTACTCCTGTTACAATTTATCTTGTAATTGTTTCTGTTTTGTCTCTGTACTTTTTTGGGGGGGATTTAGCTTACATTATGCTCTTGTTGTATTTTCTATCTCTGTCTTCCTGTTTTTACTAGACCATGTCCTCCAAAATATTTACTAGCTCATAGCCGGGGTAAGGCACGGTTGTTTCTTCGGAAGCATTCTATTCACTCACAGGTGACAGACATTTGGTGCAATCAACAATAGTTGTGTAACACTATAAAACAACTCAAACCAATAATTTACCTTCATAGCAGCATTAGGAGATATAGTGATACTCATGTGTTAAAACAATATGAGTACAGTTTAAATTTGTTCTGCATTGAATTACTAATATTTTATTTACAAACCATGTATTTTTTTCTAGTACATATTACTGCCATTTTATGAGAGATTATCTATTCTTTTTGTACTCATAGAAACATTTGAAGAGCATAGAGATGATAATATCTGCTGTAATACAATCCCAAAAATTAAACTCTTATATATAACTTCCAATTTTTAAATGTTCTTTTGCATTTAGTTACTTTCTTCACTTGTGTCCTTTAGCCCAGGATCAAATTGTCTATTTTTAACAATGTAATATACTTTAATGATATTTACTAATTATTTTTTATTTAACATATGTTAAAGCAGTATGTGCTGATATAAGATTTTGCATAGTTTGAAATATCAGGCTACATTGTCAATAGATATATTTTAATATCAATAAATGCAAACACAATAAAGCAAACATGTATTTACCAAATATATAGCTTCAATATAAAACAAATATTTTATAATATTTCTGGGATAACAAAAGTTCTAGTAGCAATATCATCCCAATAATGTTTTAATAAACATATTTTTAGTTAATGTACATTTTGCCAAGTAGCTTACTTTCCAGCTACAGTTCATGAAAAATAGTCAATATCTTTTTTTTGCAGACATTTGTGAGAAAAACATTACTGTGCCCAAACTTGTCCAAGATATATTAAACTTACTCAAGAAAAAATTATGTGAAAGGTGGTTATAATTATTCTCTTTGTTTTTACTTGTAGGAAATTCTGATTTCTAAGTGGTGCTTAAACAAATATCTCAAAGGCTATCCCACAAGTGTATGTGCATTTATCTAAGGATAAAATAGATGTGTATGAATATTGCCTAGGAGTACATTCCTTTAAAGGTCATCATAATATTCAAATGGAATATGTCAACATAATTTCCCCATTTTATAATGACAGCACCTTTTTACAATAACTTCACAAATAAGACATTAACAAAAAAGTGATTTTTATCAATAGGCTTTCTCTTATTCTTGCTTAAATAGACAATGAGTAACTGTGTCAGTTATGTTGTTTTTTAATATTTGCCAGTTTCAAAATTAAAGTTCAGTTGTATAAACTCCATAAGATAGCAGGCTTTGTTCTTATTAGAATGTTGGTTCACATATTTCTAATAAAGTATATAGATTCCCATGGCTCAATCTCAGTGTGAATTTGCATATAATGAAGAAAAGTCTAATAACAAAGAGTAAAAAAAAAACTTATTTCAAATTTTTACTATCATTCTTAAGACAATTCAGCATAATCCAATTATTAATGTTTAGTAATATTTTTCAAATACCCATCTTGGTCATCACAGTTTTCTTGCCCCTTCCTGTTGCTCTTAAGTTTTTTCCTCTCCGAAAATCTAAGCTTTTTCATTAGGGTTGTAGCTATGCTTTTGTCATCATTATTGTTGTTTTTCCTTCTCCTTATTTCTTTATTTGTATTCTCTTCCAGATCTTTGTGGTGTTTAACTTACATTTACTTCAGAAGCCTTCATCAATGTCCTACTACTTTATTATATCCTCCTACATATTAATTTAACTTGCAATCATAAATTTCAAGCTTTATTACCTACCATATGCAGTTTGCTGGCAGAAAAAGAAGGTGAAAAGTGGATAAAAAGAAAAAGACATATATACACAAAATATGCAAAATGTATTTTTAAAATATTGGATTATAGATATAAGCATTTTATATCTTACAAAAAGTTGTAATTATAAAAAGTTTAGCTCACACATAATATTGTGGATATTTCAATAGCCACCTCTTATCCATGCAGGATACATTTCAAGGCCCTCACTGGATGCTTGAAACCACGAATAGTACCAAACTCTATATACATATCCCAAACGTAGATATGCATATCTATGTGTTTTCTCTATATGTGCATGCTTGTGATAAAGTCTCTCTCTCTCTCTCAAAATACCTTATTGTAATGTTCTAACCCTTTCACCGTTCCCCCCTTCTTTTTCTTTGGCATATCCGAATTGCCAGCATTGCTACTCTTGTGCTTTGAAATCATAATTAAGTAAAATAAAGGTTACCTGAATATAAGTACTGTGATACCATCAGTTGATGTAATAACCAAAGTGTCTACTAAGTGACTAACAGGCAGTTGGCATACACAGCATGGATATGCTGAACAAAGAGATTACTCACATCTCAGGTGGGTTGGGGCCTGACAGAGGAGTGCTAGATTTTAACATGCTACTCAGAAAGGTCTGTGACTTAAAACTTACGTATTGTTTATTGTTGGAATTCTCTAGATAATATTTTCAGACCTTATTTGACCATGGGTAATTGAAACCATGGGAAGCAAAACTGTATATATAGGCATGGGCACTGGGGGGGGAGAAACGCCTCTATATAAATTTAAATTATATAAGTTTAAATTATATATACACACACACACATATGTGTGTATATGTATATATGTGTGTATATATGTGTATGTATATGTGTATATCCTCAGCTGTTATCCTTTAAAAAATCTCCCCAAAGCAAGAATAGAAACAGAACAAAATCCATGTTTGTACAGACACTGGTGGTTTAGTTATACGTTTTTCAGACAGTAAAAAAAAACAAAAAAACAAAAAGAGAAACAAAATATGCTTTGACATTTGTATTTATTTCCTTTGAAAGAATCTTCCTTTTAAGAACAAAGCTTATATCTTTAAAACATTTTATATATCACTGTTTACTAAAATCTTGACAAAACTGCTCTTTTCATTGATTATTCCATAGTAACCAAACAACTCATTCTCACAAAGTCTTAACACAATGTTTCCGGGCCGTACCATTAGTCCCATCTACAAAAATATGCAAAATAGTAAGGAAGAAACATTTCATTAAATGTTTTCCCAAATACTTTCCTCATGGGGAATAAAATTCACCATGTATACTTTAGTTTCATTTGACATGCTAAGGTACCAAATGGTGAGTTAGTATTTGTATGATGCATGGATTCATTGTGATCAGGTAGTAAAACATGGATTATTCTGTTTATGACTTTGTAAAAACAATATTTTATGCCATTGAAAATCTCCAGGTAAGTTTGCGAGGCTCTGATTGGAGCCATCTTTTGAATAAATGCCTAATTGTTAGTGATATATTATGACTCTTGTGCACCTTTTCAGTTCTGCTTAGAAGTATATTTACATTTACTTAACCCATATAATCAGAATATTTTTTCCTCAGCAAAAGAAAATAATTTTGACATTCCAGTTATTTATTTCACACATGGACACGACAATTCTGAACGACCTTCATTATCTCTACATTTTTAAACTACGAAGCCTCAGAAAATGTTGCAATATGGACTGGTGAAAGGCTGAAGCAGAGGTCACCTGGGACCATCTGGGAAGAGCCTGCTGGAGAAGCCAGCAAAGCCAGCTCCATCCTGGAGGTCTTGTGCTCCATCTGCACTTCCAAAGGTCAGCTGAGTACAAGGCACTTTGCTGGGAACAATACCATTAGAGAAAATAAAATGACAAAAAACAAATACACATCAGCACACTAATTTAAGGTGCTCGATTCTTAACTAGAAATAAACATAGTTTTGACAAATATTTCTTTTTCTCCAAAATATATTTACTATACTCCTAAATTGTAGATTTAGAAATATAAACATTAAATATTAAATACTATACTAAATTGTGTATAGTACAATTATATGCGTATGTATGTGCATATACATATATGTTATACATCACACAAACACACACCACATCATATTTCACGGCACCGCATGTTTTCTTTTCTAATATGAATGATAGTAAGTTACGTTAATGTAATCAGGCTAAACAGATACTTGCCTGATGGCCAGCATTAGCCAGCAAGAACTCTGTTATTTGAGATTTAGGTACTATAGGAGGAAGGAGAAAATGGCCCCTTCAGTTAATAACTTGACATTCATTTATAATTCTTGCCAGAATCAATCATTACAATAGGAGTTTAATTTAGTCAGAGTTTAATCAGAGAACCACAATGGGATATGTAATAAGGCAAAATTGGTAGAGAGATCAGAAACAAGGATTGCAACATCAGAAGAATCACCGAAACAATCCATCTGAGATCCCCAAAATAGCCTGCTGCTAAAGCGAGCTAAGAAAGAGGGAGCCAGTTTCTGTTCCCTGTTTATAAATAAACTGTTTATAAATAGTTTCCTATTTATGGGAAACTGTTGTCTGGTTGGCCTAATACTCGTTGATGGGCCTTGGGGTCTGTTACTTAGCAAGGCTCATAGCTGGGGAAAAAGAAGTGAACATGAGATAGAAAGGGAGGGCAAGCTGGAACCCACTAGAGTGTCTGCAACTGTCTCTCACCTCTAACCATAACAATCATCAGAAAGTAATAATTGCCGCTACGCTTCCAAATATTAAATCTCTTACACATTTCTATTTTGGCCAAACCTAACCTGGCAGCATATAAGGAAAGAAATTGGGAGTATTTGGAGTTTCAACTTAACTAAGGCCCAACATTTTACAGTATAAATAGTCACAGCCTACTCCTTGTCAACTTGGCCTCTTTGCACACACCTTTTAATCACATTTAATTTCCAACTAAAAACAATGATAAAATCAGGCCAACTGCTTCAGAATGAATTATGTTACTAAGATGATTGTGGTAACTTACTATTATCATGTGAATCCCCTATCGGAAGACTTCTGTGTGGAACAACATGGTGAGTAAGATATTCTGTAAGCCCAGTGATGGTGTTGTGGCAGAAATATAGTAGACCAGGAAGGCAAACCTATAGTCACATGGTTTATTTAATGCTAACAAATTGTTACCCCTTCCGTGATGGCTGAACAGCTGGTTTTGTGGGTGAATGGTGCTGAAACATGTTCTTGGCATTGGTATCCGCTGTTGGTAGGTTTGACATTTAGCAGTGGCTGTAACCAGATTATCCTGGCAAGTAAAGTTCATGTTACTAAGCCCAGACTTAAACTTTATTCCTGCCATCATGGCCACTTTGTTTATTTGCCTATTGGCAAGAACAGAGATGGCTAACACCTCAAGAACAGGGCATCTTGTCCACCTGATTATTGAGATTTTACTCTGCTCAAGTTGTTTTTTGGGTGAATATTCATACAGATGACTGGTATCTTCACACTTTATGCCCATTTGAAATCTATCTATCTATCTATCTATCTATCTATCTATCTATCCATCCATCCGTCTTTCTCAGATATCCTTATGTATAATTTTTGTTTTGTTTTGAGACAGTCTCGCTCTATCTCCCAGGCTGGAGTGCAGTGGCACGATCTCGGCTCAAGGCAACCTCCGCCTCCTGGGTGCAAGCAATTCTTGTGCCTCAGCCTCCTCAATAGCTGAGATTACAGGTGCCTGCCACCACGCCTGGCTATTGTCTGTATGTTTTCTAGTAGAGATGGGGTTTCACCATGCTGCAGGCTGCTCTCAAGTGATCCGCCCACCTTGGCCTCCCAAAGTGCTGAGATGATAGGAGTGGGCCGCCGCACCCGACCAATTCTCTCTGTGTGTGTGTGTTTCAAGTCCCTGTCCCTGATCATACAGTGCTAGAATTAGCCAGGGACTCAGTGCCCATGAATGACTTTGCTCTTCGTCTTGGCTACTTTCTTCCCCGCAAAAGCAAAAACAAAAATAAAGTGACAACAATAACAACATGCATATACTGTTTAAAACTCTACCCACTGACAATATTTTATTTCACCAGCGTTTTGCAGAATCATACCTAAACACGAAAATAGCACTAAACTAGGAAGTTTCATGTGATTGCAGTGTGCTATAAACGATGTCTTTTTTTCTTCTTCTTCCTCATTCAGCTTGTCATAGTGAATCCTCCATGAGGTCAGAGGTTCAGGTTGAGAGGGAGAGTAGGCAATGCGGCTCTTCCTTAAAAACTGCATTTGCCTTCCATTGCTGTGAATACATGTCATAGGACTAAGATAATTTACTTTTTAATTTTAGTACCATAGAGATTATTTGGAGAATTCACTCATCTTCTAAATCATTATGCTTTCAAATATATACATATATATATGCATGTATATACATATATTCTTATATGAGTTTTTAGCCAAGTAAACTTTAATTTGTGCTGAGTTTAACTAAATGTTTTATTGTAAATGACATATATCTATTTTATAATAACATAATTAGTTCAAATTAGATAACTATATTACAATGGGTAAATATACAAATACAGCCATTTTCATATATTCACAAAAATATATGTGTTTTCTGGAAAGTAATTGAATTTCCATATATTTCTGTCAATAAAACAATGAACTGATTTTTGTTGTCCTACACCAACCTCCTTTTGCTTGCTATAAAATATAATTTTTGTTTGTTTTTAAACTCAATAAGAAATGGGTCTTTATTTGTAAAGTTAGTGGCTTTTTAATTAACAACTCAAATGTTGAAAAACAGCTTTCATTCATAGAATTAGTCAAGATATTGGCTTAACTCTTTTAACATCACTGGAAGTTGTGGGAATCTAAAAACCCATATAACTTGAATTCTTCAGAATGGTGCTCATGATTCTTTAATGCTCCCATTACGGGTTCAGAAAATTCTTGTTGCTGTATCTAAGTGATGTTCAGCTGAACATGCCTCTGAAATTTCATCACATTTTTTTCTAGATGAACCTTTCACACAGAAGATTTTAGAGCACTAAAACGTAGAGTGAGCTGCAGTGCATGACTATTTAGTACTCCGCTTGCTAAGAAAAGTCTCTAAGCATGGTAAAATTAGACTGAAAATAGTAGTTATCAACTTATAGCAAAAATAATCTAATAGATGCATCTAGTCCAACTGACAGGGTGGTGCACAGCAATTGAGTCTAAATTTTATTATAAAACTTCTAACGTGTGTAAGAGATATTCACGGATATATTCATGCAATTGGAGAGCGTATGAGACAGCAGGTACAGAGGTCATTATAGTTTAATATAGGTCTTTGGGGGAGTATTAGAAATTCCTGAGAATGTTATTACTAGAAATGGTTTAAAATCAAATCATACTTAGGGGTTACTTATCCAGGAATATAAGTTATTTAACAAAGGACAACTAATAAAGACAGATTTTTTTCTCTTTCACATTTTTTTTTTTTTTTTTTGCTAGTAATCCAGGGCAAAAATATTGTATCTATAAACCTCTATTTTATCTTAATCTTATAATTTGACTACTAATTTTACTAAGGCCTCCCATATTCATAATGTTGAAAAATAGTATAATATAAAAAATACAAAAAGCATTGTCAATCTGAATACCTTATCACAGCTTTAGATGTCTGTATGCATGCATATGTTTCTTAAAATAGTGAACAATAAAGATGACGTAGAAAACAGAACTTTAGGATTTTAAAAATTCATTTGGCAAATCTGAACTTAGATCAATGTTTCCGACAGCATTCAACCTCAGAAAGTATATTTCACCAGGATCATTCCTTGCCTTTGCCCAGATGGCATTTTTGAGCGGTTTTATTTTTATTTCTTCATTTTCAAACACTCAGTCACTTCTTAAAACGTTATTTATTTTCCTGCACTGATTACTTCTGTAATCCCTTGTCATTTGGAAAAAAATGCCTTGGCAAAAATGTCATCAGGTTACATGGTCAAAGGAAATGCAAGCGTTCCTTTAGGCAATCTTAATTTGAATTTCATTTACATGCAATATGATATTCTACAACTAGCTGGAAGATATATTCATACATTTCAAAGAAATTTCAGAGGAGGAAAAAGACAAAGCAATATTCAGGAGCTGAAACAGATGCTATTGGTGTCATGATTTATCATTTTCCCTTCACCTGCAAACTCTATGCTCAAACAATGTGAGTTTACAGTAACACTTGGTGTGGGGACAAGAAGGTAGGTAAGAGTCACAGATTTATTGGATTTTTTTCTATTTAAATGTAATCATGTTTCCTCATTCTATTTCAATCTCAAGAAACTTTCATTATATTAAAATGGCTAGAAAGAAGGCATTTGAACATTATGTTGCATTTCCAGGAAGCAACATTCCAAGGTTATTTGTATGCCCCCAGTGTATCAATAGGAAGTAACCACTTTCATCCTAGACATCTGTGGGTATAGTCTGCAGTAGAAAGATCTATTCCTCAGCAGTAGTGCATAAGTTATGAAAAAAATATCAAGGTGTTGAAAAAGACTTAGTGATTGTGAGAATAAAATGCATTCCTTGTGAAACAAATCTTATTTTACTTCGTATAAAGAACGTCTCCATGTAGTCTGATTATATTCTCCCAATTCTATGGCTTTTGGAAGCCCAGTTCATTCCCCCAAATTTCCTCATACTTGGTGCATAGCCCTAAAAAAATTCTTATAGCCTCCTTTGTCTTTAATTCCATGTCTCCATACATCACATGATTCCAGATACAGAGTGCTCTCTCTCTATCTCTCTCTCGTTGTCTCATTATCTCTCATACTATTTCTATATCTATTTTTGTTTCTATCTATAGTCTCTATATTTTTCTTCCTCTAACTCTAACTCTAACTCTAGTCTCACCTCTACCTCTCTTCCTTAAAAAAGGTCCATAAATACAGTAGAATTTTTATGAATATGTGCCAAGAAAATTACAATCATTTTGTAGCTTGTGACATCCATGAGAATATACCTTGCAAAATCTTAGGAACATACTTACTTGACTAAAGGCCCTAGCTGCTGCACTCTGAAATTGATTGCACACATGCCCATCCACTGATCATGACAGCAACAGGCAGGTTTACTAAGGTAGGCCCTCTGCCGGCAGGCATGGGACCCCCTGTGGGAGCCAGTTTTGGTTAGAGGACACCCTGAGGTGATGGCTGAATATTCCTGGATGGCATTCTAGCATACTTTTATTAAGCCTTTTCTCCTTTCTTCTTCCACTCGGGGTCAGTGTTCCACTGTGCTCAGATGGCTCTTTCAGACTCCTTTGGCTCCATCCCTCTCATCTGTCACACAATATTTTCTCTAATAAAATATTTCCCTCTTTAATTCCCTCTCGATAGTTATCAATGTGTTGAATACTAGCTCGAAATTCACCCTAATCTCTGGATTTATGAAAATGAATCTGGGCCCTTTCGATATCTTTCCTCTGACAGCTGGCATCACAATAAGCTTTGCAAAGGAGGGCACAGGAAAGGCATTACGGGGGGGGGAAAAAAAGACTTTTTCTTCCTAATTCCAGTGTGCTCATTTGGCAGGCTTCTATTTATGATTTCCTCCAGTACCTCCTCCAGCACTCAGTTTTTCAAATTCCTAGCTTCTGAGGTGCTCAGTGGCTAGCAGCACCCAGCACCCAGCAGCTACGTCTGGCACCTCCTTTTGGACGTTTTGTAAGCTGAATACTTCTAGGGAGGCAAATTCTCTGCTCAAAAAACAACTTTCCCTAGGATCCTAGAGGATACAAATTTGTAGCAAATTCCAGAAGGCAGAAATTACAGGACGTTCTTCCAATACAGCACCACAGCAACTTCTCTGTTATTTGGAAAACAACGGAATTGGTCTTTACAATAAAGTTAGGACCTTGGCACTGTGAGAGAGGAATGTCTTTCTGGGTTGCTCTGTCTCAACCCTGGTATAGCAGCAGTTTCTTATATCTGCTATTCTTATATTTCTTAGGATTCTGTATTTACTTTCCAATCTTTTTTGTTCCATTCACCTTTTTTAGTTTAAAATTATTTTATTAAACTGCCTCCCCCTGTTAGAATTACCGTGTGACTCATCCCTCCTGCTAGTGCTAAGACTGACACAGCATAAGTTTCACCCAGGATCCAGACTAACACACAACGAACTTCAAATAACGAATAGGGTTTGACTCTTCTTATCATGCCACTGTGGTAGAGCAGGGGACTTTTGTCTGCACTAGCTGGTTTTCTCCTTCAAATAGTTTGAACCAGCTGACCCCTGTGCCTGAGAGTTCTTTGAAACTCAATGAGCTTGTCAAGTCATATTCTGAAGTAAAGCCAGTTCATTTCATCTAAGATTTTTGATAACACCATTTTAAATAGCATTTTCCTAATTAGGTAAAGCAAATATTAAATCTTATAGTTTATCCCTATGGATCTTTTAATAGGCAAGGAATCTAATATGAAAGAATACTGATTTTAACACATATCATCATCTTTGCTGAATTTTTGTCTAGGTTTTTAAATTTTTGGAACAATTAAAAATACCCATACAACTTAAATTTAAATGTTTGACTACCATGTCCCTTGAAAGAAGATTATGGATCAGAGTTCTGACATTCAGAATTTATTACTTTGCTATTATTTATTTTCGGTAGAAATATTTGATAGGGTTTTGTATAGACTACTAAAAGACTTGCCACATTTTCTTTATATATGATATAAATATTTTGGGGAAATGGTCTTCAGTTTTACTTATAACTAAATAATTTAAACTATTCTTTAATATACTAGAGAAATTATTATAAGAATTCACAGTAAACACAAGTTTAAACTATTTCATAGGAAGGTAACAGGTTTATAATGCAATGCCTTGACTTAAATATAAATGAAAATATTTATTAAAAGAAATGGTAAACAAAACTGCACTAAGAAAACTTGAAAGAAAGCATAAAAGGCCGGGCGCGGTGGCTCAAGTCTGTAATCCCAGCACTTTGGGAGGCCGAGGCGGGTGGATCACGAGGTCAGGAGATCAAGACCATCCTGGCTAACACGGTGAAACCCCGCCTCTACTAAAAATACAAAAAACTAGCCGGGCGTGGTGGCGGGCGCCTGTAGTCCCAGCTACTCAGGAGGCTGAGGCAGGAGAATGGCGTGAACCCAGGAGGCGGAGCTTGCAGTGAGCTGAGATCTGTCCACTGCACTCCAGCCTGGGTGACACAGTGAGACTCCGTCTCAAAAAAAAAAAAAAAAAAAAAAAGAAAGAAAAAGAAAAAGAAAGAAAGCATAAAAGATAATTTTTTAAAGAAGTAGTATAAAGTAACTTGAAATGGTAGAAAACAGTTGAAAAATAAACCAGAAAGGAATTAGATATCTATGTCAGGGGCTGGTTTAAAGAGAATATTCATTTTTATCTTTACTTAACTAGTGTCATATAATGCATTTCCATAAAAAATATTAAATGAAAACCATTCTTCTAAATTTGTCCTATAACCTAGGTTAAAAACTGATAATGCTGATGGTCGCACATATTCAGGAGACAATATTCTACCTCCTGTTGGCTTCTCCTTTTTGTGCTGACAAGAGGTTTCTGCAAAGATAAAATGTAAAAGGATAAAATGAAACATGGAGAACAACAGGTATGGAAAATGAATGAGCTGGGCAGAGACTCTGGGTGGGTCACTAAAAATACTGCCTTCAGCACTGGACTGACTGCCTGTATTTGGCTGGATATGGTTGGGATAGACAGTAATCACAGGTCAAAAAAGTCAAAGTTTGGAACCAGAAGTCAACTTATCTTAGTAACAAATCTGACACTTCTGAAGCTTGTGATTTTTGGACTATAAAATGGAGTACTGCAGTTGAGATTTTGTAATAATTAGATAAGTCTCTCTAGCATTATAAATAATGGATGTAATATACAAAGTTATTTCTATAGGTATGTGACAGTTACAATAAACTATTTAAATAAGAATATAGTAGAAATTAAACATGTTAAAATAGCATGGTTCAGTTAATAAATGTATCACAAACTGACTTCTGTGATGGATACACTTTATTTTTAAATGTTCATATAGCATACAAAATAAAATAATCATGTGCTTAGGCCATGGAAAATCTCAAAAATATTACCTAGATTTGTTTCTAGTTGGTTACCCTATCAGCAGCCTAGACTCAGACCCTGGAAATATATGCCAACTGGAAAATTGATAATGCCCCAGGATCCAAAATTCACATATGGACCCAGGCATCCTAAATCGTTGTAGGGTTTGTCAGTTCATTGTCTTGCTATAATGTGGGGTTTTGCTGCTCTTTCTGGTTGTCCTAATCTGCTAGTGAACCAAATTTATGTATTAATAATATTGTAGTTATATGTCATTTTCTCTTCAAGAGGATATCTGAAATTTCATGGAAAAATTGTTGCATTGTTTTAAAAATTGACAAGCAATTGTAAAATTGCGAACACTATGCTGTTCTTTGTGGTGATCTTCTAAATTTAAGCCCTTTTTTGTAAATACATTTCAGCTTAGAGTTTGAAGATAAATTCAAATAGGAATCTTTTCAAATAACATTTACCTGGTGAAGTTGAATGCCATTCCCTAAAGGCAGGCAGCTGCTCTGTGGGACTTAAACCAGATTCTTAGCTCCCCTGTAAATATCATTTATTATAATTTATGTTTTGGCTCTAAATTTTACTCTGATAATTATGTCTATCTTTTCCCCTTACTAATCTCAATACATCTTTTTTAGATTTGCATGTATGTTATTCTGTAGATTTCATTATGCTACATGGTATTGCAAAGAAATTTACATCCCTAGCTCCAGTTAGGAACAATTATTTTGACTGATAATTCGATGCAGACTGTTTGGAAAATATTTAAACAAATATGGTTAACTTAAATATCTCAAAACCATTAAAACTGTCAGCTGTACTATTGGAAATATATAATAAAACAGTAGCCCTAAAATATAGAAATTAAATAATAGTCATTATGCACACAGATATTCAAGTTAAGAATTATCTGTAACATTGAAAGTAAATAGAAATGTCTTAAGTGGACTACTAAAGCATTTGGATTCTCTTTGGTAGGGAGTGACAAATAGATATAAGGTATTGTTTCCTATGCAATTAGAAAGAATATATATTACAAAAATAATAATTTAAAATAAAACAGAGAGCTATAGAATAAAGAAGTGTATGTGAACTAAAATTCTACAAAGTGATGAGCCCTTGTAAGGTGAACTGATACTAAGTTATTTTATTCCCTGAGGCTGAGGCTTACCATAGGTGCTAGTGGAAACATATCGGTGGATTTTTTGAAAGCTGTGGAAGCCAGTGTGACAGATTGGAATGTAGAAGTTCTTAACACAGGGCCAATTCACTATGTGGGCATTTTTATTTTTACTCAGGGGGAGGGTGCCATGGATTTAGGGGACTCATCTAGAAAAGTAGAGTGAGATTTTTTAGTTTAGTGATGCATATATGTGAAAGTTAAGCTACAGGAATTCATTTGGTATGAATGCAGAGTATATATCCCTCCAAAGGTATTTTCCAGATATTACACATGCAAAAAACACATTTAAAGGCTAAGCAATAAATACTCTAAAGGCAGAATTTTAAGGGAAAAGAGCATCACTTTGCTCTGAATTAGAGTCTCATGAGGACCTGGAGGAAGAAGAAGGTAGAGGAAGCTAGACAGAAAAAGATCTTCTGTAGTAGTCTGGTGCTTAAGTACCAAAATTCCACCAACGAGAAGAGGCTGCAAAACACAATCAAACAAGAGCAACAACAAAACACCATCCAAAGAGAAAACAACAACAAAGCCATACATACAAACTACAGTGCTGTTTGAGAAATAGGAAATGCTGTATGCAGATGGAAAAACAAGCCTGAAAGAATTGCCATTATACTGATTCCATGAGAAATATTAGAAGAAGTTCATGCAGAAACACTATGAAATGAAACAAAAGCTTGTATCTAAAGAAATAATCTGGAAATGATAAAAATGTAGATAAATATAATTTCCTTCTTATTTATATTTGTTTTAAAAGAAAATTGGGACTTCAAAGAAACATAAGTGACTCATTTTGCGATTTATAATATATGCAAAAGTTAAATGCACAACAGTAGCATTAAGATTGAAGGTATTGCAAGTATACTGTATTAAGATTTTTGTAATATACAAGGGAAGTAGTATAATACTCTTTGAAGAGAAATTGTGTAATTTAAACATATAAGATGTAAACCCTAGTGTATAATCACTCAGCCAATAGCAGACATAAAATAGAATCATAATAAAATGTTCAATCTAAAGCACAGAGAAAAAGGAAAAACAAGAAAGAAGAGATGAAACAAATAGTAAAGAACTGACAAAACGTTCGGTAGATTTAAGTCAATTATAGCAATAATTAGACCAAATTAAATGGTATAGATTTCAAATTTTAAAGACAGAGCATATAATATTTGCTTTAAAAATCAAGCTTCATCTCTAAGCTGCCTCCAAAAAATCACTTTTAGCTAGATATTTAACTAGAGGTTTTAAAAGAATGAAAAAATACAGATCATGTAACTATTAATTAAGAGACAGACAAATTGGCTTTACTAAGATCAGAAGATGCAGGCTTCAGAACAGCAGGGATGAAAAGGGTGTTCACATAAGAAGTCAATTCACCATCAATACATAGTAATCCTAAATGTGTATTAACCTAATAACAGATTCAATATTCATCAGGCAAAAACCATGTGAAACGGAAATGAGATGGAGAAGTACACAATTATAGTTGGAAACTTCAGTATTCCCTTCCCACTAATTGATAGAACAGTCAGCCAGAATATCATCAAGAATATATAAGATCTCAGCAGTATTATCAATCAGCTTGGCCTAATTGACATCTATTGAATATTTTACTCAAGAGCATCAGGGAAACTATACATTTTAATGTGCAAGGAACATTAACTAAAATAAAACATATTCTGGGGGCATCAAACAAATGTTGACATAGTTTTAAAAAGTGAAATCACAACAAGTATCAGTTCTAATTAGATTGAAATAAACTAAAAAATAGTGTTAGAAAGATAATCTTGATGTAATCTTGGAAAAATCACCAAATCTAGGCAAACAAACAATATACTTTTAAATTTAACCTATGTATCAAACAAAAAGTCATACGAGAAATCATATTTAAAATTTAATACAAATTAAAACACAACATTTTGAAATTTGTGGCTAAAAGATGTCTTGGATGGAACTTTATGGTGTTAAATGTTATATTTCCAATGAATCTAGATATAAAACCCTAAATGAAAGGAAGATTATATTTGTGTATATTTTGGGAGGCTGAGGTGGGTGTATCAACTGGCAGGAGTTTGCCACCAGCCTGGCCAACATGGTGAAACCCCATCTCTACTAAAAATACAAAAATTAGCCAGACATGGTGGCAGGCGCCTGTAATCCCAGCTGCTCAGGAGGCTGAGGCAGGAGAATCACTTGAACCCAGGAGGTAGTGAACGCAGTGAGCCAAGATCGCACCACTGCACTCCATCCTATGCATAGTGTATTAGTCCATTTTCACACTGCTATAAAGAACCACCTGAGACTGGGTAATTTATAAAGAAAATAAGTTTAATTAACTCACAGTTCTGCATGGCTGGGGAGGCCTCAAGAAGCTCACAATCATGTAGAAGGCAAAGGAGAAGCAAAGCAGGCCTTACATGGTGGCAGGTGAGACAGAGCCAGGGAAACATACTTTTGAACCATCAGATCTCCTGAGAACTCACTCACTATCATGAGAACAGCATGGGGAAAACTGCCCTCATGATCCAATATATATATATATATATATATATACACACACACACACACACATTCACTCACATATGTGTGCGTATATATTTATATGACATTATATACATATACATATACACACATAAGGCATTATATATAATGTCTACTATTTCACCATTTCAGCAAAATTTGTACCATATCACATTTGTGATCTCTATCATATACATTAACAACTTAATTTTATTCATATTTCTTCCTAATTCAATTAAATGTAAGTACCTAAAATATTTTTGAGATACCAGGCTTAAACTGTCGCATGTATATGACTAAGAAAAATACTTTTATATTTTGCATGCATATAATGACTTTTACAAAGTCAGAGGCTTTTTAGTGTACTAATTAGGGCTATAATTCTCAGAAGCCACTTCATTGTACATCCTTAATCAAAGCTGGATTAAGAGAGAAGAGTGAATAACAATTTTAACATTCTGTTTACCTAAGAAGGGGTGACTAGTTAAATCTGGGCTTCTTCTGCCTTCTCCAGGTTAAGTTTGAATTTATAAAGCCCATAACCAATTGTAGAATAATGCAAAATGGTCTTTCAACTTCATATTTTAAATTAACTTGAACCAACATTTGGAACTTCTCACACTCTGCTAACCCCTGGGTTGAATAACTAGACGTGTCACGTTTCAAATTAATAGTATTAAAAAACTCAAGAAAGCAGATGCGAAAGTACTGTCTTGAGTATGTTAGGAAGTGGTTGAACTGATGAGCAAATAAGTAGATGGCATGATTACGTCAGCCTTCTGCTATCAGTTTCTTAGCTAGTTCCATAGAATAGTAAGTTAATATTAAAGTTCAAAATTGTTTATTTTTCTTACTGTCTTAAACCTAACCTAAGTGCTGGCTTCCTGTCATTAACACCTGGCTCTCCATGAATCATATTCAGACTAGAGGAGCATAGATTGCAGGATTTAATTTGAAGTGTGATGACAGTTTAACATACATAAAAATCATCAAGTTCTCAGAAAAAGTCAACCATAAAAAAACTTGCATTTTATTTCTATCAAACTTTTAAAAGGAAGATAAAGTAAATGTACTCTATTTATTCAATAACTTTATTTTATTCATTCTCACTTCCAAATTTATACCCAGAAACAGATAAATTTTAATTATAGGCTTGAATTGTAATGAAATCAGAACTCTCAGCGTGGTCCAACTAATAAGAAATGTACCAAGGACTTTGAAAGTATTCTTATGATTTGGGTTAAATAATTAGTGATTTCTAGTTAGAGCTGTAATTTGGTCAATTATACTACTCACGTGAGTTCATGTTTTGAGATTCTCTCATTTGTTATGATCTAAGTGGAGTTAATGTTTGATTAAATAGATTTCTGCAAAAATAGTAAATGATGCTATAATTAAACCAACAAGAGCAATATCGCTAATGTAGATCAAGTTATAGGTCTTTGTGAAATAAAACTGTTTTTGCAATTATTATACATTCTTCACTCTTGAATATGAACTTACCCATGCATTCAAATTTTGCATGTTAGGTATACTGAGAGAATACATTCTCAATTTACCTCCATGTAATAAAAGATTTGACTTTGTATTTAGGCACTAATCCAGTATTTTGATGTATCACTAAGACTTCCTAGAGATTATATCTTTTCTTTAAAAGTTACATTTGTTTCCATTACTATATGGTGAAAAAGTGCAACTTGAATACATAAGGAATATATAAGTAGTGTGAAAAGCATGTTCTTCCACTGATCTGAACTCTTGTTCTCATCAGATTTGATTCTTACTAGTCAAAGACAGACACAATAGACTATACTTACTTTTATTTAAGTACAAGTAGTCTAGAATTTCTACGCAAACATAAGGGGTATAATTTTTTCTTGAAAAACTCTAACCATAGATCCAAGAAATAGAAAAGCTTTTATATATTCAGTGGGTATTCTACAAAGAGTACACACACACATCAACACAAAGATATGATTATAATTTTACTTTCCCTTATCACTGTAACCACAAGGCATTTCTTCCTAGAAATGCATGTAAAGGAACAGAAACTAAATGACTGTGAAAATTATCTGAGAGTTATTTATGGGATTCTACAGATAAAAATTAAATCATATTGCATAATCACAAAATTCACCACTTGTGATTGTTAATATTGAGTGTCAGCTTGATTAGACTGAAGAATGAAAACATTGTTCCTAGGTGTGTCTGTGAGGGTGTTGCCAAAGGAGATTAACATTTGAGTCAGAGGACTGGGAGAGGCAGACCCACCCTCAATCTGGGTGGACACCATCTAATCAGCTGCCAGCACGGCTAGAATAAAGCAGGCAAAAGAAGGTGGAAAGAGTAGCCTGGCTGAGTCTTCTGGCCTCTATCTTTCTCTCGTGCCAGATGTGTCCTGTCCTCGAATATCAGACTCCAAGTTCTTCAGCTTTTGGACTCTTGGACCTACACCACTGGTTTGCCAGGGGCTCTTGGGCCTTTAGCCACAGACTAATGACTGCACTTTTTTTTTCCAGCTTTCCTGCTTTTGAGATTTGGGGATTTGGACTGGATTCCTTGCTCCTCAGATTGCAGACGGCCAACTGTGGGACTTCACCTTGTGATTGTGTGAGTCAACACTTCTCAATAAACTCTCCTTCATGTATACATCTGTCCTATTAGCTCTGTCCCTCTAGAGAACCTGACTAGTACATCACTGATGTTTTTACTCATAAAGAAATGTAAATTCAAGAATGAATGGGCACAAAAATGTAACAGTTAATAAATAATTAAGTTTTAGTAGAATTATTGAATCCCCATTAGGAAAGAAATTATTGTAATCTTGGCAAAACTATACACCATTAAATGTAAAGAAAAAGGGTCATTACGAGTTCATTAAGCACTTTACTTACAGTATTGTTTTAACAGCAGGCTGTCATGCACTTCCAAAATAAATGCTAATAGATATAAAATACTAAATAATTCCAGAGTCAAAATGTAATTTAGATCTCTCTTCCAACAAGATGTTGTTCATAAATAGTACATGAGACACCATCTATTAAATCCTTTGTTATTAAACATGATTTAATTAATTTCAAACTCTAAATGTCTTGTTAATTTTCTTGTAACCTTTAAATCTATATAGGGTATTTAGTTATACTGTATACTCTAAGCATAGGTCTATTATTTAGGATGTTCCAAATGTGTGCATTTTTCAAATTATCAACAACACTCTTTTAATGAAGTTTAATGATGATATCTTACATTATACCACAAAAAATGAGATAGTAAAATAAATATGACTTGTCTAAACAATTCTTTCAGGTTATTAGGTAATGCTATGTTATATTTTAAGTTACCCCAAATGGAATATTTGGCTATTCTTCTTAACTTTCTCCCCTGTAAATTAAATTGCTCCTCAGGATGCTATATGGCATCCCTTGCTCTTTTTGGAGCAAATCTTAAATTCTTCAATAATTTTACCAAGACAAATACAACTTTCAGTAAATTCATTGTTTAAATTAGGTGAAAAGTCAGATTTCTTTACACAGTGTATAACAAATGTAAAATAATATATCAATGTGATTCTTTTTATAAAATACCATTATTGCCAATGATTTTTAATAGTTCACTGTTTGAAAGAGACCACAAAATTAATGTGCAAAAATCACAAGCATTCTTATACACCAGTGACAGACAAACAGAGAGTCAAATCATGAATGAACTTCCATTCACAATTGCTTCAAAGAGAATAAAATACCTAGGAATCCAACTTACAAGGGATGTGAAGGACCTCTTCAAGGAGAACTACAAACCACTGCTCAGTGAAATAAAAGAGGACACAAACAAATGGAAGAACATACGATGCTCATGGATAGGAAGAATCAATATTGTGAAAATGGCCATACTGCCCAAGGTAATTTATAGATTCAATGCCATCCCCATCAAGCTACCAATGACTTTCTTCGCAGAATTGGAAAAAAACTGTTTTAGAGTTCATATGGAACCAAAAAGAGCCCGAATTGCCAAGACAATCCTAAGTCAAATGAACAAAGCTGGAGGGATCACGCTACTAACTTCAAACTATACTACAAGGCTACAGAAACCAAAATAGCATAGTACTGGTACCAAAACAGAGATATAGACCAATGGAACAGAACAGAGTTCTCAGAAATAATACCACACATCTACAGCCATCAGATTTTGACAAACCTGAGAAAAACAAGAAATGGGGAAAGGATTCCCTATTTAATAAATGGTGTTGGGAAAATTGGCAAGCCATAAGTAGAAAGCTGAAACTGGATCCTTTCCTTACTCCTTATATGAAAATTAATTCAAGATGGATTAGAGACTTAAATGTTAGACCTAATACCATAAAAACCCTAGAAGAAAACCTAGGCAATACCATTCAGGACATAGGCAGGGGCAAGGACTTCATGTCTAAAACACCAAAAGCAACGGCAACAAAAGCCAAAATTAACAAATGGGATCTAATTAAACTAAAGAGCTTCTGCACAGCAAAAGAAACTACCATCAGAGTGAACAGGCAACCTACAGAATGGGAGAAAATTTTTGCAATCTACTCATCTGACAAAGGGTTAATATCCAGAACCTACAAAGAACTCAAACAAATTTACAAGAAAAAAAACAAACAACCCCATCAAAAAGTGGGCAAAGGATATGAACAGACATTTCTCAAAAGAAGACATGCATACAGCAAACAGACACACACAAAAATGCTCATCATCACTCGCCATCAGAGAAATGCAAATCAAAACCACAGTGAGATACCATCTCACACCAGTTAGAATGGCAATCATTAAAAAGTCAGGAAACAACAGGTGCTGGAGAGGATATGGAGAAATAGGAACACTTTTACACTATTGGTGGGATTGTAAACTGCTTCAACCATTGTGGAAAACAGTATAGCGATTCCTCAAGGATCTAGAACTAGAAATACCATTTGACCCAGCCATCCCATTACTGGGTATATACCCAAAGGAGTATAAATCATGCTGCTATAAAGACACATGCACATGTATGTTTATTGCGGCACTATTCCCAATAGCAAAGACTTGGAATCAACCCAAATGTCCATCAGTGACAGACTGGATTAAGAAAATGGGGCACATATACACCATGGAATACTATGCAGCCATAAAAAAGGATGAGTTTGTGTCCTTTGTAGGGACATGGATGCAGCTGGAAACTATCATTCTTAGCAAACTATCACAAGAACAGAAAACCAAACACCGCATGTTCTCACTCATAGGTAGGAATTGAACAATGAGATCACTTGGACTCGGGAAGGGGAACATCACACACTAGGGCCTATTATGGGGGAGGGGGGAGGGATGGCATTGGGGGTTATACCTGATGTAAATGACGAGTTGATGGGTGCTGACGAGTTGATGGGTGCAGCACACCAACATGGCACAAGTATACATATGTAACAAACCTGCATGTTGTGCACATGTACCCTAGAACTTAAAGTATAATAATAAAAAGAAAAAGAACGAGACCATCAACATGTGTATGTAGTTGTAAAGTTTATGAGGAACTTAATTATATTTAAATACCAAATATATGCAAATGTATTCTGATTAATCATTATATTCCTAGTGTAGAGTGTCTTTTTTATTTGCAACATTGCCATCTTGTCTAATTACAGGGCAGATATTTTGTTAAAACTATACATTAACATGCTATCGTAGAAAGCTGGACATTCAGTTGCCATAGTATCCCATTCATGTGAGCAATTAATTTATCTAAAATTTGAAACTTTCTTTATAATCTCCCGAAGTTAAAGCCTTTATTTCCTTGCAGTGAAATATTTATTAAATCCCTAACGTGTACCCAAACTGGAATTAGGTGATCTGCGTATAATGTCACTATAAAGTAAATTTGATTATCTTTATTTTACAACTAAGGCAACCTGGAATGTGAGACTAAGATTGAAAACATTTATTATTATTCATTAAATACAGGATTCAAACTCAGATCTAACTTTAGTAACTATGTTTTCCTCACCACAGATTAATCACCATAAGAATTTAAAAATTGGATATCCTAGACATATACTAATTAGAAATCAAAATATTAAAATATTTAGTGAATAAGTGGTTCTAAAATGTCACTGTTTATAAGAAATAAGATTTTTTTCAAAAAACCCTTTATCCAAAGCTTATGTTTGATTTATATACATAAAAACCTGCTGTTTTGACAGAACAACAAAAAATGCATTCTCAGTACTGAGATCTCAAGTTATAATGAGCTTATTAGGATCTCTTGCAGATGCATTTGAGGCTAGTTAAAACCATGTTTTTATCTTATCTTAATCTCATTATGCCGCATATGTACTCATTCTACTGTCTTCTATTGACAATTGTCTTTTTCTTTAGCCATATGAAATCTGTTCTTATATCAAACTCCTTTTTGTTAACATGATTACGTTTACTTATATTTTTAAGGCAATACAGTTGCAACCTCAGAATTATTTTGTTTGATATTTGCTTAGTATTTTTCTACCTTGAAAAACCTCTCTGCCTCATTTTTTAAGTGTTTTAAATGCAGACACTGTATTTAATAACTTGTGACTATGTTAAATCTACTTTCCTTATCTATTAATGCATGAATTTAAATTATATTATTAAATTTCCATATTATTAGTACTTATTTTTATCATTTTATTACATGTTTCCTATTTACTGAATTTAATATTTGAATAGTATTTTTCTTGTAAGATTTCTTTTGGATGATATGTGTTGGTTCTGCTAAATTGAAATTTGTACTTTGTACTTTTTCTTTGTTCATAGTCTTTAACTGTAGCATCGTACCCCAAATCTCTTTACAACTAGTAAGTTAAGATTATCAGCAACTGTATTGTCTTCCTAACATTATAAAATACTTTAAAACGGTTTCATGTTTATTTGTCTCCTCAATTCCTCATTTTACCAACTGGAAGCAAACACACTCCAATATGCACTTTTAATTAATTACACAGAACCTGAGGAAAAAAAAAAGTTTAAGTATACTTTTAAATTAAACCACAAATTAGAAGAGTAAATCAGGGTAAATGATTTTCAAATCAGTAAAAGAAGGCGAGCTCAATACAAAATGTCTTTTTCTCTTCTTTAAAAAGCTTCATGAAAATATAATTGATGTATAGTCCTTAACTCCCAAGTTTCCTGGTGTCTCTTTGCAATCTCCCTGGCTGCTCTTTCCTGCCATCTCCCCTATTGTTGGATAACACCTGATTTGCTTTCTGTCACTATACATTCGTTTGTACCTTCTGGAATTTTCTACAAATGGAATAAATATAGCCTTTTTTTTTCACTTAGCATTATTATCTTGAGAATTATTCATGTTATATCAATAGCTCATTTGTTTTTATTCCAGAACAGTATTTCATTGTAAGGATATACCATAATTTATTGATCCAATCACATGATAATGCACATTAATGAAATAGCACTGCATGCCTATTAGAATGGCTAAAATTAAGCTCAATCACATTGAGTGTTGGTGAGGATATAGAGAAACTCAGACACTGCTGGTGGAAATACAAAATACTACAATCACACTGGAAATCAATTTGATGGTTTCATTAAAAGTTAAACATTACCTACCCTATCATCTAGGTAGTTTACTCCAATGTTAAGAGAAA
Source organism: Piliocolobus tephrosceles (assembly GCF_002776525.5). NCBI lineage: Eukaryota > Metazoa > Chordata > Mammalia > Primates > Cercopithecidae > Piliocolobus > Piliocolobus tephrosceles. Next base: position 28,970,399 of record NC_045436.1, on the reverse strand, counting down.
AGAAACATATTTCCATTCAAAGACAATATAATACTCTTAAATTTGATTCCAAAATTATACTGCTTGCTATTCACAAGAAAGGCATATTCAACAGAACTGCAGCAGACTCAAAATAATCAAAGGTATGTATAGATGAAGATTAAAATAATGTAAAAAATAGCATGCATGATGTTTCAACAAAATGCAGAGTAAATAAAATTTCATTTTAAAAAGTACATTAAACAATACAGACTGAGTCATCTAATGCATTTAAAACCTTTTGATGACAATATAATTAGAGAGCAGATAAAAAGGCAATGATGGGCATAAAAACACTTCTCCTGCAAGAAAATAAATTAGAATTAAAAACAAATAATTTTAAGAGAGGATTACCACACTTTTCTATGCATTAAAATTACCTAGGGAGCTTTTAAAAAATCCTGATGTCCATGTCACACCCATACCAATTTTACCAGAATGTCTGCAGTTAAAATCTAGGGAACAGCAAAATTCAGGAATAACTCTATTAACCTGTTACCATCAGTTTTATTTTCCTGTGATCTCTTGTCACCATCAGTTTTGTTTTATCTTGTCACCATCAGTTTTATATTCATGTACTTTTAGTTTTGATGTTCAGAATTACAAGAACTGAGGATATAATTTATATGTATAAAATAATTTAAAGGTTGATTTCATAAAATATGTACAAGCTCAATAATATCTTTGACACGATAGTTCCTATTCTTGGAATTTTATAGTGAGACAACATTAATTGATAGACACATGTAATTATTTACATTGTTATTCAGTTTATTGTTAAACAAATATAAGAAAATATCTATTTATACTGAAATAAGTATGAGATACTATGTAGAAACTCTTGTTCTAATAATATTTAAATTTCATTATATATTATTTGTAAAAGACTACATATAAAACTAATTTTATAATGTGAATTCAATTTTTATGATTACCCATATACTAAAATCAGACTAAAAATATGTTAGAATTTTCTCGGGGATCAATTCTGATTATATATTTGGGTTATTTTTATATTCATACTATGTTTTGTTTTGCTGATATGAATGCTAATCAAGCCAAATACATATTCTATACCTGAACAATCATATATTCCTTATAAGTTAACTGTGTAAATTTAATTCATCCATCAATGAACACTTGTGGGTTTTTTTCCACCGTTTAGTTATTATGAATAATGCTACTATGAACATTGGTAGACAATGACCTGTTCGAACCCTTGCTTTCAATTTTGGTTTTATACCTAGAAGTGGAATTCCTGGACCATGTAAGTAATTCTATGTTTAATTTCTTGAAGAAGCATTATACTGGTTTTCATAGTAATTGCACTATTATAAATTCCCATCAGCAATGCTCTAGCGTTCTGCTTTCTCTGCATCCTAACCAACAGCTGTTATTTTCTGTATGTGTGTGTGTATATGTTTATTTACATATATAGTATATATATATGTATGCAGTATATATTTGTGTATATATACACACACATATATGTATATATGAAATATATATACACATATATTTGATACTAGCTGTCTCATAAGCATTTACCTAATGATTTGTGATGTTGAACAAATTTTCATGGGTTTCTTGGCCATTTGTATATATTCTTTGGGGACATGATTATTCGTGTTTTTTGTTTTTGTTTTTGGTTTTTTGTTTTTTAACTAGGCTATAATGAAAAAGTTGGCAGAGATGTCTTGCTTTCTAAATGTTCTACAAAAGGATACATTTACTTGTATTATCCTGTTTTTATTGGCTACCTGTATTCCTTGGCTCGTGGCTCCCCGTCTTCATCAACCTAGTATCTCTGACCCTGATTCTGTCTTCATATCTTTCCTTGACCAAAGTCAGATAAAAGGTTTTCTACTTTTGTTTTCTGGTTGGTTGGTTGGGTTTTTTTTTTTTTTTTTTTTTTTTTTTTTGAGACTGAGTCTCGCTCTGTCGCCCAGGCTGGAGTGCAGTGGCGCGATCTCGGCTCACCGCAAGCTCCGCCTCCCGGATTCACGCCATTCTCCTGCCTCAGCCTCCGGAGTAGCTGGGACTACAGGCGCCTGCCACCATGCCCGGCTAATTCTTTTCGTACTTTTTAGTACAGACGGGGTTTCACCGTGCTTACCAGGATGATCTCGATCTCCTGAGCTGTGATCTGCCCCCCTCGGCCTCCCAAAATGCTGGAATTACAGGCGTGAGCCACCGCGCCAGGCCAGTTTTCTACTTTTAAAGTTGAATATAATCCAGAATAATCTCTCTTGTGTTAAGGTTCTTAATATTAATTACATCTGTAAACTCAGTTTGGCATTGTAAAATAAAATATTCACAGGTTCAAAACATTAGCAAGTGGGCCTCTCTGGGACGACGGTATTAGTCTGCCTAACTCAGTCAGTCTCTAACTCCCAAAGATTCACTTCATATCGCAGACAAAAAACTAGCACCATCTCAACATCCTCAAAATCTCAACCCATGACAGCATCAACACAAAGTCCCAAAATATCATCTATACCGCATCGGTTCAAAAGTAACAACTTTTGTCAACGAAATTATGTCAACTAGACGTGGGTGAAGGTCTTATTAGAATCTATTTTGTGGCACAATTTCTTTCCATCTATAGACCTGTGAAAGAGAAACGAATTATTTTTTGAAAATAAATGGTGGAATAAGAGTCAGAATATGATGGTATGTTATAGATAGTCCTGTTCAAAGCGAGAGACAAATGAAAGGACAAATTAGCCACTGATCTCCAGAAATTTAGAACTGAGGCCAGACAACTCCTCTAGCTATCAAGTCTAAGGGATAATCCTCTATGGTCCTAGTTCCATTCTCTAGGATCCTAGCTCTACCTTCTGAGTCATTCTTCCTTTTCTTATTAAAAAGGAGGACATACATTATGCCTGAGAAATTGCTAAAATTGAGAGAAAGAGAGACTCCTTTTCTTGTTCCCTCTATCCTTTCCAATCCATGTTGACAGTATTTCTATTCATATAAAATCTTCAAGAAACTTGTGTATCTCCCATGTAATTCACAATATGCAATCTCACTATCCATCCAGTGGGATGGTTATGACCAAAAAGTTAGAACAATGAAGAATGTTGGCAAAGATTTTGAGATATTGCAACCTTCAAACATTGCTAGTGGGAATAAAACATAGTACAGCTATTTAAAAAAACCATTTTGGTAGTTCTTCAAAGAAGCATGGAGTTTATAACCCAGCAATACCAATTATTGGTATATACTCAAGATAAATAAAAACATAAGTCCACCCTAAAACCTGTACACAAATATATATGGCAGCATTATTCATAATAGGCCAATGTCTAATATGATGTTTATCCAACCAGTGTAATTTTTAACCTCAGAGGTAATAGCTTTCATTCCTATAAATGTGATTTGTGTCTTTGTTAAATGTTTTACTTATTATTTTCTGAACAAATTGAATATTGTTTTAATCCTGTTTTTGTCTCCTCTTTATTTCTGTTTTTTTAAATCTGCTTTATGTCTATTGCCATACGAGTAATTGTCTTTTCTGTTAACTCTGAGATCTGTGTCACTTCAAGATCAATTTCAACTGATATTTTTCTCTTTCTTATGGTTTATATTTGCCTACAAATTTGCATGACTGTTGATTCTTGTTTAGATTCCTGATGTTCTTGTCTGTATTTTTAGAAATGTCTATATATTTTGTTATTTTTTGGTCTTATGATTTTTGTATGAATTTTAGCATTTTCTTGTCAATTTCTACAACAACAAAGATGTTAAGAATGTGATTAAGAGTGAATTAAATTGAATTGAATATGCATTATAATTCAGTAACATTTGCCATCTTAGCAATATTGATTTATTCAGTCAATGGACATGGCCTATTTCTTCATATTTTAGGTTTTATTTACTTTCTGTTAGTAATGCTTTTTATCAATTTTAAGTTCCTGTTTTTACACAAATTTTAACTTTGTAAGAATTTTGTTTTTAGTATTTAATTTTTATTTATTTACTAACTTCCCAACTTGCTTCCTAGAATGAAAATTTTTATTAACATTGATATTGTGTCCTGTGATTTTGATAAATTCATTTTCACTGTGATACCATTTTTGCAGATTTTTAAAGACTGTCTACGTAAGCAATGATGCCATCTGCAAATAAGCATGTTTATTTCTCCTTGTCATTTCTGTTTTTCTTATATTAATTAGAAATTCTTATATTAACTAGAATTTCTAACAAAATGTTAGATAAAAGTGATGAGACAAACTTCTTGCCTTTTGTATTACCTTAGGTTCACAGAACTCACTCATTCACAGTTAAGTATTATTTTAGTGATAGAATTTTATACGTAATCGTCATCATTTTAAAGGAGCTAATTACAATTTAATATCAGCTCAATATTTTTTCTCTTTATGATGAATGCGTGTTGAATTTTGTAAGATCTATTGTCCATGATTGTAACAATATTTTACATTAAATTAATGGAGATACAGATGTTGTATTATCATTTCATCTTGGATAAAATTTACCTGTCCTTGATGCATTATTACTTTTATACCTTACTGGATAAAATTTGCTAATATTATATTTAAAATACATTTATTTATAATTAGTAGAAACGTTAGTCATTAGTTTTATTTTATTGTGCTTTCAATGAGGTTCTTTATATTCAAGGTTATGCAGTCCCCATATGACATGAACAATATTTTATCTTGGTCTATACTATAATAGAGTTTGTGCAAGATTAATATTATTTTTTCCTAAAATGTTTGCTAAAATTAGCTAGGGAAGCCATCTAGACTTGCAATTCTTTTTTCCTTGCACATTACTTTTTCATCACAACTATTTATATGTTTAATATTAACATGAATATTTTAGAGATTACATTCTTGAATCTTTTTGTAGCCCTAATAATCTTTCTTTTTATAAGAGTTTGTACATAATTCACTTATGTGTAATAATTAACTTGGTTGAATGTACTGATATTTTAGAATTTGGTTGTGTTTTATCTCATCTCTCTTTTCTTTTATTCTCCTTTTCCACTTTTTCTGTCATCTTTTTTGGTATATTTTATATTACTTTAAAAATTTTCCTGTTGAACTTCTGGCTGAACTTCTTTATACTTTAGTATTTTCTTGAAAGGAAGATAAGCTACATCTGTACTTTTAAAAAGTTCACTCTGAATACTTCTGGTAAAATATAGAACCCTTATGCCATTATGTCTGTCTTCATCTCCATTTTGTGCTTTGTTTAAGTCATATATCCCATATATAGGTCTCGCAAACCTAACAATGAAGAATTATAAGTTTGCTTTAAACCATAGGCTAGAAAGTAATGTCCCATGGGCCAAATCTGTTTTTATAAATAAAGTTTTGCTGAAACATTGCCATTCCCACTACTCAGGAACTGTCTATGGCAGCTTTCATGCCACAACAGAAAAGTGGAGTCGTCGTAGCAGTGGTTTCAATACTTATCATCTGGCCTGTTAAATAATATGTTTCCCTGTGCCATTTCTTGTGTGTTTTACTGCTGTCACAGTTCATTCCTGCAGTTATTACAAAATATGTTAGACTGGGACACTTATAGACAGCATACATCTCTTGCTTACAGTCATGGAGCCTGGAAGTCCAATATCATAGTTCTGGGATGTTTAGTTTCTGGTGAGGACCGAGTCTCTGCTTCTAAAATGGGGCCTTGAGTGCTATTTCCAAATTCCATGACCTCACAGTCGGCAGGGACAGTGGGGCAAAGGAATTACCTAGTTCTTCCTGGCCCTTTTATAAGGTCCTTGATCCTATTCATGAGGATATCACCCTCATGACTAATTACCTCCCAAAGGCCCTATCTCTTGATACTGTTGGATTGTAGGTTATGTTTCAACATGAACTTTCGAGGGGACAGAAACAAATCATAGCAATTTCTTTCTGTATATTCAGCTTATTATCTGGTATAATTTCCTTTCTACATGTAGAACAATTTTTTTTTTGTTATTTTTACATTATTTAAGTTCAGATATGGTGTCAACAAATATTGTTTTTGTTTGTCTAGATATATGTTTGTCAATTTTCATTTGTGGGGGTATTTTTTCTGAATATAAGATTGTGATGTTTTTCTTTCAGCAGTTTTGACATGTCTTCATAGTTTCTTTTGGCCTGTATGGTGCCTGATGATAATTCAGCTTTAAATACATCATTTTTATCAGGAAAATATATATTACTTTTCCCTTGCTTCACTGAATATTTTTCTTCACTGTTGTTTTTAAGTAGTTAGACTAAGATAAATCTATGATTTTTCATCTTTCTCCTATGCTGTTTGGGTTTTGATAGACTTGCATCTGTAATATTGTATTTTTCTACAATTTAAGAAGTTTCAGTCATTATTTTTCCATCATTATTTGTCTCAATTTTTCTGACACTCTTATTCAACTAAAATAATATACTTTTGAAATTTTGTTTTCTGTTTTGTTTTGTTTTTTTGAGACAGTCTCACTCTATAGCCGAGGCTGGAGCACAGTGGCATGATCTCATGATCTCAGTTCACTGCAAACTCTGCCCGCTGGGTTCAAATGATTCTCTTGCCTCGGCCTCCCAAGTAGCTAGGATTACAGGCATACACCACTACTCACAGCTAATTTTTGTATTTTTAGGAGACATGTAGTATCACCATGTTGGCCTGGCTGGCCTCAAACTCCTGACCTCAAGTGATCTGCCCACCTCAGCCTCCCAAAATTCTGGGATTATAGGCATGAGCCACCATGCCCAGCCAATATACATTTTAAAATATTGGGATTGTCTTACAAGCCTGTGAGGCTTTGTTCCTTTTCACTTCAATCATTTTCTCTCAGTTTTTCAGGTTGGGTAAACTGTATTGTTTTATCTTACAGTTCACTTCTGTCATCTTAAATCTGGTGTAGGGTCTATTAAAATTCTTTTCAGCTATATTGTCTTGGCTCTTGAATTTCCATTTTGTTCTCTATATATAATTGTTTAATTTTTCTGTTTGGATTCTATATCTCTTCACTTATTACTGGTATACGTTTTCTTTTTCTTTCTTTCTTTCCCTTCCCCTTCCTTCTTTCCTTCCTTCCTTCCTTCCTTCCTTCCTTCCTTCCTTCCTTCCTTCCTTCCTTCCTTCCTTCCTTCCTTCCTTCCTTCTTTC